>NC_139218.1:89428845-89753845 GCF_055691185.1 Crinia signifera
CTTTGAATTTTGGACTGTGCTGGAGTCCAACCTCTGTAATTACCACTGGCAGGGAAGTCCAGGAACAGAGCATTTTGTACCTAATGGAATGGGTCATGTTAGGGGTACTTGCCACCAAATAAAAAAAAACCTGTGTGTCCAGACCAGGGCCCCCCTGACAGGCCCGGTCCCGGGTAAATTGTACCTGCTCCCCCCCTCTCTCGGCACCCCTGTACATACCAGCAGGGTGCAGGAGCGGGGAGCAGGTGAGTGAGTGATACAAACACCCCCCCCCCCCGGTGGTCATCAGTGGCAACTCCAGGCAATGGTCATTGCGGCACCATACGGCAATCCCAGTGTGGCACCCCCGACACCCCAGAGCGCAGGTAGTGCCGCGCTGAAATTTGCCTGGGGCACTGACGGGGCTTGCACCGACCCTGAGTACAAGAATCTGTGTTCCAAAGTGCACAGCTGCAAGCATAAGAGGCCTTGGTCAGGCTGCCATAGTACTGGTACAAGATTTGTTGGTGTGACAAATGGTTGCATCTAAGGATGCACCATTTAGTATTGCAATGTGCATAGATGCTGAATGGATGTACAGAGGGAAGGAGTCTGTAGTGTTGATTTCCAGTAGATGCTGCTTTGTGCACTTACAGATGTAGCGCCTCTCAGCTAGCTCAGGCAATCGCCAGATTGCCTGAGCTGGCGCAGGCTGGCAGAGAGGCGCTGCATCTGAGGTGGACGCGCAAGTGACTCACACGCACGTGCGTCCTCTTCACATGACAGAGGGGAGCAGATTCCCTGCCCATCTCCACTTCAGGTAGATTGGCAGGGTTAGTGCCGGGGGGAGCAAAGGGGAGGCAGCAAAGGGTGGCAGCGGGCTCCGTCAGAATGGGGCATGCAAGCATCTTGTGTGCACAGGCCCCCTTCTGGCGGATGGCGAGCAGCGGTGATTGGCGATAGAATCGCCAGGAGCAACTCTAATGAGAACTGCTCCATCTGTATATCCAGCCCCAATATAGTAGCTCAGTGGTTCCCAAGCTTTTTTTCACGGCACCCCTTGGCCATAAGATTCTTATTGAGAAATTTTGAAGAAAATATAAACTTGAGTAAATGTGGTTTATTTCTCAGATGTTGGGAAGTTCTATAGCAATGGACAGGATTTGCTTTTGTTTGTCCTCATATTTATAATTGAAATCCACAAGCCCTGGTTTTGCCTATTACATCTACCATTAATAATTTGAATTGGTCTTGGACCACCAACTTTAGGGCACCCCAGCAAGTACTCTGCAGCACCCCAGAGTGCCATGGCACACAGATTGGGAATCACTGCAGTAGCTGCTTCTGTAAGACACGATGTACAGTAGTTGTAATTAATGTTAAATGCTAGAGAAAAGGTTCCAATGTTCAAGCTATAAAGGTTGATGTTAAATTCATGTCAACAAATTTGTGTAATTACCAAGAAGTAAGAAATACATACTCAAAATAGTAATTGTTTTCCCATAAAGATAATTCTTCATTATTTCCTGTTATAAATACCATGAATTAGCAAACATGATCACACTCAGTCCTGCTTCATATACTGTATACTGTACTGTATCTCCAGGTGCTTTACATACTGTAGTTGACTTATCGTAACGTTTTCTGTACATGTACAAATTATATTTCTACTCATTCTACTTTCTCCCAACAGCAGCTCTGCTGATTTGCAGTGTCTCCAATCATTAATACATAATTATAAAACTAAACTGCTTAATGAGACACTTTGAAAAAATAAGTTATGAAGTATCACGTTGTTCAGTTGCTCATTATGGGATTAACTGCTTTGAAAAAACAAATTATGAAGGTAAATAATGTCAGCTCTGACACTGTAACATTGGATTTATTACACACACCATAAGCATTTTTAATTCTGGTCCAGTAATACTATTAGAGGTGGTCTAGGTAGTGGAACCAATATCTTTTTATGTATACAAAGGGTGTAAATAATGTAACATCACTAATTACTTGTGTTAGAACATGATACTTTATTATAGTCATCAGGAGTACATTATATATACTGTGTATATGTATATATATATACACAAAAGTGTTTTCTTAGCACCCAATATCAAGAGTTATATTCTTTTCATATACATATAAGAATACATTGGTTCCTGTATAAAAATATTTATTAAAAAGTCCAATAATATGAAATTAAATTCTGGAATTTCTTTATAATGTTCCTTGTGGCTGGAGAAATATACAATGTTTAACAGTTGTCTGAAATCACTAGTGTAGCATACCATAGTGTAGCATACCCATACAGGAGTCCTGTTTCAGGATTCTAGCAGTGCACATGCCTCCCACTGAGCCACTATACGGTAGCTGGCAGTGATTAAGGTCACAGACCTCTAGCTCATCTGAGCAAATACCATATCCCCGGAAGACCTATCATTTGTGGACACTCCCCCAATTTTTGTTGGATATTTGACACTGGGCTGCTTTATATACTGCATTGGATTTGCACCTCAGACAGTGATTAGTGTAACTTGTCAATCAAATCAGTGTATCTTTGCCCCTGATGAAGTCATGGTAATGACGAAACACGTTGGCCCTCTGCATCAACCTAATGATCATTGCTGTTAACATCCTAAAAGGGATTTCACACATGCGTATCACCAATTTTTATATGTGAATTGTATACGCATTGTTATGCTCTTAGGGGATTTTTTGTTATTTTATGCTATTTTTATGCTATTTTTAATGTATTAAACAACTTTTAAGCCTTACCGAGCCTTGTATCTCTTTCATTGAATGCAGTCCGGTACATAGAATTTAGTGGTGCGAGCACACAGATGATAAATTTGCTATAGCACCAACTGTGCATTCCAGTAATTCCAGCAAGTGCTAAGCTCCAGCAACACAGACAATCACATATGATCCACACTAAGATGCTCAGGTGCTGTTACATTTTTATGGTTCTGTATTTTCTATTTCTTTTCAAGCGATACATGCCTTTCGCAAAGCCATATAGTCTTATTACCTATTATGTTACTCAGTAAATGGTAATACTGTATAATTGGTTGGACTTACGCATGCTGTATTATAAGGTCACTTGTCCAGATAGGTGGTTCTTTTGTGTCATGCAAGACCAGGGCCCTTATTCTGATCGGTGCGGCCGGATCCGAATATGCGGCCAGGACCGTGCGTGCGAAACCCCGCCTTCCGTACGGATCGCTCACTCCGTCCGAATGCGGTAAGAAGCTGGCCGAACGGACCGAACGTGTATTTTTCATGGAATACGCCTCCTCCATCTCAGGGAACCTCCCCCATCATTCGATGGTCGCAGTTCATCGACTGCAGGACCGAATGGTCCACCAGCTCCCGCAACCTCAGACCACACAGACATTTTTCCGTGCAAAAGCAGGGATCTGGGCGGGCAGCTGACATCCGGCGATGTCATATGTCCGCCCCCTACACGTGTGTCACGGCTGCATTACCATGCGTACGCCCAGCGTTTGCATGGGAACGCCCATGAAACGCGGGGCGTATGCATATGGTAATGAGCCCAAATAGCCCTTCACGCCCCTCTCCACCCCCTGTTCGGAGTGTTCACATTTCATGCGGGATTTGGGCGTACGTCCAGCTCGCACATGTGCAGAGACGCCTCTGCACATGCGCAGACACAAAACATCGGCGGCCCGAACGCACGCGGATATTACTGCACCAACCAGAATAAGGGCCCAAGTTTTGGCACATTGGTTGTGCTGCTGAGGTAGGTTTGCCAATTTAACAAACATTTATTATAAACAAAATGTAAAAATTAAACTGAACTAACTAAAAAATTAATTTATATATATATATTTTTAAAAGTACTATGTCTGGATTGTGTTAAGGAATGTACAGTATTATATGCTTGTGGGTGTTTCTGTTGCAATTGGCAATACATTGAAAAACAAAACAAGGTTGCCAATTAAGACATTTAATAGAAGATTTATTAAACCTCTTAAATATTACAAGAGGAGGTGTGGCCAGTTACAACCAATCAAATTCTTTCATTTGTCTATTGTATGGCGGCTGTGCTAGCTGTTCCAGTGCTGTTGTGGAACACACTATCACCAAGACATGTTGCAATACATAGAGGAGATGCCAGTGATGCCACACTATGCTCACAAGACCTGACATTTCCTAAAGCAGTCAGTAAAAGCTCCTTTTTCTGTGCTATAAGCCATTTCAGATGAATAGAAATGGTTATCTATATAATTTGGATTACTGAAAAGAAGCAGTTACTGTAACTCTTTACAGAAACGATCTCGTACTTATGGGCTTCCCTCACCTCCATGTGACCCTGCAGTTCTACCATTGGTTCTTATAAGGATTTGAAAGGATCTAGGCTTGTGAGGAAAGGAGTTAGTGACATACTGTATGTATCAAAGCTTGGAAAGGGGATGCAGTTAAAATCCCGGCGGTCGGGATCCCGGCATTCAGAATCCCGACGCCGGAATCCCGACCGCCGAAATCCCGACACATTCTCCCTCCGTGGGTGTCCACGACACCCCTGGAGGGAGAATAAATTAGTGTGCCGAGCGTAGCAAGGCACCGGGCCCGCTGCGTGGCGAGCGCAGCGAGCCCGTAAGGGGGGGCGATCCACGTCCCCCCCTTGTCGGGATTTTGGCTGTCGGGATTCCGGCGTCGGGATTCTGAACGCCTGGATCCCGACCGCCGGGATTCAGTACTGAATCCTTGGAAAGGGATAAAGTGGCTAAGTTAAAGTGCCCACGGATTAGCCCCTAACGGTCATTTTATAGTCTGTATTGATAAAAGGGTAGTTAGGAGGTAGATAATAGTATTTTATCTAGCTGGTTAGTAGTTATCTATCTTATTCTCTGCTTTATCTAACTCCATGCTTTCATACAGTACATCTGCAATTAAGGCTTGTCCATATACACAACGCTGGATGGACTATGCCAGCTTTGTGTGCTGGCTGGGTAGTGTTTTATACAGTTTGGCAGAGAGGTTTATTTTGTCTGGATGAATGTTGGCCAGTATCTTTATATAACGAAGGATATCAAGGGGGTTTTTCCGGTGGATCCGCAAGGAGCGAATTCGGAGGATTGCAAGGATGCGCACCGTGCAAACAGTTTGTTCGCCAAACAGTTTGTTCGGTGTGGACGCACGCACCCAGCGCATATGCAGAAAAACATTGGCACTCTGAAAATGCATGACGTTATAGTGGCTTGCGATATGTGCGATGTGATGCGATTTCAATACCGCTCCCGTTCCCACTTCCTGTCATTCCCACAAAAACAAGGTTTGATACTTAGCGCTGATTGATATTAAGCACTGCAGCTAATACCTAGGGGGATTTACCAAAACCCCTAATGGTTTATAGACAGAAAAAAAGGACAAGGTGGTACAGCGCTGTGCTTAATATAATTAATGAATTTATTAAAACAATTTCATAATTAGAACAACAATTTTAAAAATATTTAGTATTCAATGTGGCCAACATTGGGACAAACAAGACTAACAAACATGTAATGGAATCAAGCTTCCCTCAGATGGACCCCTTGCAGGTGTTAATGGGGGTAATTAGTAGCAGCATGCGGTTAAGTTGCAGTTTCTAGAGGGTTAGTAATAGCAGAAAAGTTATTGGGATTATCCCTCTGTTAATACCGGTGGCTTTGAAAACAGTCCCTTGATCAGTTCAAAAAATGTGCACATTCATAGAGTATACTTAAGTGGGCATCCGGATGAACAGCAGGGAACCTGTTTGTAGTCTCCTGAACGAACCTCTCCGACCACCGATTATCGATTGGTAGTGGTCCTATCTGAGACCGGTCCGTCAGTGCTGTCAGGTATCAGCTTCTATCCCCAATCCTCTACGCGTTTCTCCGCCTTTTGCTCCGTCAGCGGCTTCCTCAGGAGGTAATGACCTCCTGAGGAAGCCGCTGACGGAGCAAAAGGCGGAGAAACGCGTAGAGGATTGGGGATAGAAGCTGATACCTGACAGCACTGACGGACCGGTCTCAGATAGGACCACTACCAATCGATAATCGGTGGTCGGAGAGGTTCGTTCAGGAGACTACAAACAGGTTCCCTGCTGTTCATCCGGATGCCCACTTAAGTATACTCTATGAATGTGCACATTTTTTGAACTGATCAAGGGACTGTTTTCAAAGCCACCGGTATTAACAGAGGGATAATCCCAATAACTTTTCTGCTATTACTAACCCTCTAGAAACTGCAACTTAACCGCATGCTGCTACTAATTACCCCCATTAACACCTGCAAGGGGTCCATCTGAGGGAAGCTTGATTCCATTACATGTTTGTTAGTCTTGTTTGTCCCAATGTTGGCCACATTGAATACTAAATATTTTTAAAATTGTTGTTCTAATTATGAAATTGTTTTAATAAATTCATTAATTATATTAAGCACTGCGCTGTACCACCTTGTCCTTTTTTCCTGTCATTCTCGTCAGATTCTCTCAGAAATCATTCTGAGGTGATTTTCTGACAGTACTGGGAGCATCCATCAGAGCTGCTGGTGAATTATTGCTGAATTATTGAAAGTAATGGAAATGGCTGGATCGTTCAACATCTTTACCTTGCCTCAGACGGAGGAGGAGGCGATACACTTTTTCCAAGACCAAGGACTACTTCCGCTGGTGCAGAATTGCGCAAATGGGCACATAATGCGCCTCTCAGTGAAGGAGTCGATGTGGTGGTGCCATGTGAAAGTGTGCTGGCTGAAGGTGAGCCTCAGAGCGGCCCACTGGTTTCCAGGGTGCCGCTTACCGTTTCTGACCTTGGTGTGTTTCATTTACTCCTGGGCTCAGGAGCTAACCTCTATTGAGTATTGTGGGCAGCAGCTTAACATTTCAAAGAAAACTGCGGTACTGTACAACCGCTGGATGCGTGAAGCTTGCGCCCTGGACATTATGGTGCAGCCATAGCGGTGGATTGGTGGACCTGGCCAAATTGTGGAGGTATATGAAACATTATTTGTTAAGCGCAAAAACAACACCGGCCGGATTTTACCACAGCAGTGGATTTTCATTGGGATATGTCAGGAAACCGGACAAAGTTTCCTGAAAATGGTGCCCAGGCGTGATGCCACCACATTGATGGACTGTATAATTGAGAATATAGAGCCGGGCACCACTATTTATACGGACTGCTGGAGGGCATACAGCACTGAACAGCTGGAACTGGCAGGATGCCAGCAGTGAATCATCGCTACAATTTCATTGACCCGGCCACAGGGGTTCATACCCAAAATGTTGAGAGATTGTAGGGCGCATGTAAATGGTGCAATAAGCGCCAAAGAGGCACAGTGCGACATGAGCTCCAGTCCTATCTACAGGAATTCATGTGGAGAAAGACATTGGGAGCTGATGACCCATTCCACCGCATAGTACAGGCACTTAAGCTCCTCCCTAAGGATGATTGAGTGTGATTTTATTTCTTGATTTTTAAGCATTAACGTTGTTGTTTTTAAAGTTCATATATTCTTATTATTCTCATTAATTATTGTAATTATCTTAATTATTTATGCTTCATCAATTAAATTATTTAAGTAAACTACAGTTATGCGTTAACACATGTCGTCATTATTGTGTCAGCTGTATGATATTGCAGGTGTGAATGTGTTCCTAAAACACCACCACTATCTACACCACCCCGAAGCGTGGCGAGCGGCGGCGGAACGTGTCCTCCATCCTTTTTATACCCCCACTATCCACGTCGGCGTGGAGTTGACTTCATATAGTGTGGTGAGCGCAGTGAGCCACTGAGCCCGAAGCGTGGTGAGCGCAGCGAGCTCTGCAAGGGGACACGGAATACATGTAAAGTAATCCGCGTCCCCTCGAGGGGCTTGTGGCGCTCGCCACGCTTCGGGCTCGCTGCGCTCGCCACACTATATAAAATCAACTCCACGCCGACGTGGATAGTGGGGGTATGAAAAGGTCTGAGGACGCGTTTTGCCACCCATCAGGAGGCTCGCTGTGCTTGTCATGCTTCGGGGTGGCATGGATAGTGGAGGTGACGCAAATGGCATAGGTGCTTTCAATAGTAAGCACCCATCACATCTCATACTAAGCACACATCACATCTCATTCAATCACATCTCATAGTAAGCACACATCACATCTCATCGCATGGGTGCCTGTACAATGAAATATAGCATCGCATCAGGGGGCATCCTGTCTAGGATGCCCTCCGATCCCATGCAATATTTCATTGTATAAGCACTCCTGTGCACTTAATATAGACATCGCATCGCATGGCACTATAGACGCTGTCCGATGCGATTTCAGTACGGAGAATAGCCCAGTACGCTAAATGCGTACTGGGCGCCCTGCCAGGAAACAAGTACCAATTATATTTATGTTTACTTTGAAAATATTTGTAGAAATATGCCTTGAAGTAATATAGAACTACTAAAGTGTACTTCATAAGTAGTGACCTAATCAGAGCTTTGTGTCATTACTAGTGTGAGCAATTATCTCTTAGGATTATTTGCATGAATTTGAATACCTCTTTTGGTTATATCATAAATGTATATATTCCTTTACTTACTTATACCTGTCTGTTCTATGGACCTTATTTTGGTTCGTTTGTTGGTCCGTGTGTGTTCTCACAGGGCTGATGTTTAAGCTTTGCAAATGTGCATTTCTGTGCATGTGCTGGGTGCATGCACCACGGCAAACAAACTGTTTGCTGAGTGCACGCACCCATCCTTGCGGGTGGAGGGCGGTGGTGGGCGTGGGATGGCGGACTGGCCCACTAGCATATGGGAACGCTTAGCATTTCATGGGCATTCCCATGAGAACGCTGGGCATTCTCATGCTAATGCGGCCATGACAGACATGCGGGGGACAGGCAGCTGACATCACCGGATGTAAACTGCCCGCCCACTTCCCCCCAAGCATACACGCATATGTAAGGTTGCTCAGAGTTGGTTGGGAAGGTAGACATTCAAAAGGTCAACATGAGTTTTTCACTAATGCTTTCCTCTGGTGAAAATGTATAAAATGGGGAGAAAAATAGTTAAATAAATACATCCCTTCCATTGATAACACATGGAATTGGGAGTTATTGTTGAATCAATGGGTTATCGCACGATCGCTGGTCCTATAAAAATGGCTTGTAATTGGATAGTGCAATAATGACCATTAGTCAAAAATCAGGCTTTTTTTTGGACAAAAAAAAGGATTGCACCTAATTGGCTACCAGCCATAAGCTGGCCATACACTAAGGTGACTTCTCTCCTCTGAGATGTCACCAGCGATCTCCCCTTGAGCTGCCCAGGACCTTCCTGGGCGACAGGATCGCATGAGATAAATCACATGCGGTCTTTTGCATGCAATATATTGCATGGGATCCCAGCCAATCCTGCCCGGCCCGGTAGCAATACAACAGATTGCTTCTACAGCCGATGCGACTTGCAGGCTCCTGTCCAATGCACACGCACCACTCATCGCATCGGAACTGCTGCCAATCACATGCAATCTGGACAATTTTCATGCGATTGATCTCTACAAGTGCAGGAAAAGAGCCCATATTGCACGTGAATCATTCTATTGTTTGGGGGCCTTTAATCTTTTAAATAAAAGTGGCTAAGTTAATGCAATAGAATATGCTAAATCTTTTTTGCACACTAAAGCTGGGTACACACTAGATCAGGAGTGGCCAAACCTGTCCTTAAGATCTACCAATTGTTCATGTTTTCAGGCAACCTGTGGATCTATAGAAGGGATGAATGCAGCAGGTTTGAAAATGTGACAGTTAGTAATGACTACAGCTGTGTGCCAGCTAGGTGGTCTGGAAACCGTGGACCGTTGGTAGATCTCAAGGACTGGTTTGGCCACCCCTGCACTAGATGATTTCTTTGAACGATTTATCATTTAGCTGTGAATTATAAAAATAAATTATCCACATTGTTCAGTGTGTTTACACTAATGCATGATTCCATGACTCATTTGTTGGATCTTTTGCTCGGACCTACATGCTGCTCATTCTGGAAGAATCCTTAACAATGTTTACCATGTCTACCTACATCAATACCTGATTATATCTTTAACAACCAAACCACCAAACAAATACTGATAGATGTAGCCAATTGTAAGATAGCACAGCGTGTATGCAGTATATTATTTGTCTGGGGGTTTAAGGGAAATCGTTGACCACTTTATTTGCCCATAACCTATTACAGTGGTTCCCAACCCTGGTCCTCAAGTACCTCCAACAGTGCATGTTTTCCAGATCACCCGGCAGGTGCACAGGTGCACTCGTTATTCACAAACATTTTAAAAGATCCGCAGGTGGAGCTAATTATTTCACTTGTGATTCTGTATGGAGACCTGGAAAATGTGCACTGTTGAGGATACTTGAGGACTAGGGTGGGGAACCGTTGGTCTAGTGTGTACCTTTAGGGCTATATTCCGCAATAGTGTCAATATTTAGCAGATATTTTTTACACAATATATACGTTTTTTTTTTCATTGCAATATTTTTCCCCAATTTTCTGCAATAAACCTCTCAGGGACAGTGGTTGGCTGAACTTGCTGTTCCTGCAAAGTTCCCAGAGACATTGTTTTCAGACATCCAAAAAGATGAACTCCTGTGTTTTGTCCTGTACATGCGCATACAGTACGTATCTGTTTATTTACTATCAAAATACATCAACATACAGTATATCTATATGTTATAAATAAACATGTATACTGTACATATAAATATATGCTGGTGTATTTTGATAGTAAATAAACAGATATGTATGTTGATGTGAACCAGAAGGGATAAAGTTCCCTTAGGAGGAGTTTGAACTGGTGGTAACAATGTCCTTCTGTCCCTGCAGTTCTTATGTTAGTAACGCCAACAGTATAATGCCATCAGTTATATAAAGAGATATTTTAGGGAGTTTTAGCAGAAGAACCAGGAAAGACCTATAGAGAGACATAGCATGGTCTCTACAGAGTGGTATTGTAGGAGAGAGGTATTAACCAACATAATGGCATTATCTTCTCTGTTAACCCTCTGATACATGGCAGGGATACTTAAAACAATACGGAAATGCTCATCCCTGTATTATTAAGTCGATGTTTCATCGCTGAATATAAGATTCAAACTATTTCTGCTCCCCAACTACTGTACCCTCAGTATTATTTGTCAATGATTGCTCTTATGGGCAGGACAGTCCTATTTGTTTTGGTTGTAATGGAACAATTGTACTTATTTACTGTAGGTGTTTTATGTATAAATTGTTGTTTCAAGCATCCTTCCCTAATAAACACAGTTGCATTTGTTACCAACAGCAAATAGAGCTACTTGATGACTATATATTGGAACATTTAACCTTCTTCATTCCACTGAAAATACTCTGATTATTGCAAAA
This sequence comes from Crinia signifera, assembly GCF_055691185.1. Classification (NCBI taxonomy): domain Eukaryota; kingdom Metazoa; phylum Chordata; class Amphibia; order Anura; family Myobatrachidae; genus Crinia; species Crinia signifera. Next base: position 89,440,207 of record NC_139218.1, read on the forward strand.
GCTCTGTCATTGCTGCAATAACTGCCATCAATGTAGATGATCAGGAAATAAATGGACACATGTTTCCTGATGACAGGAGATGAGTGTGATGTTACTGTCTAGAGGCTGAATCAGTGTGATGTGTGTTTGTCATTCCCAGTAATAACCATGCCAGTGCTGGGGGGAAGTGTGACACAAGGCAATTTCTAAAGGTTAGTCTGGCGAGCCTTCTCCGCAGATGGAACGCCTTTTGATAAATACTGCTCATTTACAGATCGGCGTTCAGTGCAATCTCCTAGCTTTGCCATCTTTGCCGTGAGCGTTTGCATGTGTTGATAAACTATTTGCCTTTTCAATTACCCTGCTGCTTGTATCCCCAGGGTTCCCCTTCATCATCAGTTGGAGATCGCTGCGTTATCTCCTGCATATCAATGTGGGATGCGCTAGCGTGCTGTCCCCTCTCCTGTCTCGTCAATGTTCCCAGACAGAATCAATCATGTACCCTACAGTATGGTTCTTATGGACCCAGGCTGCTAATACCCCCTCACACAGAAATATACCATGGCTTTTATACATGTCTTTAGTATATAAATGACATGAACCATCCAGTTCCATGATCAGGCTGTGTTGCTTGCTGCCTATGTATCACGTACTACAGTACTTCCAGCCAAGTGTAGGAGCTTGGTTACTGTCCTTGGTGCTGAAGACATTCTAGACCCGGTAACCTTAACTCTCGCTCTAATGACCTTTAACACCTTGAGATAACCAAGCACCTGTGGATTCTTATTTGCGATTTTAGGCTCAGATACATCATTTAGCTAATTAAATATATATTTTTACTCGTCTTATTATTTATTTATATATATATAAAAAAATAAACTTTTATTAATAGTTTTTTTTTTTTTTCAATTGCTGAATACTTCCACCCTAGAAATGCAGGACAATGAGCCCCTTGGTGTATAGAAGGCACCGCAGGTAATGTGTATAGCCTGTGACTGATGAGTAACACACACTTGGAATGACAAGAGACGACTTACCGGGTCACCCTGAGTTACTGCTGAAGGTCAGTTTCTGCTCGTTGCTTTTCATGGAAAACAGTGGTTAGCAAGTGGCTCATTTATTCCTTAAGTGGCCGGCTCTGCTGCCTAATCCATGGGCCAATATCCCAGATTAAATCCCATGATCACAATCCACGTCTCGGCAGATATACCACAAGATCACATAGAGGATTAGCAGGATGGCAAAAATGAACAAAGCTACGAGGATAGCCTTGGTCACCGGAGAGATCAAGGACTGCATGTCACCTACAGGTCTGTAGAGAAGACTTTGCAATGACTGTGATGAATGAAGTAAAGGTTATCCGAGGGTGTCTGGCACCGTCATGCAACTGCTGGAGAACAAGCTACCAACTAGGACCTGTGGATCATCTGCATTGCTTCGTGTCCGGCTGAAGGAGATGTACAAATGGTGGGAAAAGGGAAGGAAAATGACAGCTTGCTATCCACAGATTTACAATCTGCTCTGCACACGTCCATCCGAGTCTCCAGCATCAGAGATCAAAGCTTTCACTAGAGCAAAGAGAAGGACTGCGTGGGGGAAACTTAATGATGCTAATGATCCTGCCATGGGAGCAGCGCTGATCCTCCTGGCTGCCTTTATCCTAGCAGAAGACACAGGGCACATGCAAAGTTGAAGAACAGAACAGAGTGGGACGAGTTGAATTGAAGTTGAAGTGAGATCCTGCTGGTGCTTCCATCAACAGCCATCAGCCGTGGTGAGGGAGAAGGTGGCAGCAGAAGCCCTAGAAGCAGGCGAGAAAGTTGGAGAAGCAGGAAGGTCACAGGTGTGAGAACTGTCACCTAAATGCTGGAGCTGGCCATCAAGCAAATGAATCCCCATAACTGTGTGTGGCAGCTGGTCAGCATGCCTGCATGCATGTGTGTCTATGTATGTATGTATGTATGTATGTATGTATGTATGTATGACAGAGGGAAGGTTATTTAGCATGTGCTCTATGAGAGACACCAGTGTGTGTGTGTATATGTCTGCAGCTAGGCTGCTGCAGACTGAGAAGTAGGTTGATTAGTATTCCACCCAGCAAAGTCTCTCCCTCCCTCTTCTACCTCAATATCTCCCTCTGTCTTCCCCCTTTCTCACTGCAAAACTCCTCCTCTACTTCTCTGTCATTCACGGAACGCTCTCACCCCTTTCCTCTGGTGTCATTATTATTATTGTTGTGTTTAGACAGCATGCTGCAGGTTACAGTACACACACACACACACACACACACACACACACACACAGCACAATGCAGGGACGTCTGCTCTGCCCTCTGTGCAGTAACACAACATGCTGTAGTAATACACAGAAGATACTTAGTGCAGCAGGTATTTTGCCGAGTGTTGTACTGTACCATGGTGCATCAGGTACTATGGTAAGTGACATACTTTTAGAGTCTGTGATCTATCAGGCTGTTAACCATTTACCTCCTACTTCTATGTTAAGAATATGATTTAGAAGTGTTTAGATTTATACATAGAACTTAACATGCTTAATAGAAGACTCCAGTTATAGTATTGACTGTTGAGATTCAGTCATAAAAACATTGGCCCTTATTCTGATTGGTGCGGCCGGAGCCGATTATGCGGGCAGGACCGTGCGTGCGAAACCCCGCCTTTCATACGGATCACCAACTCCGTCCGTATGCGGTAAGAAGCTGTCCGAACGGATCGCACGTGTATTTTTCACGGAATACGCCTCCTCCATCTAAGGGAACCTCCCCCATCATTCGATGGTTGCAGACCATCGAATGCAGGACCGTGTGCTCCACCAGCACCCGCAACCTCAGACCACACGGACATTTTTCCGTGCAAAAGCAGGGATCTGGGCGGGCAGCTGACATCCGGCGATGTCATATGTCCGCCCCCTACACGTGCGTCACGGCCGCATTACCATACGTACGCCCAGCGTTTTCATGGGAACTCCCATGAAACGCGGGGCGTATGCATATGGTAATGAGCCCAAATAGCCCTACACGCCCCTCTCCACCCCCTGTTCGGAGTGTTCACATATCATGCGGGATTTGGCCGTACGCCCCGCTCGCACATGCGCAGAGACGCCTCTGCACATGCGCAGACACAAAACATCGGCGGGCCGAACGCACGCGGATATATCCGCACCGATCAGAATAAGGGCCCTTGTAACACATTTCGAACTAGCTGTCATTAATGCATTTAATAACTAGTAGGTGTGTTTATGGCATTGTAGTCATACATGCATTTGTATCATCGTGCCTTGACTACTGCAATGCCCTCTACCTTGGGCTCCCAGCAAATGAATTGCACCACTTGCAGATGGTACAAAATACAGCTGCCAGGCTATTAACCAATCAGCCCTGCTCCAGACACATAACACCCATTCTGTACTCCCTTCACTGGCTGCCTTTAAGATGGCGAATAATTTTCAAGATTGTCTTACTGACTTTCAAAGCTCTACATGACCAGGGCCCAAGGTACCTGAAGCAGTTTAGCATCCCTTACTGTCCCACTCGATTACTGTGATTGGTTGATGAAGGACCACTAACAGTACCCAGAATTTCCCTGAATTCATCTAAGGGTCAAGCTTTCAGCGCTGTGGCTCCAACTCTATGGAACTCACTTCCCGGCTCAGTTAGAGAAGCCTCCACTCTGGAAACATTCAAAAATAGACTCAAGACTTTCCTATTCACCCAAGCATTTCACTAATGTCCCTTTTTAAGTTTCTTCTGTATTTTGTACTGTAAAAGGCTAATGCAAGCACTTTGAGTCATATTAGGAGAAAAGAGCTATTTAAATAACATTATTATTAGTATTATTATTATTTACCACTTGGTAACTGTGTACCTCTTGACATACTGCATGGCGGTCCATCACTTCTGCAGCATCCCGGTGTCTTACAAGGTATATGATTAGCAAACCGGTATTTGGGATGCCGGCAGTCAGAATACCGAAGCCAGAATCCCAACACCGGATGCTGACATCATTCACAATACCAGTGCCGTAATTCCTACTGGAGGCATCCCGATTGTAAGTAATCTGGGAAGGTTTAGGGTTAGGCTACAAGGGAAGAGGGGGAAGGGTTAGTTTGTGGGTGTGGGGGGCTTAGTGTTAGACACTAAGAAGGGAGTGTTAGGCTTAGGCAATAAGGGTGTTCATTTAGGGTTATGCTGCGGGAGGGGGGTGGTTAGGGTTAGACCCTAAGGGGGTGGGTTGGGCACTAACAAGGGAGTATTAGGCTTAGGCACTAACAGTGTATGGTTAGCCTTAGGCTGCGGGAGGGGGCGGTTAGGCACTAAGAAGGGTGGGTTAGGGTTAGGCACTAAGGGGGAGGGTTAGTCTGCGGCAGGAAGGGTTAGGCACTAAGAAGGGAGTATTAGGCTTAGGCACTAAGAAGGGTGGGATAGGGTTAGGCTGCTGATGGGGGGGGGGGGGTAGGGGAGTAGGAGGGGACGGTTAGCATACTTACCACAACGTTGTCAGGATTGTAACCATCAGGATGCAGCTATCGGCCTTCTGACTGCCGGAACTCCAAGCACTGGGATCCTGATGCTTTTTGACAACCACATGATAAAGCCCTCCTTCCATGCTAGTGGAAGCAACTGGTCATCTTATGACACTAATGGCTAGTTTTAGCACAACCCATGATGGTTTCCCTGTCTAATCTCCAACCACTGTATCTTAGCGCTCTACACTTAGTGGATACAAGAAGTAAAACTAGTCATAATGTTGTATACATTCAAATTGTTGACACCACAATGTTGACATTGAAAACACCAGCATCTGAAAAAATGTTGGCTTATGGAATGTTGACATGTCAATTGTTTATATTCCGGCCTGTACCAGCAGCAGAGTTATAGGGTTTTGCTGCAGGAAGGATGAGATAGGGTTAAACACTAATGGGAGACAGAAGAGAAGGTTAGGCAATTGGGATTCGTTTAGAGGTTAGTAATATATTCGTCTCCAGAAACACAGCAGGATTCAACTGATGTAATCGTGACATCACCGCAAGATCCCAGAAGACACTGCGGGAGTCACCGGACCCGCTGTTTTAGGCAAGTCTCTACTACACCACAAGCTACATTTTGGCGACATTCTAATTTTAACATTTGATCAGTTTTAACGTGATAAATTTCAACAAACTGTTTGTTGACACGTCTAGGTCAACATTCTCCTGTCGACATTAGGAATGTTAACATGATGGATGTTAAAGAAATATACCACACCTGGAGAAGTATGGTGACAGACCCAGTTCACTTTTTATAAATGATTGCAGTCTGGTGAGCAAAACTAATGTGTTGAGCCAGAAGGGAAACAAAGGGGCCGATTCTGCTTCATCCGGCCCCTGCCCCGATGGTCAGTGTTTACGTATACGATTTACAATGTCGCCTAGCCGTTCGCATGGAGCGGTGCAGGCCGGGGGCGTGTGGTGGTAGGCTTGGGTGTCATCCATGAAACGCTAGGCATTCCAGGACGAGGTGTGCCAGTGACAGGTGATGTCAGCCGCCTGCACTGTCTTCGTTCCACTGCCCGCAAAAGTGTTAGTATTCAGGCAGTCCAATAATGATGCTGATAACGGTCTGGAACAATTGGTTCCGCAATCACTGCCTAGAGATATAGGGCCTTATTCTGGTTGGAGCGTCCGGGCCGTACGCGTACGTCCCGGGGTTTTTTACGATCTGCGCATGTGCAGATACGCTAATGCGCCGGCGCGAACACTCTACAACGCTTACGGCCGGTGTCTCAACGCGCGAAAAAACCTGTACGCGAGCGTACGGGTAATGGGGCGGCATAGGGGCGTGTTGATGGAAGCGGCCGAAATAATGAGGGAAAATGGGCGTAAATATGGGCGTACACGGGGGTGTGCACCAAAAATGAGCGGTGCTACTACCGCACGATCGACTAAGGCACCGTTCGTTTCGGACACAAAACAGGCGGCCGCCAACCGCCAGCTAAAACCACCCCTACAGATACCGCTTGCCAGCGTGCGCCTGAGTTGGCTAATTAACGCTGATTACTACTCAAACACATACACCTGAATGTAATAAGCAATGCTGCAGTCTATTAACTCCAAACCATGATTTCACTGCCTGCAAGCCACACATGCAGCACGCAAACACATTGGAAGCTTATCTTTCTATACTTCTCCACATTTAAAGGTTTGTTTAATTTAAGGTAAGAATCTTTTTATACGCTAAGGTAGGTATTTGCTAAACAGACACATTCACTACCTGCTTTCATAGACTTTACGCAGTAGCACACTCAATATAAACAAGTCGACATGTGTCAACGTGTTCACTCTAATACTAACATAGGTTTTGTATTTAGGATACAATAACATAAACCACATCTAACACCTACAAAGGATGTTTCAGCAATGTTTGAAGCCCATGACCACTATTTTCCACACAATCTTTGTATAGTACCCCAAATTATGACCTGTACCACTATCTCATCTGCTATGATTTGGATTTCACTACACTCTGGATGTAAGATGCCACCAATCACATTATTGCACTCTCATCTCTCTAACAAAGGATTCCTACATCTGCTTATGACACTGTCAAATCATATATATTTTAAAAGTTATGCATGTTTGTTCACAAGCTAATTTATCATGTTTGGCCCATTCACACATCTTTTTTTAGGGAGGACACATATGCATTCCTACAGAAATTTACCTTTTCACCCTTGTTTGTCTGCCTCACCCACTCCATGAGGAAAGCATTGTTCTGGACCTGCTTTAACCTACTACTGTAGGAGCTACCTCACCTGCACACAAACTGCTTTCTCACCTATTGAGTTGCTCTGCACATGTGCTGACACAAACTAATTAGCAGGGAAAAGTTGGATAGGAACATGGGAATGGCCATGGAGAGGGTTACACATGGGAAACTTCCACCACACTTCAACAAATGTTCAAAAATACCCTGGTCAGTAAGTACACATAAATCTAGTATTTGTTTCACACAAGAAATTACACATACCAGCATCACAGCTTGACACTTTAGTGTGACAAATCAAATAAACAAATAAAATAGACACACAAATAATAAAACAGCCAGAACAAGAGGTTGCAAATCTCCAAACATGTGTTACCCTGCAAATGCAATGGTGAAAGAAATGGGGACACCAGAATACGTACTGCAACAACCAGGGTGAATACTAAGCAAGATACACACCACCAACAAAAAAAAATCCTGCATTTGTAGAGGTCAAAATACGAACTTTCATGCCCATGGCACGCAAATGGATCGATGGGCAACTCAGGAAGCGGATGTCCAGTGCAATTTAAACCTTTGGCCTCCAACCACAGAGGAAGTGAACCAGGTCTCATTTGGGCCCTTTTTTGCCCCTTTTAGATGGGGCCTTGGGGACAGGGGCCTTTGGCTCAGCTGGCTTTCGGCGTCTTCCCCTAGTCGACACAGGAGGGTCAGCCGAGGTGGAAGGTTGGGGAGCAGCTTGGGGTGGGGCAGCAGATGGGGGATTGTCCCTTAGGGACCTGGCGGTGGACAGCTGCTCCGCAATAAGTTCATTCTGGCGGCTGAGGTGTTGGCCAATGCTTAGCATGCCAGCCGCCAGAGTTTCATTAATGCGGTTCAACGCCTCAACCTGCAGCTGGTTTGTGGCCTTCCACTCCGCCAGAAAATCCGCCACCTGCTGCTGACGGATCGCAGCATCCACCCCTTGCTGCTCGATCCTGTCCAGCGTCACCAACAGGCTCTCACTCAATGTCTCCTGTGGCTGGGGGCGACGTCTTGGTGGAGGCTGGACCACCTGCTCCACCTGTGTCTCTGCAGAGGAAGATGCTGCCGGTACATCCTGACTTTCTGCTTCTGCTAGGATAAGAATTGAAAACAATGTCACCATCACATACGCAATAAAAAATATCTTTCTAAATACAATGCATTACTGTGACTTACCATCAAAAGCAGCAGCAAAGACCTCCGCCGGGAGCTCACTGTCCATATTGGAGATCCCCCTGATCTCCCCCACATCGATGACGTCACAGGAGTCCAGCTCCAGGGGGGTATACTCCAAATGGTCAGGCATAGGACCGCTCCCGGTGGACATGCTGTGGTTGTACCGGTCAGTCATCTTCCTCTTCAGGGCACTTTTGAAGTCAGTCCACCTACAAGTTTAAAAATACAAATATCACCATGAGATATGTGCACCACTGTGCTACGTGTAGGGTTACCACCTAGTCCCTTTAATTCCGGACACATGTTACTTACACAGGTTCTGTGGCAGTTTAAAATTAGGTGAAGTGGAGTCTTGAAGTCAGCCAGCCACAGAACCTGTGTAATTAATATGTGTCCGGAATTAAAGGGACTAGGTGGTACCCCTAGCTACGTGACATTTCCTAGTGTGGGTGATCTTATGTTTTTTTGCCATGTGTGGCCAAATATTTCTTTGATGGACAAAACCATGTGCACTGCAGGTGAGGCAGGTGTAAAACCCCACCCAAATCTGATTATCTCTGCACAAGTAACACCTGCCTCACCTGCAGTGCACATGGTTTTGTCCATCTAAGAAATATTTGGGCAGAAAGAGTGAACTAGAATAAGGGCCTCAGTTCCTGCTGGAGACTGCAGAAAAATTGACCTGACAAACACACTAACCTTTTCTTCACCGCGTCCCAAGTTCTGACCACTGGTGACACCTGGTTCACTTCCTCTGTGATCTTGTCCCAAAGGTTTCTCCTTGCACTGGCACCCGGCTTCCTGGTTGCCAATTCAATCCATTCGCGTGCCCTGGGCACTAGAATTTGCATTTCGGCCTCTACAAATGCAGGGTTTCTCCTTCTGGTGGTGGTATCCTGCTCAGTCATCACCCTAGATGTTGCAGCACGTTTTCTGGTGGCCCCAGTTCTCTCACCATGCACCTGCTGGGTCACACCTGTTTGGAGAGATGCAACCTCTTGTTCTGGCTGGTTGCTTGGCCCTTGTGGAGCTGGTGGAGGTTCACCAGGGCCTGTTACTGAGGGGCCCGCTTGATCTTGCAGGCGACTCCTCTCTTGGGCCCTCCTTCTCCGCTCCTGTTCCCTCTTGTTGAGTGCATCAAGCATGGATTGTGCTGTAGCTCTCTGCAGAGCGTCCTCTGCTGCAGAATCGTCTGAGTCAGACATGTTTGCAGCAATTGTGGGCTGCATCTGACTGAATATTTATATGTAAATCTCCCGCCATGAACAAGGGGGCGTATATTTTTTCCCGCAATGTAGATGCAAATTTACGCCGATATTTCCCGCCGATAATTCCCGCTTAAATTACGCAGGTCTCAACGCACCTGATCAAACACCTGTATATGCACATACACAGGTTGTGGAGCATTGTGCTACATCGTGAAATGTGGGCACCTGTCATTCCAATGACGAGTGTTGTCAGCTGGTATCTGTTGGAGTTTGTGTATGCTTTGTGAGTCACATTTCAAAACATCACGTTATAATGCTTTCCTTACATATGTAATGTGTATGAAATTGTCATACAGCAACATGTTGCATTGTGGCCCTTTAGGCAGCGTAGTTATAAGTAGAGGGTTGCGTGTATTATTTTCCGCCTACTGTATATACAGTACTCCTCTCCATGCATATCGGTGTATCGTGCCCCCTTTAAGCAGCGTAGTTATAAGTAGAGGGTTGCGTTTATTATTTTCCGCACACTGTAAATACAGTACTTCTCTCTTCATTGAATGCATGCTGTTGGTTGTGGTGTGTGTATATCATAACGGTCCGCGTAAGTTTCTATTCGCATCCAGTTTGTTAATGTAAGAAGGATTAATAAAGTTAATACCAAACAAACAATTTTTTCGACCAATCAGCAAGCACCAAAAGTGATATATGTACCTGCAATTAATAACTGCGCCATTGCCAATATGACTTGTCCAAGAGCTAGGCCCTTTTCCACCTCAGAGCTTTTGGCCCTGGTGGAAGTGATGGACCGTCACCTGGGGCCCAGGGGCCCATATGTCAGTAATGCCGACAAGCGGCGGGCGTATACTGCTGCCCGCCGCCTCATCTTCTCTACGACCGGCGTCCGCAGAAGCCTGGGGCAGGTTGAGCGGCGCTGGTCAGACCTGCGCCGGCGGCAGCCGGTTTTACTCAGCAGCCTTCGCCGCCATATTGCCCGATGTAAGTTTTGATTACTAGTATGTCAGCGTTTTTTAGCAATGTTTTGTGTACTTTTTATAAATATGTTCCTGAGTATGGGGGTGTATATGGGGGGTATATGGGTGTATATGGGTGTATATGGGTGTATATGGGGGGTATATGGGTGTATATGGGTGTATATGGGTGTATATGGGGGGTATATGGGTGTATATGGGGGGTATATGGGTGTATATGGGGTGTATATGGGTGTATATGGGTGTATATGGGGTGTATATGGGTGTATATGGGTGTATATGGGGTGTATATGGGTGTATATGGGGGGTATATGGGTGTATATGGGTGTATATGGGGGGTATATGGGTGTATATGGGTGTATATGGGTGTATATGGGGGGTATATGGGTGTATAGGGGGGGGGTTTAAGTAGTTGATCAGTTTTTGGGTGTAGGATATCAAATAGTTTGCATGATAAATGTCTGAAATTTCACAGCAATGATAATTTTGAAGGTTATGAGCATGACTAATGTGAATTTTTCTTTCCCCCTTTTTTATGAAACCCAATCTTCGATTTCTATGCCATCAACATGAACATTTCAGCACGGGCAAGGGCACGTATGGAAGCCCGGGAGCAGGCAGCCCGGGACCAGGCAGCCCGGGACCAGGCAGCCCTGGAGGAGGAAGAGGAGGAGGAGGAAGAAGAGGAGGAGGAAGAGGAGGAGGAGGAGGAGGAGGAGAAGAAATAGGAGGAGGAAGAGGAGGAGGAGGAAGAAGAGGAGGAGGAAGAGGAGGAGGAGGAGGAGAAGAAAGAGGAAGAGGAGGAGGAGGAAGAAGAGGAGGAGGAAGAAGAGGAGGAGGAAGAAGAGGAGACACTGGGTGCAGTTTGGACCCACACCCTTTCCCCATCCCCTTCCCCCTCCACAACCCCCACCCCCTCCACAACCCCCACCCCCTCCACAACCCCCACCCCCTCCACAACCCCCACCACCTCCACAACCCCCCCCCCCCCCTCCCCACCCCATTTCCTACCCCCCTACACCTCTCCACCACCCACCCCCAAACCTCTCCACTCCCCACTCACACCCACTACCTCGGGCCAAACTACAGGACCATCCACCTTGCTCCTGACCCCCCCAACCACTGCACAGCCAACCAGCGGCAACCAGGATGGCTCAAGTAGCCGTAAGTAAATAATGTGTCTAATGTTGACCTACACATTTCTACACATAAACAATCACAACAACCACATATGTGTATGTGGTACACCGGAAAGGTCGGCCAGTAACAACCCTCTGTATTACCTTGATGTTGGAGCTGGATAGACGTCTTCTTTCCTTTCGCTGCAGCTGAGGCAATAACCAGGCTAGGGGTACACTTCAAGGATATTTATTAACAATGAGTATCAATACTCGGAGGTAGATAGCCAACTCGCTTATCACCGATACCGACACTTGTAAATAACTGTACTTGGCCTAAACACAGCTTAACTTTACACTTCAAGTATACTTTCGAATGCGACACGGTAGCTCCGCGTCCTGGAGAGTGGGAGCACAGATCCCGCACACCATCAACAAGGTCCGGGGGAAGTAGTGCTCTCTCTCTGCAGTGCAAATAGGCCTACGTGGACCCGGGCCCTTACCATAAGCATACGCAACATACACTGAGTATAATGTTTACAAGGCACAACAGGTGTATAACACGTAATACGACGTGGAACAATGCACAACAACACTATCCGAAATAAACCCCCGGTTTTGGGGAAATAAGTTCCTGAATAATATCTCAGGGTAGTATGTTAATACGGTCAGTCTGAGTCGGACAGCAGTTAATTCCGGCAATACGAACTTGAGCCACTAGATGGCAGTGTCCTCCTAGTATAAGGGGCTGATCCAGCAATATTTCCCCACGTCAAAGCAACTTCAGTACTACACAGAAAAAAGGGGACAAATCCTCCTTGCCCAATGGACCTGTTCTGGGGCCCCCTGTGGGATCTGGGAGAAGGGAGTACTACGGGAGATTCTCACCAGGCTTTACTTGAGCCTGCAGGGGGGTGCCAGGTAAGACACGGGACGGCAGTGGCTGGCAGAGCATGGGAGGTCTGTTTGCAGCAACGGGCAAGGGAGATACCTGTCAGCTGGAACAAGTTGCAGGCTCCTGCCCATAGTGATAGGATTCCCCCGGTGTCTGTATGGCTGGCCGCTGGGTCCCTTCTCTGCAGGGGGGGCACGCTAGTGTGGGCGCTGCAGTTGCAGCGTTGCCACACTCAGTCACGCTGCACTCTCCCTGCTGCCTGTTGGCTCCCTCGCGCCGGGTCTCTCACAGGCGCTGGAGCTGTCAATCACCGCCGGGGTCGGGGCTGCTGCTGCGCTTCCGCGTCTCTCCCTGTGCGTGGGCACCGGACTCTCCCTCTCTGCTCCCCGCTTCGCTGCCGGATCTTAGCAGCTGCGGGGTGACGAGCGGCTGCTTCTCCCTGGGACGGTCTCCTCGTTTGACGCGGGTGCCGGGTGTCAGAAGGCTGCTGTCCACCCACTCTATGCGCCGTCACACTCGCGCCGGGTCCTGCTGACAGCTTTTGGTGCACCGCTCGGCTTCCCTCGCGTGCCGGCACCACTGCTGCACACACCGGAGATCCCTCTGTCGGCTCTTCACGCGCGCTTTCTACACTTCCGGGGCACACTTTTCGCGCTTCTTCGCCGTCACTCAATCTGGGACCCTCCTCCTCCTCACGCCAGGATGCCCACGTGAGTATCCTCCTATTTATGTTGTGGTTGCTTGGCAACCCCTCCAGCACTGTCCTGGTGAAACGAGGGTGCCCCCCAGGTTGGATAGATAAAGGAGGCACCCCCAATTCTGGGGTGCCACATGTCCCCCTGCTCGAATGATGCCAGTCCCCGGGCATCAATTCAAGGGTTAGTAACAGTTCTGAATCAGAGTCCCGAACCTGAAGGTAAGGCCCTAAATGTCCTTGCAGAAATGGGCCATATACAGCATCACATATTTACAAGTCTTAACACTGTACACAAATTTACATACATACAAGTGGTGAAGGATTTGCATTCAAATATTATTTACATTCTATATCGGGCTGGTTACACCCCATTCGTGCATCGCTCAGATCTCCTAACTTTCGAAGCAGTATTTCGACTGCACCTTAGATCACAGCATGCGGTCTGCAATGAGCACGTGGCGCCACTTTTCCACCCTTTCTGGACCTGTTGATGGCCTGTTGTATCATGCACACGAATTCTTCTCCTGTAATTGTTGTGTACTCTTGGTCTGTACCAGTTTTCTCTTCCCTGGGTCGGGTTTCGGCCTTTTCAGCTGTGTTGGTGATTTCCGTAGTGACCTTTGGTTTGGGCGGTGGCACAGTTGCCTTTGGGCTTTCAGGTTTCAACGGCTCTATTTTCTTTGCCATGGTCATGTGGGCCACCACTTCGAGGCATCTCTTCCGTTCGGCAGTACAGGTCCCTGTCTGCTGTAGAGCTGCGGTTTGGTCACCCGTATCTACCATTCTTGAGGGGTACTTGTGTTCGGTTCCTGACCTCACTTCTTTCAACTGGGCTTTGGCCTTCTCCGCTTCTTTTGGGGTCTCCACAGGGAAATTAGGTTGAGGCGGTGGCCTAATGGGTTCTGGTGATCGTGGCATCTGGTCAGGCCGGGGGTGATGACGGATGGGCCGGTCAATCTCGCCACAAACATCCTGCGACCTTCTCCTCTTCAGGTGGTGCTGACCATATGGCTGGTGCATGAAGCGTCGATGTTGACTGTGGATAGTTGCACATCTGTTGCCTCTTACTGCAGCGCCACTGGGGCCTGTTACGTTGGTTGCCTTGACACCTCTCCTCCCATTGGTCACTTCGAATTCAACCCGTTCTCCTTTTTCTAGGCTTCAGAAGTATTTATTCCTAGGGGTCTTTTGGATACCGGTGTAGTGCACGTATACAGTCTTCCTGTTGTCTGCCCTTATGACGCCATAACCACGCGCTACACTGAACCACGATACCTGGCCTGTCGCTCTTTTTGCTCTGACTCGTCGATCCTCAGTGTTATGTGGTCTTTTCGCCGTGGTCTGACTTTGCATGAGCTCTGGCGGACTGATCGATGGATCTTGTATGAAGCGGGGCCACCAGTTTTGTTTCCGCGGACCTAGTAGTAGGTCTCTTCCCGAGGGTCGGTCCTCCTCCTCGGGGCCTCCCCGTTTAAAGTATTCTGATGACAATTTCCTTCAATATGTCCGCTCTGTTGGCATCTTTGGAATATCGGCATACCCTCTTCATCGAACTGATCGATTGAGCCTCCTCCCGATTCTCTGGGCGTGCTCCAACGTGGTCGGCTTCCTCTCTCCCTTCGCGGGCGCCACTCATTATGTCTGGCTTCGCTCTGCTCCAGCCTTTGTCCCATTCTGGCGATGTTTAGGGCCAGTTCTGTGAGCTTGCTGTTAATGGCGGACAGTGGGTCTGGGCCTGCTGGCGATTGCGCCTCTTGAAGTACTGTTCTCTTCTTTACACTATCAGGTCCCTGGCGTCTGGCTTCCCAGTGATCCTCCATCTCTTCTCCTTCTGCCGTAGCTCCTTCTTCCGGCTCCTCATTCTGGACTTTTTCCAACACTTGTAGTGCCGATTCCTTTAGTTCCTCGAATGTGCAGCCTTGTTCTTGCCGCTTTATCATTCGGAGCTGGGCTCGGGTGGTTTCTTCTCTTGCTCCTTCTACGAATAGGTCTATCAGCATTTCATCCGCTAGTTGCACTTCTCTTGGGTCTGCGGCTTGTACTGCCTTCATGGCCTCGTGTAATGCCAGTGCGAAATCACGCAGTGATTCTCCCTGTTTCTGCTTCCTGGCATATAACCTGCTCTTCAGCATTGGCACGGTTTTGGCATCGAAGATCTTTGCCAGTTTTTTCAAGATCTTGTCCGCCGTCTCCTTGTCGCCTTTTGACCATGATTTTACTTCTCTCAGGGCGGACCCTCTCAGTTGTGCCAGCAGTATTTCTTTGCTTTGTTCTTCGTTCAGTTGGTATAGGGTAAACGTCGAGTTCATGCGGTCCTTGAATGCCTTGAAAGTGCTTGTGCCTTTCATCCGCGTATCTCCCGAGAATGTGAGGAGCCACGTGGCCCCGAAGTAGTAGGGCATCGTGATCTGTGCCGCCGCTGCCTTCGGCGGTTCTTTGTCTTCCGGTAGTGGTGGGAGACGTCTGCGGGGTGATGGTGTTGGAGTACCGGCTTCCGACATTTTCCGGTCCTGTTCGTGGACGCCAGGTGAGATGTGGTACACCGGAAAGGTCGGCCAGTAACAACCCTCTGTATTACCTTGATGTTGGAGCTGGATAGACGTCTTCTTTCCTTTCGCTGCAGCTGAGGCAATAACCAGGCTAGGGGTACACTTCAAGGATATTTATTAACAATGAGTATCAATACTCGGAGGTAGATAGCCAACTCGCTTATCACCGATACCGACACTTGTAAATAACTGTACTTGGCCTAAACACAGCTTAACTTTACACTTCAAGTATACTTTCGAATGCGACACGGTAGCTCCGCGTCCTGGAGAGTGGGAGCACAGATCCCGCACACCATCAACAAGGTCCGGGGGAAGTAGTGCTCTCTCTCTGCAGTGCAAATAGGCCTACGTGGACCCGGGCCCTTACCATAAGCATATGCAACATACACTGAGTATAATGTTTACAAGGCACAACAGGTGTATAACACGTAATACGACGTGGAACAATGCACAACAACACTATCCGAAATAAACCCCCGGTTTTGGGGAAATAAGTTCCTGAATAATATCTCAGGGTAGTATGTTAATACGGTCAGTCTGAGTCGGACAGCAGTTAATTCCGGCAATACGAACTTGAGCCACTAGATGGCAGTGTCCTCCTAGTATAAGGGGCTGATCCAGCAATATTTCCCCACGTCAAAGCAACTTCAGTACTACACAGAAAAAAGGGGACAAATCCTCCTTGCCCAATGGACCTGTTCTGGGGCCCCCTGTGGGATCTGGGAGAAGGGAGTACTACGGGAGATTCTCACCAGGCTTTACTTGAGCCTGCAGGGGGGTGCCAGGTAAGACACGGGACGGCAGTGGCTGGCAGAGCATGGGAGGTCTGTTTGCAGCAACGGGCAAGGGAGATACCTGTCAGCTGGAACAAGTTGCAGGCTCCTGCCCATAGTGATAGGATTCCCCCGGTGTCTGTATGGCTGGCCGCTGGGTCCCTTCTCTGCAGGGGGGGCACGCTAGTGTGGGCGCTGCAGTTGCAGCGTTGCCACACTCAGTCACGCCGCACTCTCCCTGCTGCCTGTTGGCTCCCTCGCGTGCCGGGTCTCTCATAGGCGCTGGAGCTGTCAATCACCGCCGGGGTCGGGGCTGCTGCTGCGCTTCCGCGTCTCTCCCTGTGCGTGGGCACCGGACTCTCCCTCTCTGCTCCCCGCTTCGCCGCCGGATCTTAGCAGCTGCGGGGTGACGAGCGGCTGCTTCTCCCTGGGACGGTCTCCTCGTTTGACGCGGGTGCCGGGTGTCAGAAGGCTGCTGTCCACCCACTCTATGCGCCGTCACACTCGCGCCGGGTCCTGCTGACAGCTTTTGGTGCACCGCTCGGCTTCCCTCGCGTGCCGGCACCACTGCTGCACACACCGGAGATCCCTCTGTCGGCTCTTCACGCGCGCTTTCTACACTTCCGGGGCACACTTTTCGCGCTTCTTCGCCGTCACTCAATCTGGGACCCTCCTCCTCCTCACGCCAGGATGCCCACGTGAGTATCCTCCTATTTATGTTGTGGTTGCTTGGCAACCCCTCCAGCACTGTCCTGGTGAAACGAGGGTGCCCCCCAGGTTGGATAGATAAAGGAGGCACCCCCAATTCTGGGGTGCCACATGTATCCAACATCAACATTAGTTGCAACATATCACTGCAGGCCGACCATGAGGTGTGTCCTGTCCTTCTCCAGGAACAAGGCTCCCCTTGGTGGTTTTTTTGAGTGTGGCCATGCCTCACTCCTTGAATAATTGACATAACAGTACATCCAATGAGATATCCGACATTAGTGGTGTGGTAGTTATGTGGCTCCAGGTGTTGGGTAACTCCAGTTCCCAGCATGATGTGCAACACAGGGCCGGATTATAATGGAGGCGCAAGGGGTCAGTGCCCCTGGGCCCCCCTCTAGCTAGGGGCCCCCTGTGGTTGTCATGTATTTTTTAAAAATAAAATGTTTAAGTTATGTTTTGTTTTTTTTAGCTAAATGTTTTGTGCATGGGTGGGGTAGTGCTGCAGCTTCACCTATCTGCCAATGTGACAATGATTTATGGTGCTGAGCATCGGGAGCCAAGGCACACTGATTGCACAAGTGTGCAGTGCATTTCTGGGAGTTGACTAAGTCCCATGACACTTTGCACCAGAGGACAGAGGCTGAGAAGTTTGTGCTGAGCTCTGATTGGTGGAGCTCATTACATGCTTCTCAGGTCCATGGAGAACAGCAGCAGCAGCTTAGTCATAGGAGGGTTTTTAATAAGAGGCAGCACTAGGACTGTGAGGTTTCCTCCAGAGTAAGGGGCAGAGGGACAAACACAGGCTTTTCATGTGGTGTGTGTATATATATATATATATGGGGTCTATTATTATTCCGAGTGCCGCCAACCCCCTGTCTATATATATATATATATATATATATATATATATATATATATATATATATATATATATATCCCCTGCAGGTAACCATTGACCAAGTTTATTCTGCCTTTACTCTATGTTTTGACAGTATAATATTCGCCCATGCAGTGTGCGGCCAGTAATGACAAGTGCAAGGGGGCCCCCCGCTCTAAAGTACCCCGGGCCCCCCAAAGGCTTAATCTGCAACTGGTGCAACTTAAATGTAGAGATTGTTTTGGTAATAGTGTGTGAGGCCATGCGGATGCATGCTTTACAAACATAGCTGTAGGCCTATAATTTGTACAGCAATGTCCTAAATTTAAAATAGTAAGGAGTGCTTAAGCCACAACAATGTCATAACCCTTAAATAGCACAGGCTAATTGTGAGGTTAGAGGACAGTCCCCCAAAAACAAAGTACCAATTGGGATACAGCATACATTCATTGATGAAGGAGTAATTGAATTAATGTTATTTACTATGTACAGTATGTGTGTGTTAACATATTTTTTTTTAGTACTGTGTTTACAGCAGACCCATCTTCAATGTAGTTTCTAAATGTATGTGGCCTTCACACATAACTCTGAACTTTTTATTATGTACAAATACAACAAACATTTGTGTATGTTATATATTAATTTTTTGTTTTATCCCTTCATTACAGACACTGAACAGCAGCAGGAGGAGGTGGCAGCCCTCATGCGGGAAATCATGCTGACCCTGGTGTACCTCCAGCTCCTTTTTGGCCTTCTGGAGGCCCGCCTTTAATTTTTTATTTATCCCCCCCCCCCCTTTTTATTTTTTTATCCAATAAAAGTTTGATTACAGTTCGAAATTGCCTGTGTTTTTAATAATAAATATGTTAGAGGGCGTGTAAGGGTAGGTACATACAGATGTGTACTGTAAGTTATACTTGTAATTTGAGGTGAGGGGTAATGATTGATGTGTGAATGTGTGTGTTTTTGAGTAAAATAACACATAGTGAAAATGCATGAATGTTTAATGTTGTTCGATTAAAACATCACACATAACATCAGGGTAGGTATACATGTTACACATTTTGGACAAAGTAATTACGTACATAATTTAGTACATATACAGAAACACCAACATAACTTGATTTAAAAGTAACAGCAATATGGGGACACATAGATAGTGATTAAAATGCCACATTAGAACATAACAAATATACATGTAATGTGGGTTAAAATGTAGTTTTATTAGGTCTTTATTAAGGTAGACAATTGAGTTAATAGAAAACAATAAGTGAATAACAAATAGATTAATTAATCAATTGGCAGATTAGTAGTTGAGAGGCAAGATTTGCAGGTCCATATATGTGAAGGGTATGCCAGCGTGCATGGACGTACGCTCACTCTCACGAGCGGTGACATAAGCTGAGTTTTCCATTGAAAACAATAGGGACCCGTCCGTGCAAACTGGCGTACGCTCAGATCTCCGCAAGAAGGCGGTGGGGAGACGGAGGAAAGACGGCCGTAGACGGCGCCGTACGCTCAGTTGTACGCCTGTTGTCGGAGTGCAAGGGCTGGCCCGTCCGCGTACGTTGCCGTACGCTCATTTGTACGCCACTCCCCTTCTACGTTATTTCTGCCCGTACGTAAGCGGCTGATTTGTGGGTGGACTTAACCCTAACGGCCGCGTACGGCTAGCGTGCGGTAATGGCGAACGTACGCACGCTTGGCCGCACCGATCAGAATAACCTCCATAGTTACCAGACCTTCCATTAGTGGCTGGGTGGCATGCAGGGAGATTGCATTAAGCATTAGTTGAAACAGACCAAGCTAGTGCTTCAGAGATCCAGGATAGTTAGAGACAAAGCTCTGGTTCCAATCCAAGCTTAGGTATTCTGGCCGGGGATACCTCTGGATGGCAGAAAATTCAGGAACTCACGCATTTCAACTTGATTTTTGAGAAAGCCGCTGACATAAGTAAGCGGGGAAACACGTCAGATCCTGATTTTTCTGCCATCCAGAGGTATCCCCTGCCGGAATACCTAAGCTTGGATTGGAACCAGAGCTTTCTCTAACTATCCTGGATCTCTGAAGCACTAGCTTGGTCTGTTTCAACTAATGCTTAATGCAATCTCCCTGCATGCCACCCAGCCACTAATCGGAGGTCTGGTAACTATATCTCTAACTAACTGTTATCTATAATATTACACTCTCTGAGAAACTCCTATAACAGCTGTTTACTAACTAAGTTATATTAACCAGAGGACTGGCAGTGATTGCGGAACCAATTGTTCCAGACCGTTATCAGCATCATTATCGGACTGCCTGAATACTAACACTATTAACAAATGGCTGATATCTTATTAATATATTAAGGTTGGCACCAGTGGATTTATTCAATTGTTTTTTAATTTCAACAATTGTCCTTCCCTCCTCAACAAAAGGAGACTTTTACCAGTACATTTTTTATCTATTTTTTCTCCATGTATGGTATCGGCCGGTACCTATTATATTGAATGTTAAATTGTATATGATACATTGTTAATTTATGTTTGTTATATTATTCTATAAATTATATTTTTAACTTACTAAGACTGGCTTTAATTTCTACTTAAAATCCGAGCGCTCTCTATTTGGGAAGGCATGAGAAATAATTAGAAGGTTGGCGACCATCGAGTGATTTCTCCTGCTGCGGGCACATGTCTTTGTGACACATCCCCTCACATGGTTGCAAGGGTAAACAGCGGCAGGGGGCGGGCCTTCCTTCACTGGGGCGGCGTCATGAGGACTTGGTAAGCTGCGAGATTTGCAACTTACCGAGTAAACTAGAATCACCCCCAAAATACATTTAAAAGACATATAGCTACCTCTATTGCATAGCTGAAGCCATTAGGTCTTGCACATACTGTATATCAGTATCTGGCTATATGTATAGCAGGGGCTTCTTAAGAGAGGAGGAGGCCGTGTGCAGCCTCCTCAGCCAGGAATCCCTCCTCGCTGTAGGGTGTGGTGCTGGGAGCAGTAGGGTCTGAGCACTCTAGTGCTCAGACCCTACTGCACTTGTTCAAACTTCTGCTGCATTGTGCAGTCTGAGCACTAGAGTGCACCAATCGCCGGAAAAATGTCAGCCACTCCATTTTTCTGCTGATTTCTGCAGTGCTCCTGCTGGACTTTGGAGGGTAAGTATTACAAATATGGGTGCAGTGTGTGGGCCCCCTGGGAGTCACACAACACCCATTATAGATATGCTGCTGATGTATGACCACCTGCCGACTGACCCATATACTGTTCCAGCAACCGCTGACAATGACATCACTACCAGATATGTCAGGTGGCGCCTTGTTTATTCATAAAGTTATAGGTTCTGATTCAGCACGGATTGCATATGTGATCCATAGCAATGCAAATGCAGGAGGAGGTTCATACTCCCTCTTGTCTGCATTTACGTGTGCAAAAAACTGTGATTGCATCTCAGTTCTAGAGGAACATTCCAGTTGCGGGTGGTATTGTTTCTAAATACAATATATACATCTCTCTCTCTCTTTTTCTCTTTCTCTCTCTTTCTCTCTCAATCCACACCCAGACCTGGAGTTCCTAGACCTATTTTTCCAGAAAAATAGTACCGGTTAGAATTATATGTGTAGAGACCCTTATTCATTAAAATAAGAAAAACAGCTGTCTCAGTTTTCTCATGGGTAATTATAATGGTGTCAGAATGTAAGTGAGAAAGTGGGTAAAGCCTGCCCCAGCCTGTCCTTGCCGCGATCTCAGGTTCACTGTTGTGTGCATACTGTATGCAGCGAGCAGCTGATCTTAGCAGAGCTGGGATAGGAGAGCCAGAGGCAGGGAAAAAGCAGGCTGCTTATGTTGTTCATATTGGTTGTTCTCTGATGCTCATGGAATTGCAGAAAAGCACCTCCAGACTGAATGAGAGGGACTGAGAGAAAGTACCGGCGTGTAGAAGCTGTAACAGCGCTGGGTAGAAGCTGTGTGAGTATGGTCAGCCCTGTGTAAAGGTTTTCCCAGTGCGATCAGCTCTGCTATCACTATCAGTTTAGGTTGGAGGCTGATGTGCTTGTTGCTGCTGTATATAAAGTGTTCAGAGCTGCTGGAGATGAACACACAGCAGTGTCCGAGCAGATACTCTGCCCCCAAATGTTCTTCTGCATGTTCCAAAAAAGTCCCGACACACCTCTTTTTTTCTGCCACTCCCTATTACCTTCCCCAAATGGTCCATATCAATCTTATTGTGAATAGATCCTCTGCGGCTGCCATCTCAAGGTCATTATCAGTGGCGGTTTTTACCTATGGGCTGCAGCCCCCTAAGTAAAATCTGCCACTGTTCTTTGCTTAAGTGAGGCCAGATGCAGTCTGGGAGACTGCTCTGGTTTCACCGTGACTGGCAGAGACTTCCCATTGGAAGTCCGACCTGCCCCTCACCATAGGCAGTCCCATTGGGTGGTGTTCCCTCCCTCTGTGACACCTTCACATGGGTTCTTGAGCGCCAGTCCATAAAAAACTGGTTCCACACATATGCAGTACAAGGATGATACTGTGCATGCACCGGACCCGGACCCTGAATATGCCTCTGGGGACTTCTGTAAAAGCAGCCCATAGAGGCTGGGGGCCAGCGCATGCGCATTACTGAAGACGGGACCCAGATTGGAGGCAGGGACCGCGAGCACAGTGGCTGCGGCAGTGGAGGGGGGCTGCATCGCGGCAGCCCTCTACTCCGCAGAGGTAAGACCCGCCGCTGGTCATTATGTCACATGCACAGACCAACAATAACCGCTCAACTGCAATAAATATATAAATCAGATTTGCAAACATGTCCTATGTCTGCGAAATTACCAATATTATTTAGTCAAAAGATCAAGTATTCCATAGTGGTAACCATGCATACAAAATAAGTTACCTTGGAGTGTCTGGACATCTGGCAAAATCCTCTATTTATTATTACATACTCAACCATCTTAGCTTCAGTGTTCTGAAATAATTAACAAAAGACTTGTGTTCTGGAAATGAATCTCATATGCTGGCGTGAATGTAAAGTAGGCAACATCACTTAAGAAATTACTATATGCAGATAGCAGGCTTATGACTGAAGTCATGAATGATTATTATTATTATTATTATTATTATTATTATTATTATTATTATTACTTATAAAGTGCCACAAGTGTTTCACAGTGCCATACATACAGCACATAATAGAACAGTGCAGAGTAAACATGACATCACATTACAGTAACCTAAATTAAATGGAGCACAAGTATCAAATAGCACCACAAATCTCAATAGACAATACAGCTATAATGTAAGGTAAGCAAAGGAGTAAGGATAGTACATCCATTGGGGGAGAGTACATAAGGAGAGTACAGCCATTGGGGGGAGTACATTAGGAGAGCACAGCCATTGGGGGAGATGAATGGCTATGAGTGAAAGGAGATGCAGCTTTGATGGGTAGGTGAGGGCTGTAGTTGAAGTGTAAGTGTAGGCTGTAAGAACAAGAGGCAAGAGGGCCCTGCTCTAAAAAGCTTACAATATAGGGAAGGAGGGAATAAAGGCGACATGAGATGAGAGCAAGCTTCAGGGCAAGAAATAACCATTGTAGTCAAGGAACTAGGATAGAGCGATGGAGCTCATTCCAGTAAAGAGGGCAGCACAGGCAAAATCTTGGATTCTAGCGTGAGATGCAATGACCAAGGTGGAGGAGAGGGGACGGTCATTAGCAAGGCTGTCACTGTTAATTTTGGGGCCCGGGACTGATTTCCAGTCTGCGCCCCCCTCCTGCTACAGGTTCCGAAGCACAGGCTTCTTCAATGCAGGATGCCGGTGTCCAACCAGATGGTGAGCCAATCAGAACTTGTGTACCGGCTGATGCTCTGATTGGCTAACGGCACAAAAGCTCTGATTGGCTCAAAAGACGGTGCAGCATTTTAATTGGCCACCGGCGTCCTGCATTGAAGAAGCAGGCAGTACAGGGGAGGTAGTCGGGGGGAGGGGGTCGTGGGCAAAATTAGCAGCCCGGGCATTTTCAGAGGCCGGGTCTGGGACAGCTGTACCCACAGCACCCTCCTGTCGGCAGCCCTGGTCATTAGAAGACAACCGGAGTAGGGACGAGAGGGAGTATGTAGAGAGATGACATTGGAGATGTACTATAGGGAGCAGTGGAGTAGGAGAGGGCTTTGTAAGTGAGGTTGGTTGAGGAGCTTGATTAGAAGGAGATCCAGTGCAGGTTTTGGCAAAGAGGAGTGGCAGATGTGGAGCAGTGGGAGAGGGAGATGAGTCTAGCTGTAACATTAAGAACAAATTTGAGGGGAAAGAAATGGGAAAGTGAGAGGCCACTGAGGAGAAGGTTGCATTAGTTGAGCTCCCAAAATACCAGTGAGGTGCATACTAATTTTAGTTGCATTCTGGGAGAGCAATGGCCTGATGTGAGCAATGTTGTGTAACTGGTACTGGTAGGATTGAGCTAGAGATTAAACATGGAGACACAGGAAAGAGGAGCCTAGAGTGTTCAGAGTTGGGGAACATGGAAGATGATGGCGTTATTAACAGTGATAGAGACATTGGGGGTGGGAAGATGATCACACCTGAGTTATAAAACAATTATAAGGTTTGTAGAAGCTGCTGGATAATACGTATTTGTAGCAAGCTTAAGGTGCTCAAACATGCAGTTAACCTATACAGGGTTACTATGTTTTATCTGCCATGTTCCAGACATATCATGTGTTCTGATCAGGAGTACCATTCCCAAATATGGCCATGATGGATTCTGGCAGATCTGTAGCTTTAAGCAGTACACATTCAATTATATAACATGTACAGTTGTTCTCATAAGTGTACATACCCTAGCAGAATTTGTGATTTTCTTGCCATTTGTTAGAGAATATGAATGATAACTCACAAACTTTTCTTTCACTCATGGTTAGTGGTTGGGTGATGCCATTTATTGTCAAACAACTGTGTTTACTCTTTTTAAACAACAGAACAACAGAAACTATCCAAATGACCCTGATCAAAAGTTTACATACCCTGGAGATTTTGGCCTCATAACATGCATACGGGTTTGAATGGCTACTAAAGGTAACCATCCTCACCTGGGATCTGTTTGCTTTGTAATCAGTGTGTGTGTATAAAAGGTCAGTGAATTCCTCATCTCCTAAAAGACCCTTGCATCTTTCATCGAGTGCTGCACTGACGTGTCTGGATTCTGAGTTATGGGGAAAGAATTGACAAAGGATCTGCGGGAAAAGGTAATTGAACTGTATAAAACAGGAAAGGGATATAAAAAAAATATCAAAGCAATTGAGAATGCCAATCAGCAGTGTTCAAACTCTAATTAAGAAGTGGAAAATGAGGGATTCTGTGGAAACCAAATTACGGTCAGGTAGACCAACAAAAATTTCAGCCACAACTGCCAGGAAAATTTTCTGGGAAAAGAAAAAAAATCCACAAATAACTGTGGTGTGGTTGTTTCAAGATGCACAATAAGAAGGCATTTGAAGAAAAATGGGCTGCATGGTTGAGTCGCCAGAAGAAAGCCATTACTACGCAAATGCCACAAAGCATCCCGCTTACAATTCTCCAAACAGCACAGAGACAAGCCTCAAAACTTCTGGAACAAAGTCATTTGGAGTGATGAGACCAAAATTGAACTTTTTGGCCACAACCATAAATGTTACAGTTGGAGAGGAGTCAACAAGGCCTATGATGAAAGGTACACCATTCCTACTATGAAACGCGGAGGTGGGAAGTTGGATCGCTGATGTTTTGGGAATGTGTGAGCTGAAAAGGCACTGGAAACTTGGTCAAAATTGATGGCAAGATGAATGCAGCATGTTAATAGAAAATACTGGAGAAATATTTGCACTCAACAGCCCTGAAGCTGGGCATGGGATCGTACTTGGACACATGACAATGATCCAAAACACAAGGCCAAGTTGACCTGTCATTGGCTACAGCAGAATAAAGTGAAGGTTCTGGAATGGCCATCTCAGTCTCCTGACCTCAATATCATTGAGCCACTGTGGGGAGATCTGAAACCTGCAGTTCATGCAAGGTAGCCCAAGAATTTACAGGAACTGGAGGCTTTTTGCCAAGAAGAATGGGCAGCTTTACCATCTGAGAAAATAAAGAGCCTCATCCACAACTACCACAAAAGACTTCAAGCTGTCATTCATGTTAAAAGGGTCAATACACGGTATTAAGAACTGGGGTATATAAACCTTTGATCAGGGTCATTTGGGTAGTTTCTGTTGTCATTATGATCTAAAAAGAGTAAACACAGTTGTTTGTCAATAAATGGCTTCACCCAACCACTAACCATGAGTGAAAGAGAAGTTAATTGTGAGTTATTCATGTTCTCCAGGTCTACAGGTCAATTAATATCAACCCTACATATTTGTATTACATTAATGTAGCGGAAGGCAAAATAAACCTCCTAGTGAGACAACTGCCAATACAAATAAAACTGTTCTTCAAAATATTTCTATGGATCAGTGTTTAGGAAGGCAGTCAACAGGTGAAACCAAAAAATTGACATGCACAAGGTCGGCACTGAAAAAAAGATTGATGCAAGCAAAATGCCAACACCTGAGCATGTGAACCCTCAATTAGTGTAATGCTCGGGATAACCTATCAGAGTCCACATAAGTGGGAAAGTAGGAAAAAGTCACATCAACCTTTTGCTTGTGTCAACCTTTTGTCAATGTTGACATTGTGCATATTGACTTTTTGGTGTCGACCTATTGACTGCAGACCTATTATCCAGATACCAGTATACTCGCAGCCTAGCGAACAGGTCAGTGCCACTCGCAGCCCCCCCGAACGCCCATTTCCTCACACAATAACTGTTAGGGTTCATTTTATTAAAATTATTGCTCAGCCTAAACTGCTGCATGCTCTGCAATAAGCCAGAACATATGTGCCCCAAAAGATTTTTTTAAATTTATAGATAGTTCACAGTCAAGGGTTCATATAATAAATGAATAATGTGAGTACTGGTACACTTCATTGGCATGAAAACCTGTTTATAAAGATACCTTGAGAGGATTATTTGGAACACTCACCTGCCTTGTGGATCACCCTTTGATGGGGTATATTCACTTGTTGGGAGAAATTTACTAATGGAAATTTGTAAAAAAATAGGTGTATTTGTATTTAGAAATACACTTTTTTTTGGCATTTACTATCCCGAAAATATGGCAATTCGTATTCGTATTGATAGCACATCAATACGAATACGAATTGCCGTATTTTTGGGATAGTAAATGTCAAAAATAAGTGTATTTCTGGATACAAATACACCTATTTTTTTTACAAATTTCCTTTAGTAAATTTCCCCCGTTGTATCTAATAAGACTTAAAACAATACTACACATAGGGGCAGATGTATGAAGCCTTAACAAGAGATAAATGCAAAGGTGAAAAGGAGAGATAAATGTCCAGCCAATCACCTGCCAACTGCCATGTTACAGCCTGTGTTTGAAAAAAGTCAGTAAGGAGCTGATTGGCTGGACATTTATCTCTCCTTATCACACTTGAATTTATCTCTTGTTAAGGCTTAATACATCTGCCCCATTATCCCTTTTTTTCTTCATTTATTATATGTGTTACCATAGGCGTGCGCAGCCCATTTTCTTAGGGGGTGCACCATTGGAGGGGCTTGTCTATCACCATGTACTGGGCGTGTCATCACAGCCTACTGGGCGTGTCCATCAACACATCAATGCAAACTTAATAGAAGGTGACTTATGTATGTATATTTATGTATATGCACTTCAGAATTAATCATTCCCCCACCCCCACACCCCCCCCCCCCCCACACACACACACACACATACCAGAAATAGGGACAGTGCCAAAGGCGCACTGCAAATATTTACACTGTAATGTCCATTACACAAAATACCACACACCATAATGCCCATCACGCATGATGGCCATTACATATTATACCAAGGCTTTAGAAATTTTTGTAAAATATGGGCAATAGGTAATATGCCAAAAATTGACACCGTAATGCCTCGCACTGTGATGACCATTCCCCATTGCGCCACACACTGTGATGCCCAGTACACCTCACACTCTGATGTCCGCTAAACATTATGCCACATACTGTGATGCCCATTACACACTATGCCACACACATAATGCCTCCAGTAATTACCCTTACACATAATTCCCTTACAGATTTTCCATATTAGTGCAGGAGGAGAGAGAAGAGTGAAGGAGAAATGTCACGGCCCTGTGTGCTGTGCACTCAGCACCTATGCTGCTGATGGCTCATACCAGCGCTGACGGATATTTGAAATATGGCGCTTGCTCAATGAAAGTTTGCGGTCTGGCAGCCAATTACTAACGCTGGCTGGCGATCCGCCAGCTCTGACAGGCTGGCAGACAAGTGCCATATTTCAAATGTTCATCAGTACCAGTGTGAACAGCTCAGCAGGCACTGTTTATTTATCAGGCCCTGGTACCTCACTGTAGTTTTATTAGTATACAACAACCCCCTCCTTGTAGTTGTTATTTAAATGTTGGCAGCCTCCACAGCCCCCCCCCCTCCTAGATAATTTAGTTCTTCTGTTATACTGTATCATATGTTCTAATATTTCTGCACCCCCCTCCCCTTAACTCAGTTTACCTTTGGTATGGCTTGGATTTGCGGTAGATGCTAAATCTTGGACTTGCTGCAGTGCTCCCGGCGTCATTCAGGAGTCTCCACAGCACAGCAGCACTGCTCACAGATCACTCGTGTCTGAGGAGCAGTGTCTTTTGGCCCGCCCCCCATTCAGTAACAGGCAGCCTCGCGATTGGCTGCCTGTTGCTATGCTGACTGAAAGGAGGAGCAAGCCGTCCACACGGCGCACATCTTTCATCATTGTTTTTGCCATACCGTGTGCCCGTGCGCCCACGCTGGCGCCGCATCCTCACTGCGGCCACAGCACTAGCACTGGTCATGGTCAGAGGCAGACAGCAGACAGCCCGTCCAAGCAGCATCCTCACTGCTGCTGCAATCGTGCGAGGTGTGGGGGTGCAATGTGCTGTGGAACCATAGGCATGAGCACGGAGGTGCCTGTCATTAGGAGGTGCCTGTGCACCCCTGGCACCCCCCATGCGCACGCCTATGCCTGTGGTCAGATCCTAACTGGAAATAACCACAGGCATAGGGGCTGGCTGGTACTGGAACGGGGGAGCTTTATTGACCACAGAAGACAATACGGTAATCTGATGATTTTTAATAATGGTGATGAAGGTTGATGAAGGACACGCTGATGGAGTTGAAGTGTCGATGGAGGAGCACTGATGGTCAGTAGTATTAATGGCAGAGCACAGATGGCAAATTGTATCGATTGCAGAGCACCAATAGTGAGTGGTATTGATTGCGGAGCACCGATGGTGAGTAGTACCGATGGCAGAGCACCGATGGAGCAAGGTAGATGCTTGGTGGAGAAGACACAGGACCTGGAAGGAGCGGAATCCTCAGGAACAGGGAACCTGGAAAGTAGCTTAGATACAGAGAGACACCATGCAGGTAGTACACTAAGGATGAGATCAGTAGCACTGGCAACTGGCCCTACTTACCCAAATACATATAGGGAGGAGTGGAAGCGGATTGGCTGGGTAATTAGCCAGACTGGACATAAGGACATGTGACAGGCAAAGACATGGCTGCTCCAAAGTCTGGGAAAGGTGGGAAACCTGTTTGTTTGGCACATGGTCTGAGGCCTACTCTAATGGTGGCGGTGTGGAAGCTGCAGGAGGCTGGAGCTGAGCATCAGGGATGGCAGACAGGGAGCGGAGTATAGCCGTGGGGATAGCAGTGCCGGGAGACTACTGATCTTGCACACTGCTGGCTGAGCGTACAAGCGCTGATAGAAACCATGTCTGGAGCACAGCAACAATCTTCTCAGGGCTCTGGATGGTAAATATGCCTGTTGTAATACCCCGATCATGACAATATTAACCATTGACTGTGACTTCTTGATAGAGTGATTTGATGAATACGAATCGGAAACATCCAGAAAGCTACAGCTAATTATTTTCACGCTATAATAGATATCCAATCTGATGTGCCCCATGTGTTAGACATATACGTCTTCTGCAAGGTTGGATGTGCGCTGTCTGTCTCCTAGAGTTCAGTAAAGTTTGTCTGTGTTTTCAAGTAATGGGGCAGATGTATTAAGCCTTAATAAGAGACAAATGCAAGGGTGATAAAGAGAGATAAACGATTTTCTCACTTTAGAAGTTCTTCCTGTTTTTGTATCATTGTGGTCATTCTGGTTGGAACACAACCAGACAACATTTTATAAAATGTTGTTATTTATTGGCACAATGACACATATTATTATATATTGTGCAGCATTGTTAACTATATGTAAATTTTCAAAATACAACAATCAACAATTATAAATGATTGAATTGAGAAAAGAAGGGAAAGGCTTCTGAGCTGTAAATTCAAATGGAGCTCATCTAATTATATGACAAGCATACATGGACATTAATAAAATCAGATATACAATAGGATTGAACAATGGTGCTGCATACATTATCAGTTAAGGCCGGTGATTTTTTAAATATCCTTTTTTTTAGCCTAATGTTGACAGGCATTCTACTGAAGACTAGAAAAAAAGAAGATATGCTAATTATGCTTAAATTAAATTCAGAAGTGAGCTTTTCACATTCCCATTGACGGTTTTGTGCAAGGAACATACTTTAATAATGGGATAAGTTAGAATAACATAATTAAGGTGCAATTGAGAATAGAGTCTGTCAGCCATTTTGTTCCAGTAGACTGCTCTGAATAATTAACCTGCACTCATGTTTCCGAACAGGACTATATTAGACATGACAGATTATGTACTATGGTCAGATGGATTAGTAACTGAGGTTTTGCTTGTGGAAATGTAATTGTACAGAAACATAGAGGGTGACATTCTATGGGATGAGATAATCTGACTTTGGTGAATTTTATCGCAAAAACGGCCGTTTACGCACTTTTTAACTAATTCGCATATTTAATGAGATGCGAAAATCGTCAAAAAGTGCAGTTTTGCCGCGAAATCGCACTTTTTAAAAGTGCGATTTTTAGTTTTCGCCAGAACTCGCATCCAGATGTTTTCACATTGAAAAGTATACAATTCGCATATTTAATGAGATGCGAATTTGAAAAATGTGTCTAAAAATCTCAAAAAAATCAGACCAGGTTCTGATATGCGAATTGGCCAGAACCCTGCACAGATCATAGAGATCTGTGCATGGCCCTGTGTTAAAAAATTTGGAAAAGTGTTTTTTGACAAAAAAATAGCGTGGGGTCCCCCCTCCTGAGCATAACCAGCCCCGGGCTCATTGAGCCGGGGCTGGTTCCAAAAATACAGGGGACAAAAAGCATAGGGGTCCCTCGTATTTCTGAAACCAGCCTCGGACTCTTGGACCGGTCCTGGTTCCAAAAATACGGGGGACAAAATATCTGGGGGTCCCCCGTATTTTGAAACCAGCACCGGGCTCCAACAGCCCTCGGTGTCATGCCACAGCCGGGGGACACTTTTTATACAAGGTCCCCAGGCCAAAACATGAGCACCGTGGCTGGTCAGCCTTGGACGGGGTACCTGGAGGAGTGGGGACCCCCCCATAAAGGGGTCCCCCCCCCCCAGGCTTCACCCGTCCAGGGCTGAAGCCCGGGGCTGTCACCGGCGTCCGTGGCCAGTGGACGCCGGCCTGATAGGGTTAAATCTCCCATACATAACATTGCTTGATACAGGAGAACTACAAGTGCCAGCAGACCTCCCCCGCATGCTGGGACTTGGAGAACCACATGTCCCAGCATGCGGGGCATTAATGGGCCCGCTGGGACTTGTAGTCCTGTAAAAAGAATGTTAAAAAAAACACACAGAGAAGTAAAACTTTATTACACCCACATTCACACTCCTCACTTTTACACCCACGTACTCACCAATCCAGGTCCAGCGCTGTCCTCTTCACAGCCGGCTCCCCCCCCCCCGCACTGACAGCGGGGAGAACCGGCTCTCTCCGATGCTGCTAACAGCCTCTGTAGCGCTGTCCCAGCGCTACAGAGGCTGAGAGCATGATTGGCCGATGCGTCTCCATGGAGATGCATAGCTCAGCCCTGATTGGCGCTACATAGGCTGTTAGCGGCATCGGAGAGAGCCGGTTCTCCCCGCTGTCATTGCGGGGGTGGAGCCTGCTGTGAAGAGGACAGCGCTGGACCTGGATTGGTGAGTACGTGGGTGTAAAAGTGAGGAGTGTGCATGTGGGTGTAATAAAGTTTTACTTCTCTGTGTGTGTTTTTTTTTAACATTCTTTTTACAGGTGGACTACAAGTCCCAGCGGGCCCATTAATGCCCCACATGCTGGGACTTGTGGTTCTCCAAGTCCCAGCATGCGGGGGAGGTCTGCTGGCACTTGTAGTTCTCCTGTATCAAGCAATGTTATGTATGTAAGATTTAACCATATCAGGCCGGCGTCCACTGGAAACGGACGCCGGTGACAGCCCCGGGCTTCAGCCCTGGACGGGTGAAGCCTGGGGGGGGAGACCCCTTTATGGGGGGGTCCCCACTCCTCCAGGTACCCCGTCCAAGGCTGACCAGCCACGGTGCTCATGTTTCGGCCGGGGGACCTTATATAAAAAGTGTCCCCCGGCTGTGGCATGACACTGAGGGCTGTTGGAGCCCGGTGCTGGTTTCAAAATACGGGGGACCCCCAGATTTTTTGTCCCCCGTATTTTTGGAACCAGGATCGGCTCAATGAGCCCGGGGCTGGTTATGCTCAGGAGGTGGGACCCCACGCTATTTCTTTTTTTTTTAAGAACAAAAAAATCGCACATTTCCTTAAATTCGCACATTTTTATGCCTAAAATTCGCACATTTTCATGCCTAAAATTCGCACATTATCGCACCTAATCGCACTTTTTTCTCCGGAATTCGCATCTCATTAAATATGCGAAAAACGGCCAAAAAATGCGATTTTAAAAAGTGCGATTTGGTGCGAATTTTAGACATGCCTAAAAATCGGAACCCATAGAATGTCACCCAGAGTACTTACCAACTGTATCTTAATGTTGCATACATACATAGAGCAGACACATAGGTAGTAACTGAGAACTATGGGGCTAATTGCAGAGTCTACAGGGCACTGTAAATACAAGCAAGTACCGGAGATACGGCTTGAATAAGCATGGATCGCTAGTTAGAGAAAAGGTAGTTGCCTGTGATCAAAAATTTGACTCCTAGAAATAAAGAATAAATGTCCCCTGCAAAACTGTGACTGCATTGTGATGCATTCGCAGATCCATTTGCAAAAGTGAACCATTGAACACATTTTTCCATCTGAGTAAGTCTAGTACTTCCACTACTCTGCTAATAAACCAGGCGCAAAATGTTCATCACTGACATCTGAGACACGCGGAAAAAAACGCCTGGTCACGCCTGAGTTTTCAAAAATACACTCAGAAAATGGCATGCTTCTGCCCAAAAATGCTGTCAATCAAACAGCAAACATCCCAATTACATCTTTTCTTTCAACTATAAAATAAACTTGTTTGTAATGGTCAGTTTCATTTATTTGATGGAACCACACACAATGCAGGGTATGACATACTGTAAGTATACTTATGCCTAGTTCTGGCATACCTTTTGAAGCAAATATGGGCTGGTGCAAATACACACTTAAAAATAGTGATGAGTAACAAACCAAGCATGCAAAAGGGGAGAGGAGAGCACAAAGCAAAATCTGGAAATGGAAGAATACTTACAATCGAATTCCTTCCAACTTTGAATATGGCCCTGTGTGTTTCCTTTAAATATCATACTGTATTGATGTAAAAGGATACTTGTTTTATTAATACGAACATTTTATTAAAATAGGGTCAGCGGGAACCTGGAAGTGATATAGAACAGCAGGGCATGGTTGTATTCAATCCAATGAAGGTATTGGGTGTGGTCAAGTCAAAGCAGGCCTGATTGCAAAGACGTGCCAGTTGTTTTTAAAATGCTTTCAGAGAAAAGAGACAGGGCTCCTGATGCTGATAAGCTGGCCAGGTAAGAGGCCTGAAATTAGTTGGTGTTAGGGGTCCTGGCAGTGGGCAAAAAAGTTTCTTGCTCATTGCCAGAGGGTTACATGCTCGATGCCAGGGAATTACATAGTCACAGCACACCAGTGCTCCCAGAATCCTCACTTCCAGGTAGTGCTATACAAACTGCTCTCCCTTGAAAGACGCTAGAAGTCGAATAGGACCTCTAGCATTTGTCTCCTTTAAGACATTTCCATTTTTGGAGGGCCGTCTTAGATTCCATGCGGTTGGCCAGACTGCACGAGACCCGCATGCTCCCTATGAGCAACACTTGGTCTGCGGTGGTATTTTTACAACCCTGGGTCCACCCCTAGGTTTTCAGCAAGTCTACTCCCCCTCATGCTACCTATCTATTGGTCCTTTCAAGGGCTAAGAACATTTTGTTCGGGGGTCCAGATTACTCATGTGCCCATTCCTAAAACTTCTTGGCAGGCCTGGTGACAGTGGGGTACAAAGGGTTCTGAGGCACCAAAAATGGTGCTGTGGCACCTACAGTTTCAATATAACAGATATCAATTTAGATAATCTGTCAGAAGAAAAGTAAATTATTAAAAAGATTGACCTGCATGTCCAGCAGATGGGAGGCACAATCCCGAAAATCACCCTGACTGCAAAGTTAATTGGGGTCAACCACAAAGGGAACCCCAATTAGCTTTCCAGTCAGGTCAAGGGCTGGCTGGCAAATTTTATCCTGGAGGGCAAGGCCAAAGCATTGGCCCAAGAGCAGCCCGTTCTTAAAAGACAGTTTGTTTTGAACATGGGATTAAAAGCCATTTTATTAATTTTAACTGACACATAAGGCTCATTTTCTCTTTGCCCTACATATTAATATGGTTACCGCTCATTATCATCGCGCTGGGGCTCCTCTGGAGCTCGGCTCTGATTGGCTGAGGGGAGTCCGATTAACTTACATCAATGGGCCTCCCTCAGGTCCGCTAGTCTGTGTTACTTGTATTTTTTAATATTTAACCCTGTGGATGCCTACATGAAACTAAGAGGATACTGGACTGAGTATCATTTTTTTCTTACAGGTCCATATTGGATTTTTCTACTGGACCAAACTACCGGGGACCCTAGGTAAGAATATATGTATGTTGTATGTATGTGTCTGTGTGTATTTGTACAGTAAGTATGTTATTAAACTTCTATTGGAAATGGTGTTTGTGGTTTTATCTTAGCATTAGTCCTGCTGTGGCACTTCAATTCCCAGTGGGCCCTTTATTACCCTGCATGCAGAGTCTTGGGGTTCTCCAAGTGCCTGCATGCGGGGAAGCCTTGTTGTTTGACAGCAGAACCCAATGTTATTTTATTTATTTTATTTTTACCAAAAAACTATCAACCTGGCACCCACGACCCAGGGGTACCAGGAATAGACTTGGGCTTCAGACTTGGGGGAAAAAACCTTAATGGGGGATCCCTACTCCCCCAGGGACCCAGCCAGGGCTGACTAGTCAGTGTCTTAATGCTTTGGGCAGGGGTGATTGTTTAAAAAGTCTCTCCCGGCTGTGGCATTTTACAGAGCCGGGTACTGATTGCATAAATATGGGAACCCTCCTTTTTTATGTATTATTACCCAAGAGCCCAGTTCTGGTTTTGGAAATATGGGGAGACTCTTGATTTTTTTCTCCCATATTTCTGAATATGCTCGGGGGGAACACACTTCGTTTTTTTTTATTATTACTATTATTTCAGAGGAAAACCATACATTACCGAAATTAAAAAGAATGCATTTTTTAGATGCCTAAAAAAAAATCGCACCCTATTACATTTGGCCCCACATGTCAAAAGCAAGAAAATAATCTAGTTTAATCCATGGTCATTGGATATATTGGATATTAAGGGCCTGATTCTGATGTGGTCAGTAGTTTGATATTCATGCAGTTAATGAGTTTTTGTCTGCGCATGCATCTAAGCATATGCGGATTGGGGGTGGGGGGGATGGACAGGGCTGACTCTACCATTAGGCAGATTTATGCAGCTGCCTAAGGCACTGGGATCTGGGGGGGGGGGGGGGGGGGCGCCACCAAGTCTGCCTATCAAAATATCAAGGATGTCTATGAGGATTCTTGTTGTACTTAATGCAGGTGGCGGCTGTGGAACTTCTAAGATATCACTTCCATACTTTCCCTTGAGGCATACTTCCCTACTTTTGCGGCCTCCAGGGAAAGCAGGGACTTGCCCACCTTCCCAGGGCAGCTGGGAGGACCACACAATTTTTGGGAGCCTCCCTGTCATTCCAGAATATTAGGCAAGTATGCCTTAAGGCAGTGATTTTCAACCTTTTTACCTTGCGGCACACTAAATACGATTTTAAAATTGCCAAGGCACACCATGAGATCCCCACAGGGCAAAACACATTGGCCCCCACCGGAAAAAAAACAAACCTATTGGCCCCCATATACAAAATAAACACACTGATAACAAAATAAAATTCATTGGCCCTTTACATGAAACTGGTGGTGGCTGTAAACTGGTTTGGGCATCTCTGGATCTGGTCGCACACTTGAGAACAGCTCAAGGCACACTAGTGTGCCACGGCACAGTGGTTGAAAAACACTGCCTTAAGGGGTTGGAAAGTGGGTATTGGTGACAGTATGGGTGTGGTGGAGGCAGGGAGCAGTAGGTTGAAGTTTTGCCTAGCTAGGTACTGAGAAGCCTTACACCAGCCCTGGGGATGGATAGAGGACAAATCATTTTATGCATTTGGATAATGTAAGAAAAGCCTAATGCAGGAGATGCCTAACCCTAACCCACTGCCCCCACAGCCTAACCTCAGGTACAGAGGGTTAGGGTAAGGCTGCAGTCATGGGGATTAGAGAGGAGAGTTAACACTCCTCTTGCGCATATGTATGAATTCTAGCATTGGCATTGTGAATTCTGGCTGTGGTCTACTGATTAGTGTCCAGCTTCAGTATCCCATTGATGGCATCTCCAACGCTGGTATGCTGAACACATTCTGTCTGTATTCAATCTAATAAAATGTTATACATTTCTCTGACTATAGCCTTTATTCATACATTATAGCCAGTGCCGTCTTTCCCATTGGGCACGATGGGCAGTTGCCCGGGGGCCCTAGGACCTAGGGGCCCCCGGCCCAGCCCAATGGGAAAGATGGTGGCCGGGGTCCGGGAATCCGCTTAACCTCGCTGGGGGATCCGGGCAGGGGGATCAGGGCGGTGGCGGTAGCTAGAAGCCTGATTCGGCGAAGCTCTATTTGCCGGCGGGGCGGGAAGCGCTGTTGCATTTGAATAGACTGGCCGGACGCTGATTGGCTGAATTCAGAAAATCAGCATCCGGCCAGTCTTTGAAAAGGCAACAGCGCTTCCCACCCCGCCGGCAAATAGCGCTTCACCTCCTAGCTAGCAGTGAATTTAATTTCGGGGGTCCGTGTGCCGGGGTTCTGATCACCCTCACTGGGTGATCCGGCAGGGGGATCAGGGCATCGGTGGCGGTAGCTAGGAGCCCGAAGCGGCGAAGCGCTATTTGCCGGCAGGGGGGGCGAGAAGCGCTGCTGCATTTAAAATGACTGGCTGAATGCTGATTGGCTGAATTCAGCCAATCAGCATCCGGCCAGTCTTTTCAAATTCAACAGCGCTTCCCGCCCCCGCCGACAAATAGTGCTTCGCCGCTTCGGGCTCCTAGCTACCGCCACCGCCGCCCTGATCCCCTTCCCCAGCGAGGATGGTCGGATCCCAGCCACCCGGCCACCATCTTTCCCATTAGCGCTATTTGCCGGTGGGGCGGGAAGCGCTGCTGCATTTGAAAAGACTGGCCGAACGCTGATTGGCTGAATTCAGCCAACCAGCGTCTGGCCAGTCTTTTCAAATGCAACAGCGCTTCCCGCCCCGCCAGTTAATAGCGCTTTGCCACTTCAGGGCAGGCTCCTAGCTACCGCCGCTGCCCTGATCCCGCTGCCCGGATCCCCCAGCGAAGATGATCGGATCCCCGGCCGCTGGAAGCTGACTGGCTGCCGCACGGAGCCAGAGAGGTGAGGGTTGGGGAGGTGACTGTGGGCTCCTGGGCAAACTAATTTGGGGGGGGTCCAGTGAACTAGGTTGCCCAGGGGCCCTTCCTAATGTTAAGACGGCCCTGATTATAGCCTATATTTTCTGAGACTGTTTTTAAATGTTCTTATATACAGTACATAAGAATACACGTCTCATGTGAAATAAATATAGGTATGAAAATCTGGCAAACATACCTTTCAGCGCGTTACTGATTACATATGAAACTGACATTTAACCATATTATCGCTATTGTGAATGGCATAATAATATATGCTTGGATGATTGGATTTCAGAGGGAATAGGTTCTGCATTGCAAATGAGCAATGATAGGTTTTCATGTTACTTTATAATCCTACAAATGTATTCCATCAGACCTTTATATTATATCACGGTGGTATTGCTTTCATGAACTACACAAGAATATACAAAATGAAGTAAATTGCCCTGCAGTATAAATGCAAAATTGCATCAATAATTCAATGCCAAAAAATATAAATTCTTTAGAAATAGTATTCTCGCTCTCTCTGTATGTATATAGACAATGGGCCTAATTCAGCTTGATTTGTAGTTTTGTGAGGATTCCCAAAACTGAAACCCTCCTTGGTAGCATGCGTGGGGGTATGCACAGGGCAAGGCCATTCCACCGTGCACCCACAGTTTCAGGATCATGCATGCCAGCCAAATAGAGAATGAAGCTGAATAATGCATATATATATATATATATATATATATATATATATATATATATATATATATATACCTTCAAATTGTCTGCCTAGCAAAATCGCAGTACAGTAGATGTACGATGTTCTAGAACACCTGCTAAAGGGTCACTTGCAACCTGCAGCAGGATTAATGGATATGTTTTGTTATCCCTTCTCCGCTTTTTGCTCCATGCAGTTCAGCTCCGCTATCTCATCATATATATATATATATATATATATATATATGTATTTATATATATATATATAAAATCACAGACAATAGTGTTATATAGCACCCTTATACAATTTACTAGGTGATTCCTGTCTTTCCTTAACTTTATAAGACCATAATCGACATAAGTATTTTTCAAATAAAAAACATTTATTTAAAACATTTAAAACAAATCAAACTTCGTCTTGAGATTGAATCTTGTATCAGAATTTCTTTAGATTATGGATCACAATAGAAACCCGACGCGTTTTGTCTCTTTATGAGACTTCATCAGGGGTGTTTATAAACAATAGATCTTTAAGGATCTTTTTTTTATCACAAAACTGTACTGAAATTTCAATAATTCGATTGTGACTGGTCCAAATAAGGGCCTTAAGTCCTTTTACTGTAGTTGGTACTTTAGGGCTACCTGTGTTTAATTGGTGCCTTATTTTTCTTATGACTCCATATATACCTTTAATAGATATGCTGTAATCTACAATACTTTAATTTGATGATGTATCTACACTTAAAATGATTTAATCATAGCGTACCCTTCCACTGCATAAACCAGCTGGTTCTCCGACCCCTTGCCTGTTTACATCCTGCTATCTAACCACCACCCCCTCGCTTGCACCTCTTGTAATCTGTCTGTCTCCCCTTCCTACTAGATTGTAAGCTCCTCCGAGTAGGGCCCTCTTCCCTCCTGTTGTCAAAGCCCACTTCTCTTCACATTTCACTCACAGCTCTCCTTTACTCCAACACTCAGTGACCATCTTCATACTCATCTCCATCATTGGCCTCAAGCCTCTAGTTGTATGTTGATTGGGTCCTCACTACTTACATTTAAGCTGTAATGTGTATTGAACTGTGGTGCTCTTTATTTGTACTGTATTTTTGTTATTTATTCAATGTTATGCC
Organism: Crinia signifera; assembly: GCF_055691185.1. Taxonomy (NCBI): domain Eukaryota; kingdom Metazoa; phylum Chordata; class Amphibia; order Anura; family Myobatrachidae; genus Crinia; species Crinia signifera. Next base: position 89,479,872 of record NC_139218.1, read on the forward strand.
AAGTTTTGTCTCCCTGTATTGTTCCTTTGTACGGCGCTGCGAAACACTTGTGGCGCCTTATAAATAAAATAATAATAATAATAATTTTCACATGTAGAAACATAGGGGTAAACTCCAAAGTGAGTAATGGTCCCCTTGTGATTAAAGTAAGAATTAGATCCAATCTAAACAAAAAAGGGGATTCGATTAAACAAGTGACCTTATCAGCTCCTTTAGGTGTGTGCTCTCCTGTGTCCAAACACCAAGTCACTGAGCCTTATGATACTCCAATTGATAGAGTTAGCGGAGAGGAGGTGGAATCAGAGAAATGAACCCCGAAGGAGCGGTTAGATAGGCAGATGAGAACCAAGAAAGGGCTGTGTCTTTAAGACCTAGGGATTGTAGTGTTTGTATGAGAAGTGTACAGTCAACAGTGTCAAAAGCAGCAGAGAGATCTAAGTAGTGAGTAGTGGCATTTAGACTTAGCAGTGACCAGATCATTCACAACATTAGTGAGTGCTGTCTTTGTAGAGTGTTGGGAACAAAAGCCTGACTAAAGCAGGTCTAATAAGTTGTGAAAGTTAAAAAAGTGTTTGAGGTAAGTGTAGGCAAGTCTCTCAAGTAGTTTGGAGGTGCATGGAAGCTGAGAGATGGGATGATAGCTTGAGAGAGAGCTTCAGTCAGAATTGTGTTTTTACAGAATCAGAGTAATAACTGCATGTTTGAACAATAAAGGAAAAATACCAGTAGAGAAAGAGAGGTTACAGAGTTTACTTAATTTTCGGATGAGCACAGGAGACAGAGATTTACTTTTTTGTTAGGGTATAGGGTCAAGAGGAGAGGTAGTAGAGTGGGAGAAAGAGAAAATTGTAGATACTCTATCTTCATTTGTGGGATTAAATGAAGTAAATGTGTCAGAGGGTTCAGGTAGGGAATTGAGCAGATCACTGACTGAGTAGGAACATACCAATTCATCTCAGATTGTCTCAATCTTGTCCCTGAAGTAGGAAGCAAGATCTTCTGCATTTATAAATGTGGGTGGCTTGGGTGAGGGATGGTTGAGAAGTGATTTAAATGCATTAAAAATAAGTTTAGGGTTATATAGGTTATATATATTTTTTGCAGTTTCCATGGCATAACTATAGGAGTGGTAGATAGTCTTATATGTGAGGAAGTCCATTGGACTGAGAAATTTACATTCAACTTTGAGATATTTTGTAGGAGTCTTGTTCATTTAGAGTGCTACGGTTGGCGTCTAGGCCTCCGTGGAGTGTGGTGGGTAACTGGAGCTACTTCATCAAGGGCTGTTTTAGGAGTTAAAGGAGTATTGGTGAATTCAGAGACTGAGCATAGTTTAATGAATACAAGATTAAGGCAGTGGCCTTCCCAATGAGTAGTACATTGAGAGAGGAGGTTAGAGAGAGTAGATTGGAGGCATGAGCAGAAGATTTGGGGCTATCAATAGCAGTGTTGAAGTCACCCATGATGATGGATGAGATGTCAGAGGAAAGGAAGTGAGAGAGCCAGGCAGAAAAATCTTCCAGAAATTGTGTGGGTAGCCCAGGTGGGCAATAGATAGCTGCAATACGCAGCAAGAAAGTTGTGTAAGTTCTAATAGAATGCACTTCAAATGATGTGTTAATGCAAAGTTCTCCTCACTCCACTCTTGTACAGGGTGGCCGCTTTTCTCCGGTTGGTTCATGTACAAAGAGAACTCTAAATGGATCTAAAAATAACCCAGGAGAACAGTGCCTCCTAGTGTAGTAGTTTTAGGATATTTAAATTTGTGGATCCCACCACCATTAGTGGGACACTCCTAAAATAAAGGGATACCTTTTATAGCGGTTCCAAAACCACTTGCACAGTGCATATAATGTCTCAGATGGATAGATGGATATTATGTGTATGTGTATATATATATATATATATATATATATATATATATAGCTGTCTGTGGGCGGCGGCACTCGGTCCAATAAGAAATAAAAGTCGGGAGACCTTGTAGTGGAAACCAACGTTTCAAACCTCAGTGGGTTTTTTATCAAGGCGTGTGCAAAAGACAAGTTAACACTGTGACAAAACATACCTTTATGCTGATCACCGCCGTTCACCCGGCTCCCCGGCGTCCCGCCCGGCGTTGTAACATGACGTCATCCTGGATGAAAGCCGATGAGCCCGTGAAGGGAGTCCTGTGTCTGCATATACAAAATAAATGAAATTACCTTAAAGTGCATAAATTACATAAGAGTATCACTGTAGGACCTGCCCACAGGCATACATGGTGAACAAATACATAATATGTAAGACATTTTAAAAGTTAAAATGAGAATAAAGTGCAAGTGCAAAGAATTGGATCTTCTGCAGTGCGGACAACTGACATGTCCGCTGGACCATAGGGATTTGTCTAATGCTACAATATTCCCTGGATAATTATGGGTTAAGGAAAGCACAGTCCACCAAGGTGGAATCATAACAGTGGACTACGTGTAGTAGACAGACATGTAGATTATGTCGACATAGATGCTATAACACTCCTGCTGACACAGCTCTTAGTGATGTTATATACAATGTGACAATCCAGAGTGCGCGTGGAGCCCTCGGGGGGACAGTGTGTCCAGGCGGAAAATACACCGACTCTGCTCTGTTTAACATCAATCCCCTATTTCCCCCCCCGTTTCAATGGGGGGGGGGGGATTTGCACAATGATTCTGTACCTTAGGACAGAAAGGGAATGCCTGGCTTGTACGAAATGCCTGGCTACAGGCTGGTCGCTGGTGCCCGACAGAAGGGCATGTTTAATGGCTGACCTGTGGGCAGCAGCTCTTTCTTTAAGTGGCCGGATGGTTTTGCCAATGTAGTGTTGGCCACATGGGCAACTAATCAAATAGACAACGTGGTCCGAGGAACAAGTCACCCGTTGTCTAATTTTAAATGGTTTCCCCGAGTAGGGGTGCCTTAATGTGTCCCCCTACTTTAGGCACCCCTAAAGTCCAGGCACCATGGGTGTTTTCTTCCCTGAACTCCGTTGATTGCTAGACTCTTTCATTGAAAAGCTCCTTGAAAAAGGTCCGTCTTCCCAGGACCGAAACGTCGGGGCATGTTATGAGAAAATTATGACAATATTGGATAGTTGAAATAAAACTGCACTATTTTTGGACTTTTACCTGACCCTTGGATTTTGATTATTACTAGGCGAGTGCCTGACATTCCACACCTCAGCCGGTGTGGATACACCACAGACTATTACTGGGATATTCGCTCACCCCGTTTATCTCTTGTCTGGCACCCCGCAGCTACAAGCAAATAAGTGTGAGTGCGGTCTATGCACGTACCTATATATATATATATATATATATATATATATATATACAGAGATGATAAGGTGGCACTCAGAGACGAGAAATCCAAGTAATGAACCAAAAAAACGGATTTAATGGGCAACGCTTTGGGGCTATCACTTGTCTTAGTGGCTTGATAAAGTGTGCACACTGATTGAGGCAGGAGAGGGGGTCTTGATAAAGGTCTTGTTGTAGACCGAAACGTTGACCACTAACCCACTGTCATGTAATAATTGTCTGTCACATTGTGGTACAGTATGTATTAAACTGCAAGCAAAAAGAAGACCGGTCAGTGTGTTCATCAAGTGAAGTCCCATGTTGGATGAAACGCGTTGGGGGTGGCTATGACTCTTAGACACAGATTGGAGCATTGTATGTGCCTGTCACCGTCCTCCCAGCCAAATATCCTGCACAATGCTGCTCGGTGTTCGTTTCAGGTGAACCCATGAAAGACCGCTGCTGAGTCCTAGTTACCGTCGTTCTGCTTCGGGAGACGTGCATGCTGGTATCCCGTGAGGTCAGACTACAGGACCGGAGCAGATTTCGGCAATAAGATCTAGGCTGTGAAGGTGATAAGAAGCCATCAAGCTGATTATTTTTTTTTTTTATGTATGTGAATGAGCATATGTCTTCATTGTTCATATAAAGAAATATATTTTTACTCATTTGGTGCGCCCTTTCTGTGTACTCTCTTCCAATAGAAATCTTTGGGGACTGTGGTTTGGTCCCAACACAGAATTTACAGAGGCTGCATACGACATAGAAATTGGCTCCATGGTTGTATCATTGCTTTGCGCATCATCTTCTTGTCCTGAGGTCCTGAGGAAGTGGATTCGGTCCACGAAACGTAGACATTAAAGGATGTGGTTTTCACGCTCTTTCATTTGAAGCTGACAGTCTCCTGAGTGCCTTCTATTTATGCGGTGGATGTTTGGGTTGTGAACCCTACGGAAAAGGCACCAGGGGCAAGATATATCGCAGACATTGGGAGCAGAGTGCCGGGGTGTCGTATGGATATATACATATATATATATATATATAAATGACAAATGTGGGCGCTCCAATAGTGCAAAGACTACCACTTTTTAAAAAGAGACACGCATAGGGGCGTGGCCTAGCGTCAAGTATGACCGTGGAGCCGGGAGTGTAACCTCTCCAACACTTGCAAGGTGCTGAGCCATCCTATGCTTTGTCTTAGTGGCGATGTGTAAGCCGCTGTATATGGTACGTTACCCATCCCTTGTTCTGTGCAATTTTTAAAAAAATGTTTCTTTTTAAAAAGTGGTAATCTTTGCACTATTGGAGCGCCCACATTTGTCATTCATAGATAAAACAACACCTGTTTGGATTCAGGAGAACCGCCCTTGGTTTAGAAGCGTGGAGCTGCCGGCTTTTAAAGCAGAGTGCGATTGAACAGTGTGAAGCTGAGACTCACCTGTGTCCAACGAAGGACAATTAAGACTGTCTATCATTGGGACTGGTATAAAATACCTCATATAACCAAAAGCGCTACACTTAGTGGCCAGATGCACTAAGCTTCAAATGTGATAAAATGGAGAGTGATAAACAGCCAGCCAATCAGCTCCTACCTGTCATGTCACAGACTGTGCTTGAAAAATGTCAGCTAATTGGCCGGCTGTTTTATCCCTCTCCATTTTATCACTTTTGAAGCTTAGTGCATCTGGCCCTCAGAGAGAGTACTGTAATGAGTCAGCACTCCAAACTACATACCCAGAAATCCAAAAAGAAGGAAAAACTGCACTCAACAGTCTTCCAGAGTTTAATCCAATCAAAACAATAGCCCGCCGAAGTTTCGGTCCTGGTGCGGCCCTTTATCAAGGCGATGGCAATACAAGCAGCAGGAATCAGCAAACCAACAATGGGGTAGGGGTACTGGGACCTACACAGTCCTGGTGACCCCATCATGGCCTGGAACCCATAGAGTTTTTTTTTTGTAGACAGTAGCTAAGTATCATTATGAATTAAAAATGTAATTAATCTGGGTTCTAGGATACAAATGATTAAGAAACCATGTCAGAGTGTATTATCAGACGTCTGAACCTTCCCAGTCAGCAAATATAAAAAATATACTGTAGGACATCTGTAGCCTTGTAATTACTGATTCTCTAAAATATATACAGAATATGTGTGTGTGTGTGTGTGTTGTGTGTATATGTATATATATATACACATACACATACACATGTCTAGTGTCTGATTGTGAGTCTCTGAAACACTACCATCTGTTGTCAGCGAGTAAAACTACATCTCTTTTTCTCTCATGCACAAATGCAGAGGTAAGGCAAGCACAAGGTAGCAGACTAGCTTTCAAATCATTTACTTTGAGCGGGCACACTAGTATATATATGTGTGTGTGCGTATATATATATATATATATATATATATAAATTCCCTTTTTGTGAGCCTGACAAAAGATGTCCCCAAGGACAACTCCCATCTGTAAACTTATACTTAAGAAATAATAAGAGCGCGCTCAACATCAATTGCCGAATGACTGTATGAATATTTGCAGTATCTTTTGATGTGTCTGATTGTACTGTCAGGTTTCCTCTGAGACTCCCATGCTGCAATGAAACTGAACCTAGAATTACAAATTACACAAGCCAAGCATACTCCTACTCTGAGCCCCGAGAGGCACATGTGACTCTATGTAGTGGCTGACATTGCTTTTCCAATCATTTATATGCAGTGTTTTATTAGTATGGTGATGTTATTTAATATTGGTGTCATGAAATAAAAAACAACTATAAATAATAAATACTAATACATTGTTATGTAGAATTCATTATAAAAAGCAAATGAAAATATTTTGCTTTTATTTTGTATAGTGGATCTTTAATGGTGTGTACACACGGGCACGATATGGCTTCCGATGTTGCAGTCCTCACGTCCCCTAGTTTCACACAATAAAAGAAAAACTAGAAGGACATTTTTAAAAAGAAAAATCTTTCATACAATAAGGTGTGTATCCAACCCTACAACCCTCTTTTTTCTTTCTCGTCCAAATGAGGAAAAAGAAGAGAAGATCCGGTCAGCCACACTACTCTGCCAGGCAAGTAGAAAGGAAGTGATTGAGTGTGAGTTTGTTTATATGCATTATGAGCCTGATTCAGACCTGTTCACAAGGCGGCGCATGTTTTCAGCCTTGCGAATGGGTAAAGTTGGCCTCCCCACCCGAATCCCCTCACTAGCATGCAAGGGGATCTGTATGCGAACACAACCCCTCGTCTTCTTTGGAAAAAGTTTCAGAATATTTTGGGTTTTTTGTCTGATTCCCCCCACAGTCTCTTTTTTCATACTTACCTTGTCCCCCAGTGTCCACGGCGGCTTTTGGAATCCTCTTCACAAGTGTCCAGGTGCGCCGGTGATCTTACTGGAGCACCTACGCACTCGCGAAATGAACCCCTGGGACCGGAGATGCTGCAGAAGAGGATTCCGAAGGCTGCCGCGGATGCCAGGGGACACCGTGGACATCAGGGGACCATCAGGGCACTGGCAGTATGAAAAAAAAATATTCCAAAATCTGTAAAAATCCCTTATCCAAAAAGCTTGCGGTTCTGAGCATTTCGGATAAGGGATACTCAACCTGTATATTATTTCTTAACTTTAGTTTGTTAAAAACTTGCTGTTGCGTCTTCGCATTATCCCTGGTCAGGGTCTGAATAATCAATAGGCTGATTAAATTCCAGCCTACGGTGCCAAGAAATAAAATGAAGGACTGATTTATTCCATATTTGTTAGCTATCACTCATCCTTATGTACTGTGGAGGGGGGGTTGAAGTTGTTAAGGTTACTGTGCCAATGTAACTTACTGATGGAACCATTACTTTTTGTATATTGTGCTACAGTGCCAGCTGGGAAGCCTAATGCCAAAGTCCCCTTCACACCACAAGCATTAGATCATACATGTCAGTTGTACAGCCTTTGTAACATCATGCACGTGGGCATGATGACTGGCGAGTTCCTGAGTGCTCATACATGTGTGCCAGCCGCATTACTAGGAGAGCTACATGTTTATTAGCCCAGGACATCTGGAACCTTTAATCAGGCCCTGTCCCCAGTGGATAGGATCTTTAAAATGTTGCCTTAGACCATGGAATCCTTAACAGTACCTGTTAAGAATTTGTGCTTTTATTTCCTGCACCATATATATATTTTTATTATCTTGATAATAGCTCCTCTATCAATGCGTCAGCAATAGTCCTCCTTCAATAACATCCCAATAACACCCCAGCAGCACCCACACCCCTCATACACTAATAACACCCCTAACAACACCCCCACCCCTTATTCACTAAAGACACTCCACCTGTAATTCACAAATAACCCCACAGCAGCACTACCAACAACTACCACCACCACCTCTGCCACACTTCTTCTGTGAGCATGCTCCTAATGTGCTTAGCACAGTGGTGGACCTGCATTCCACCTAGTATGCCTTGTTCTCTGTGCACCTGGAAAGGAGACCAGACGTCACTCCATGATTCCACTGCGTCTCATTCCTAGCCTGCCCTCACTGTAGCGCCACCTGCCTGCCAAATCTATTGATATACAGTAGGTAGCACAGTGCACAGGGGGTCAGGTCAGGCAACCATAGCACTTTCTGTACAAACCGGGCAAGGCGGGCTGCAGGAGAAGTAATGCGTTCCGCCTCCAAATATGAGTGACAGGAGGCAGTTCTGCCCCCATTCCATCTCACTTTAACCCATGCTTATGGATTGTAATAAGCTTTTACTCGCATATAAAACTATTAAACATACTGTCTACTATTGTAAAGCGCAACGGAATCTGCTGCACTATATAAGAAACTGTAAATAATTATAATAAATAATACACCCTATCTGTGCTTTAGTTGCACAGATATAACCCACCGCTTTTTCACCAACGTAATGAAGAACCACTTGTTTGACCTCTGGAAAATCATGTTGTCTGCCAGTTTTCTGTTTCAGGTCCTATAAAAATCCATTTACACTGCTGCATGTGTTCCCCACTGTACATTACAGAAGAGTAAAATCTGTAAATAACATTTTACCAAGGTGTTCAGGTGCCCATCCATTAATGCGAGGTATCGTACGCGATACCCTGCCAACTGACCCAGCCGCTGGACTGCATACCATACATTGCATGCGGTACTTTTGCATACAATGTATCACATACTTGTATGCGGACGATACTCAAATCTATCTATCAACCCCAGAGTTGTCACCAGTGGCCTTGGGCTGAGTTTCTGCCATCTCATCCTGGATGTCTTCCCGCCACCTCAAACTCAATATTTTCAAAACAGAATTACTTATATTCCCACCGGCCAAGAACAGTTACCATCCTGATATCGCCATAACTGTTGACAACTCGACAATCTACCCTACCCCACAAGCTCGTTGCCTAGGGGTCATCCTTGACTCTGAACTGTCCTTTGTTCCCCACATTCAATCTGTCTCCAAATCATGTTACATGCATCTAAAAAACATATCCAAAATACAACCGTATCTCACACAAGACACTACTAAATCTCTTATAAATGCACTCATTATATCCCGCATTGATTATAGCAATAGTCTCCTTACTGGTCTTCCAAAGAACAGACTCTCGCCACTGCAATCCATTTAAAATGCTGCTGCCAGGCTGATCTTTCTTGCAAGACGCTCATCCTCTGCTGATTCTCTCTGCCAATCCCTCCATTGGTTTCCTGTATTTTACCGTATTCAATATAAAACACTTCTACTCACATATAAAGCTATTAACCATACTACACTAGCATATATCTATTTACTTATCACAAACTATCTCCCATCTCGGCCACTCCGCTCTGTTCAAGATCTGCATCACTCTTCTGCGCAGATCACCAGCTCCCATTCACTATTACAGGACTTTCATCGGGCTGCTCCCATCCTATGTAATGCCCTTCCACGCACAATAAGACTCTCCACTAGCCTCCAAACTTTCAAGTGTTCCCTGAAAACTCACCTCTTCAGGCAAGCCTATCATATTTAAGTACCACACACATAACCCTCTGAGGCACTTATGTATTATATAGCTTTCCTTCTGGGCATGCAACTTGGTGGGACTGCTATGCTATTACTGGTGCCTGTCCTTGTGTTTCCCCCCTATGTCCCTAAAGATTGTAAGCTTGCAGCTGGGCTTTCCTACCTCCAAGTCTGTCTGTTGTTACCCAGTTTGTTTTAGCACGGTCTACAATTGTAAAGCGCAACGGAATCTGCTGCGCTATATAATAAACTGTAAATAAATAAAATAAATAAATATGCAATCCAGTAATAGCTGTGGGATCGGATAGATCATTCATGCAGCAGGTACGATCTCTGGCTCCAATCTGATACACACAGGACCGTGCATCATATCAGTCGGAGACAAAACACATCAATTTGACACTTTTTATTCAATTTCTTGGCCGGATCCTTCAAAAAAGGGCCCAAATCTGACTAGTGGATGGGCACCTTTAGTTTCTTCCTAAAATCGAACTACAGTATATTAAAATATGTACTGCATGGTAATGCATACATGCAGATTAGGGTGGAACGGAACTGTGCATTGCTTGTCCCTATACCCAAATGTTGGTAGGGGCCCAGTGATGTCTCTTTAGAGCGCTTTACAGAGCAGAGAGCAGGTACTGCAGCTGTGTGACAATGCATTGCACACTGTACGAGCTCCTCTGGAGAAAGCATTTTGTGCGCTTCTGAGAGCAGAACAGGGGCCTCTCTATCACGGTGCCTGGCAGAGGAAGCGACTACACCCCCCACACTCTGAAGAGTCAGTAAAGCTGCATATTTGTAATCAAAAATGTTTTGGAACTTTAGAAAAGCTTGATAGGTCAAGCACATTATTCTGTACTTTCCCTATGCAATCTACACTGCAGTCATCTGTCATCACACATTCTCAGCTGTACAGATATTTCTTTCTCTCTGGTAATTGTCTGTAGGTGTTGAATTTGATGTTAAAAAATGTGGCAATACAGTTGTCAAGACTGGAGCTGAAAGTAACTCCGAGATTAAATGCAGATGGCTCTGTAACAAGTCTGAACATAGCAGCAATGCTAAATCCACAGTCTGTTTGTGTGGGCATCTCTATGACACTGTACCTGCTGCATCTCACACTGCTAATACATAATGATACGATATTCAATATTCAATGTAGAGCATTTTGCCTAAGAAATAATTAAGTGACTCTGATGCTACCCACAGTCATGTGACTACAAAAGGACATAGGCAACAAGCAAGTCTTGTTATACAGGGGATAGCACTGCAAGGTCACCTTCAACATCCTAATGGTTCAAAATATGTTGTTCCATAATAATACACAAGTCATAATGTTGTCTTTGATACGACATACTAAACATATAACTATTCCACAATCATTAATAGTCTACTCTAGTATTATAATTTATTCTAAAGTATGTTATTTTATGAATGGTAGTTATTCTGTTTCAAATACTGCTAGCAATATTACATGTACAGCAGTATATGGTAATACAAATGTATTAATTATACACTACATACAATTTCTCAATCTATTCGGAAAGAAATATACAGTGGAACACTTACTGCTAATGGACTATCTAATATTAATGTGCCAATTACAATTGTATTTTAATATATTGTTGCTGGTGAATATATATTTATAGCTCTCATTGGTACAAACACAAACAGAGCAGGAATCCTCCTAATGCCATATGATTAGGTAGTTCAATGAGCCATTAAGTAATGCAATCACATAGACAGAAATAGACAAGCTTATCACTGGGAACCCTTTCCAGCGTTCTGCAAGATAGAAGCATTGTCTCATCTGTACTGGCCAACATTTCCGCGTTCTGTGAAATGGGCACAGAATGCTAAACACAATTGCTTATTGCTTCATTATACCACTTAATCATCTAATGACAGGAGACTTACTCAGTAGTGTTCTGCTGTCTTCCAAACTGATGAAGCCAGCACTTCTCAACCTAGAACTTTCTTTTTTAATCCTTAAGTGTTAGCTAAATTATTAATTTCCATAATAATTATCCTTAAAGCAGTTCATTATTTTTAAAGGAAAAATATACTCTACTTACAGGTTATATAGCTTTTAAATGTCCCTGGTCCAGCAACTCAGCATTCCTACCTGGGTTAAAAGAAGGGATAATCCCGTGTCGGACCCGGTTTGCTGTGCAGTGTAAAGGTGTAACATGTTTTGGGCAACCCGGGTTCTGTTTACAACATGGAGGAGTCAGTGCTTGGAGACAGCGTCAGTGAAATGGGCAGTTAATTTTATTCCTCGGCTGTCACCTGCAAGACACCTCTCTGCCCCCCTCCCCAGTCTTGGCACCCTAGGCTATAGCCTAATTAGCTTATTGGTTACTAATAACACTAAAAAAGCATTGCATTCTAGAGAAGAGTGGGCTTTAACCCCTTGGGTGGTATGCCCGGGCTGTCCCGGAAAATTTCCGGGCATACCACTAATATAGAATAGGTGCACGCCAGTGGTGTCCAGGTGTGCACCCCCCCCCCGTCCAGGTGTGCACACACACCCACCCACCCCCCCCGTCCAGGTGTGCACACCCACCCACCCCCCTCCTCACCCGATCAGTACGCCGGAGCTCCCCTGACCGGCCCGCCAGCCAGCTGTCACTCATTTTACAGTGACGTAGGTGGCAGACTCGGGTATAGTCAGTGCGGCTCGGGGGGACTTTGGAGCGCTCAGGCACCCGAGTCCTCCCGAAACGCCACGAACATCCCCCAGCCTGCCGCCGACGTCACTGCTGAATGCGACAAGTGGCTTAGGCAGCGGGGACAGTGGCAGCAGGGAAGCTCCGGCGTACTAACGCTGGAGCAGAGGTGAGGGGAGGCTTCCAACTTTCTGTCGTGGGTTTTGCTGGGGCAGGACAAACCTGCCCTGGTAGGTTTGTCCTGCCCCAGCAAAACCCACCACTGAAGGGGTTAATACTGTATGTCTTAGTTTGGTTTCCAAAACCATTATCATGCCTTTAATACATGTACTGTACATGAATGCGTTTTATAATGGCCACCTTATTGTCAGTGGCATAACTAGGGCTCCGCAGCCCTAGCATTGGCGGGGGGGAGCCAGTGCCACTGGGGCGCAGGGACACAGCACTCTCACATAGCAGGAGTCCTTTGTGCACTCCATTACCTGAGTACCCGCACGCTGTGTTGGCCAGAGACAGACATGGGCTAGGGCATTGGCAGCAGGGGGATACTCATCATTACATGCAGATGGGTGATGTGATGTGTGCTCCGGAGATGGACTAGTCCGGCTACTTCCTTGTGTAGCCACACCCGCATGTCAGTCTGACAGCTCCTTCCCCTGCTTCCAGTTCCCACCTGACTGAGAGGAAAGCAGAAAACACATTCCCCAATGGTCCTTGGCCTGCCCTGCTGTATGGTAAGTGCTGCATTTGTAGTGCCACCATCAGCTGCCAAATGCCAGCATTAATGTCACTATAGAGGGAACATACACCCAGGGCTGGCTGGGAGACAGTGGGAGATCTGTATCAGGGGATGAGGGGGAGGTTCTGTGGTGATGGTGGTGGGGGGCTGTCTGAGAGAGGAGGGATTACTCTGCGCTGAGGGGAAAATGCTATGTCTGGGAGGATCTTTTTTGCTAAACGGGAAATTCTGTATTAGAAAGTGAGGTGCAAGGGTGAGGGGTAGGAAGGAAAGAGGCATAAGGGTGTGGGGTGGAAGGTTACAGGCATGAGCATGAAAGTCCAGGAAGGGAGTGAGGTGCAGGGATGACAGGTGGATGGAGGGGGTGAGGTGCAGGGGTGACAGGTGGATGGAGGGAGTGAGGTGCACTTGCCTACCTGACCCTCTCTATGAGGGAGAAATTGCTCTCTTCCTGGACTTCCCTGGTAATGTATGATTGACATCACCTGTGATGAAACACCTTTCTTATCAATTAACTAGCTCACCACAGGTGATGGCAATCATACATTATCAGGGAAGTCCAGGAGGGAGTGAGGGGCAGGGATGACACGTGGATGGAGGGAGTGAGGGGCAGGTGTGACAGGACAGGTGGATGGAGGGAGTGAGGGGCAGGGATGACAGGTGGATGGAGGGAGTGAGGGGAAGGGGTGACAGGTGGATGGAGGGATTGAGGGGCAGGGGTGACAGGTGGATGGAGGGAGTGAGGTGCAGGGGTGACAGGTGGATGGAGGAAGTGAGGTGCAGGGGTAACAGGTGGATGGAGGAGTGAGGTGCAGGGGTGACAGGTGGATGGAGGAGTGAGGTGCAGGGGTGACAGGTGGATGGAGGGAGTGAGGTGCAGGGGTGACAGGTGGATGGAGGAAGTGAGGTGCAGGGGTGACAGGTGGATGGAGGAAGTGAGGTGCAGGGGTGACAGGTGGATGGAGGGAGTGAGGTGCAGGGGTGACAGGTGGATGGAGGAAGTGAGGTGCAGGGGTGACAGGTGGATGGAGGATTGAGGTGCAGGGGTGACAAGTGGATGGAGGGAGTGAGGTGCAGGTGTGACAGGTGGAGGGAGTGAGTGAGGTACAGGGTTTAGGGGTGGGGGTGCAATGAGCAAGTGAGGTACTGTTGTGCGAGGTGCAAGGAGAGAGTGAGGTGCAAAAAATTGTGAAAAACTCATGTTGACCTTTTTTAAGGAGATACACCATTGCCAGCATGTCTGCCAAGCTTGGTACGCCTCCTTGAAGGCATTAACTGGAATGTCCTTGAGTGCCCTTGTCAAGGCCACTTCCATTTTGTCTATGGTTTGAAAATGGAGTCCATTCAGGCCGTTTCTGATCCAGGGGAACACAAATAAATCAGCCGGTGCCAGATCCGGACTGTAGGATGGCATTGCAACATTGTGCTTGACTTTCTGCATTGTCATGATGGTGGACCCAGGTAGTGGCAACCTCCTTGCAGATGTGGTGGACCCTGTCTCTCAAGCACTTTTCACACGTTCCAAAAGTTCATGGGAAATTGCCACACGCTAGTCTATTTTTTATGATGAGTCAACACCTTAGGAATCAATAAGGCACAAACCTTTTGCATCGTTAATTCGTTTGTCACACTCGGGAGGGGTTAAAATATTAGTAAGGTAAATGGTGTAGGAATTACAACGGTTTATATATGCGCCTCCCACTTTTAAGGTACCAAAAGTAATGGGACAATTGACTCAAAAGCTATTTACTGGACAGGTGTGGGCTATTCCCTCGTTATGTCATCATCAATAAAGCAGGTAAAAGGTCTGGACTTGATTCCAGGTGTGACATTTGCATTTGGAATCTGTTGCTGTCGACTCTCAATATGCGATCCAAAAAGCTGTCACTATCAGTGAAGCAAGCCATCATTAGGCTGGAAAAATCAAAAGAAACCCATCAGAGAGATAGCAAAAACATTAGGTGTGGGCCAAAAAGTGTTTGGAAAATACGTAAAAAGAAAACGCATTGGAGAGCCCAGCAGCACCAAAAGACCCGGAAGGCCACAGAAAACAACTGCGGTGGATGACAGAATAATTATTTCCCTGGTGAAGAAAAACCCCTTCACAACAGTTGGCCAAATCAAGAACACTCTCCAGGAGGTATATGTGTCAAAGATAACAATCAAGAGGCTTCACACGAGTGTAAACTATTGGTCAGCCTCAAAAACAGGAAGACCAGATTAGAGTTTGCCGAACAACAGCTAAAAAAGCCTTTACAGTTCTGAAACAACATCCTATGGACAGATAAGACAAAGATCAACTTGTACCAGAGTGATGGGAAGAGTATGGAGAAGGAAAGGAACTGCTCACGATCCAAAACATACCACCTCATCAGTGGAGCATGGTGGTGTTAGTTTTAATGGCGTGGGCATGTATGGCTGCCAAGGGAACTGGTTCCCTTGTATTTATTGATAATGTGACTGCTGACAAAAGCAGCGGGATAAATTCTGAAGTGGTGCATACTGTATACACTGGTGCATATACTGCATGTGATTTCCAATACATCTTGGTGGAAAATAATTTATCTCCAAATAGCGGCAAAAATAAATTCTATTTATCAAGTCTAAAAAGTGGGTTTTTTTTTAAAAAAAATGTGTATGTAAATAGAAAGAAAGAATAAATAATGGTGTGGTGGGTAAGTCCAACTACCTCTGAGGGTGACATGCAGCAATTTAGGGGTGCCAAAATGAGGCTATATAAACAGGTTGTGGCACCCCTGGGCAGGGGCACAGATGACTTACATGCATGGCTTGGATCTGAGACTCCAGGTAACTGTTTTGGGTCAGGTTTTTGTGTGAAATTATCATTGCAATTGTTTACCACTGGAAAAGGGATGTCGAGTTACTAGTCTGCAGCACATCAAAAGTAGCTGTGTTCTAGCACCATCTAGTGGAATTGATTTACATTAAATTTATATATTCTACAGCCACTCAATCAATGTGGTGTAATGTAGTTTATATAGTTTTTTTCTCCCAGTGTTCAATAAATATTTTAATTTAATTACCATGGTTTAGTGAATATCATGTTAAAAAAACAACAACAATATAGGTGTACATTAGGGTGTGTTCTTTATTTTAGTTTTAGGGTGGTTTGTTGAATGTACAAATATTATATTGAAAGTCATTTTTTTGCAGTCATGTAATACAGAGGTTCTCAAAGTCGATCCTCAGGACCATACACAGTGCATGTTTTGCAGATCTCCTCACAGAATCGTTAAATATCTGTCATGTGACCTGGAAAACGTGAACTCTATGAGGTCCCGAGGTCCGAGTTTGAGAACCACTGATCTTCTAACCAAGAAGTTTAACATTTCCTTACATATTCAGTGTAAAATCCATGCTACAGTCACATCAAATCATACATACCTCCCAACATGACCCTCTCCAGGAGGGACACACTGCTCTGTTTCTGGACTTCCCTCCAAATGTATGATTTCCATCTTTTATGTTTATATTAATGAAACTGCTTAACACAGGTGATAGTAATCATACATTTGGAGGGAAGTCTTGAAACAGAGCATTGTGTCCCTCCTGGAGAGGGTCATGTTGGGAGGTATGAATCATATAAGAAATGGTTAGCATTACTGCCTCATAGCACTGAGGTCATGGGTTTGATTCCCACCATGGCCCTAACTGTACAGCATTTGTATATTCTGCCCGTGCTTGCGTGGGTTTTCTCCGGGTACTCCGGGTTTCCTCTCAAAATATAATGGTAGGTCAATTGGCTCCCAACAAAATGAACCCTATAATGTGTGTGCATGTACATGTGGTAGGGAATATAGGGGGTGATTCTGGTTGACACGCATCGCAGCGAAATTGGCAGAGCTGTGTGTCTTTTTAAGCCCGCCCCACGCTCGCTTTGCCGCCCGCCCATAAACATCCATTTGTAGCCTATGGGGCGACACCCACATCATTCAATGGTTTCCAAATCGGTCATGCGGCGAGTATAGCTGCATCGCTCCATGGGGGGGGGGGGGTGCTGGCGGGTGATGAGACGAGGGTTGCCCCCTGGTGGGCCGGGGGGCGGCGCCACCACTTTACTTACTCTGTATAGTGCTGTGGAATATGTGTGCGCTTGCGCTTCTCCACGAAGTTGGACTTCACAATTTATACAGTATGTCCCCCTATCCCGCTGAATGACAGTGGGAATTTCCAAAGGTTTAATGTCAGCTGCCAGGGCAGTAACTCAAACATTCCCCATATGAAGCGTAAAATAGTCCATCATATATTGATGTCCTTTTATATAAAACCTACATTATTGTTACCTTGGATTTACGTGTGCCTTTAAGTGAGTTGTTTACTTTTTGTTTCTGAAAGAATTCACATAGAATGAAAGAAAATACCTCCAAGAAAGAAACACTGAATCATTTTACAAGGGTGTCACAGGGAGGGGTGTACACACATGCTTTATAAAAGGGGCTGGATCCAAGCACAACCTTCACTCCCAGAGGCATAGAAGGCAATGCAGAAATCAGGGAAATTAGGAAATTACCTACCGACCAGTAATGCTTGCCATACACCTGAATAACCTGCATACAACCTGATTGTACGCAGGTGGTTAGTGCGATTGAACAAGCGAATGTATGTTCTGGGGGCTGACCTGGGCGGGCTGGGCCGGGGGGCAGGGTGCCATGTGCCCCCCGGGCCGCTCAATCTATTTTGTGCGGGCCGCCTGTTTGTTTATGAGGCTGCTGCTGCAGCCACGGCTGACCAGTCTTCGACTGGTCTTCGGAAACATGGCCGCCGGCCTCCTGCACTGAGGACGTCTAGTGCAGGAGGCCGCTACAGAGAGTGGGGCTGTGTACTCTTTGAGGAGCTCAGTCCTCTGTGGCTGCCAGCAGCTGCTGCGCCTGTATCACACTGCATTACAGGCAGCAGCGCGGACAGCACAGAGGATCCCTCCCTGCTCCTGGTCAGCGTCCCTGTAGGGATCGAAAAAGGGGCGGAGCTAACGTCCGGAGGGGGCGGAGCTACACAACTGTCTATTGGAAAAGAAGGAGATGATGAGCTGCCAGCCTGAAGTGCCCTGAACCAGTTAAGTAAAATGTGAGTGTACTTTAACTGGTGTGGGCATGTGTACAGACAGCGCTACTAGTGTCGGCAACTGGTGTGGGCATGTGTACAAGCAGCGATACTAGTGTCGGCATCTGGTGTGGGCATATGTACTAGCAGCGCTACTAGTGTCGGCAACTGGTGTGGACATATGTACAGGCAGCGTTACTAGTGTCGGCAACTGGTGTGAGCATATGTATAATCAGCGCTACTAGTGTCGGCAACTGGTGTGGGCATGTGTACAAGCAGCGCTACTAGTGTCGGCAACTGGTGTGGGCATATGTACATGCAGCGCTACTAGCGTCGGCAACTGGTGTGGCATATGTATAATCAGCGCTACTAGTGTCGGCAACTGGTGTGGGCATTTGTACAAGCAGCGCTACTAGTGTTGGCAACTGGTGTAGGCATTTTTACAAGCAGCGCTACTAGTGTCGGCATTTGTACAAGCAGCGCTACTAGTGTGGGCATATGTACAGGCAGCGTTACTAGTGTCGGCAACTGGTGTGGACATATGTACAGGCAGCGCTACTAGTGTCGGCAACTGGTGTGGGCATATGTACAAGCAGCGCTACTAGTGTCGGCAACTTGTGTGGGCATGTGTACAAGCAGCGTTACTAGTGTCGGCAACTAGTGTGGACATATGTACAGGCAGCGCTACTAGTGTCGGCAACTGGTGTGGGCATATGTATAATCAGCGCTACTACTGTCGGCAACTGGTCTGGGCATGTGTACAAGCAGCGCTACTAGTGTCGGCAACTGGTGTGGACATATGTACAGGCAGCGCTACTAGTGTCGGTAACTGTTGTGGGCATATGTATAATCAGCGCTACTAGTGTCGGCAACTGGTGTGGGCATATGTACAGGCAGCTTTACTAGTGTCGGCAACTGGTGTGGGCATATGTATAATCAGTGCTACTAGTGTCGGCAACTGGTGTGGACATATGTGCAGGCAGCGTTACTAGTGTTGGCAACTGGTGTGGGCATATGTACAGGCAGCTTTACTAGTGTCGGCAACTGGTGGGGGCATATGTATAGGCAGCACTACTGCTGTTGGGTCTGGTGTCGGTGTGGGCGTTACGTAAAAGCAGCACTACTACTGTCAGAAACTGGTGCGGTTGTTATGTATAGGCAACGCTACTATTGTCGGCAACTGGTGTGGGTGTTACGTATAAGCAGTGCTACTACTGTCAGCAACTGGTGTGGGCATTATGTATAAGTTGTGATACTACTACTGTTGGCAACTGATGTGGACGTTATGTACAATATAAGTTGCGCTGCTACTGTCGGTAACTGTGTGCAATATATATATATATATATATATATATATATATATATATATATATAGATACATGGAGGACCGGCACTCCCTTCGCTCATAGAAACTTGCACTGGTGCCCTCACAGCTCAATTTTGAGCAACTTGTAGAAGAAATGGGTGGGTGCGGCACTCAGCTATCGACACGCAGAAAAAGACGACAGGAGACTGTCTAGTGTCAACGTTTCAGTGCTTTAATCGGCACTATCATCAGGATACACAAAACATGCAGTGACTGTACATCTTATATAGCATCACCTATGTGCAGGTAAGTGTTAGGCGCCGCCCCTCATCCAATGATTGGAACTGACGTCACTGAACACAGCCGTATGTGATTACATGACTCCAACCAATCCAATTCACCATGTATTATATACTATGATCTATTCAAAAGATACTGTGAAATAAAAGACATAATTGAACTGTGAAAAAAGGACAAAAATGTTGCAGTGAAAAAGACAAATGAGATACTTATACATAGATACATAAATAAGTGCATAATACAAAAAAATAATAATAACCGTGAAAAATAACAAACTACAAAACATGTAAAAAATGTAAAAAATGTAAAAAACAGCAGTGTTAATGATCATACAATAAATATTTACCAACATATATATATATACAGCGCTACTACTGACGGTAACCCTGGGCCATTATGTAGTCATATGCAGGTGTTCTCGGGGCATTGCGTGGAGCATAATGTGTGTCGTAATATCATATGGGCATTATGGTGTGCGGCATATTGTGTAAGGGGCATTATACTGTGTGGCATAATACATAATGGGCATTACTGTGTGTGGTATAATGTGTTATGAGCATTACGATGTTATTAGTACTTTTATATGGCCACGCCTCTTCCCCATGAAGTATCGCTCCTACATTTTGCTGCGCGCCTTAGGCGCGCACTCTCCTGTTTTTAGTGTGCGCGTACTCTCCTGTTTTTAGTGTGGTGGTGGGGCAAGCACCAATTTCCTTTCTGGCACAGGGTACCAAAGTGGCTAGTAATGCCACTGGTTCTGGCATAACTAGCCAGGGGGAGCATCCTGTGGGGCTCCTGATATTATACAGGGGAGCAGCCTGTGGTGTCCTATTATTGTTTTTTTTTTTATTAATACATATACGAAAAGCCTCCATTTAACGATACGCTGTTACTTATGGGCCGGTGCTCTGGACTTGCCCCCCAGGCTAAAAGTTGCCAGCCAGCCCCTGCCTCTGGACCTCTGGACCAGCGGGACAGCTCATCGTACCCACGTATAATATTCAAATCAGGTGGGCGGGGTGCTACTCTAAGTTGAAGGAGTCCCAACCTTCAGGTTTACAGGTGCACACAATATTAGCTTATGGGGGAGGGATCTTAGAATGCACACCCAAGATACATGAGGTGCTATCATGCTGGGACTTGTAGTTCTGCAAAGAAAAATACATGGTGCAGATGCACACTCCATATTATTAATCAATAATAGAGGCTCTTGGTATATTAATTGGCCAAGAAATATTTGCCCACCAACCAGCTTCACGGTGGCCTCATTTCTGGTGGGTCCCTAATACTAAATTTCAATCTGGGGCGCAGAACCCCGAAAAGGTTGGCATAGGCCAGTCACCCCAGGGCAGCACACAAGTGAAAAACTAAGCTAAAGGTGTATTAATAAGAAAGTAGCAGAAGCTAGAGGTTAAAAAGTGAAGTGCTAGAACTCCTTCAACTTAGTGTAGCACCCCACCCACCTGATTTGAATATTATTTTACCAGCTTGGTCCCTGGTAGCCACAGACTGCAAACTGGAGGCACAATGTAGGTAAGACGTAAAATTGACATCAATTGCTAGTCTTGGGGATGGATTTGGGGCGCGGCTCCCCTTGGGTTGGTGTGGCTGAGTTGCTTTCGGGGTGGCACACCCTAACATTTCGGGGTTCAGCGCCCCAGATTCAAACTTAGTATTAGGGACCCACCAGAAATGAGGCCACCGTGAAGCTGGTTGGTGGGCAAATATTTCTTGGCCAATTAATATACCAAGAGCCTCTATTATTGATTAATAATATGGAGTGTGCATCTGCAGCATGTATTTGACTTTTTTTTTGACTGATGTCTAAAATAATAAATAAGGAGGTATGGGGTAGACTTTAATAAGGCTTTTGACACTGTCCTGAAAAGCAGACTGCTCAACAAACTGCAAAGTCTGTGATTGGATTCTACGGATTGTTGAATGGATACAATTTTGGTTGCAGGATAGGAAACAGTTGTAGTAAACGGCAGTGGCATAACTAAAGAGGGTGCAGTGGATGCAATTGCTATGGGGCCCGGGGGCTGGGGGCGGCGTCAAGCGGGGAATCCCCTGCAGTCCGTGTTGAGTTTGGAGTTCACAGGTACACGGAGAGAGACCCCGGCCGGAAGCAGTGCTGGAAGTGGGCGGGGTGGTGCATACTGACACTTCCCGCTCCTCCCTTCAAACACAGCAGCTGCTCTGGGACCTGGCCGCAACACACTCTGCGTCCTGTGACTGTCCCTGTAGCTCTGCTGCTGACAGCCAATGGGAGCCGCGCAGGTGACTGCTTCCGTCGGGTCCGCAGATAGATGGAGTGGCAGTAATAAAGCAAAAGGCGGCCGTCCGGTTGACGTAGAGGAGAGGGACACTCTCTGATGCAGCTTTACGTGCCATGCCACCTAATGCCCTGTTCACGCGCAGCAGGTGGTCGCAGTTGTTGCCACCATGGCTAGGACCATGAGACTGCCCTCTACAGAGCCTGCCCGGCTGCCACCATGTCCGGAACCAGGCTCAAGGAGATGAACAGCTCACTTGCTGCAGGTCAGAGATGCTCTCTCTTACTCCACACTCAGGCTCAGGGAAATGTGGCACATGCCTTTTGTTATATATGTGACGTGTAGTATACTTTGTCATTTATTCTGACTACAAATGGCCACATTTTTGTCAATTATAAATATCTTGCTATTTATGAATAACCTTGTGTTATCAGACTAGCGTTATATATTACCCAAACTTTAAAACAGTATGCCTCACCCTCCTCCCACCCAGTCATTATTTTCCTTTTCCTTATAGAAGTTCATCAAGTAACAAATATTTACTAAAGTAAACCTGCTGTCCTACAATCAGGGCCCCTGAGAGGTATGCCGGGCCCAGATAAAATGTTGGGGTGTGGCCTAATTGTGGGGGCGTGGCCACCCCCCACAATTATGCCACCTCCCCAAAATGTTTAAGGTGTGTGAAAAAGCACTTTCAAGTTGAGGGGGGATGTTATTGCCCCCCCCCCCCCCCGCCCCCCCCCTCCCCCCTCAGCAGCAGCATACCTACAGCATGTGCTGTGCTGACAGCAAGCTCAGCATGAGCTCTCACGCTGTCAGTGTGGTGCTCATGCTGAGGGGGGGGGGGGTGGATCAGGGCCCCTGCCGGGCCCCTCCAGCAAGCTCAGGCCTGGGTAATCAGTACCACCACCCCTCTCGGCAGCCCTGCCTACAATCACTATTGCATGTACTGCATTTCTTTCTGTCTTACTCAGGTATTTGTTATCTGGTAGAGTTCTTTCTTTTTTAGCCCTTTGATATGACATTGAGCCACAACATGCAACAATGTAACTGTACCAAGAGCAGAGTGTATCAAGCCAATCAAATACAGGCATCTGTGGGCCTACAACCATTCCCATTCTCTCTCTCCCCTCACCCCTATTGCTCTACACTCTATCCTCTACCTTCCTTCTGTCTTTTTTCCCCTCTCCTTCAATTCCATTCCCTTCTCTCCTCCTCATCTCCCACTCGCTCTCCTGCCTCACCCTTCCTCTTTCTCCTGTCTCTCTCCTCTCCCTGAAATCATTTCACAGTCCTCTCCCTTTCAAATATTCTGCATTATTATCTGTTTCTCCCTATTACCCACTTCTCTCTATGAAGCTCTCCCTGCAGCCATCCCTGTCAACTACTGCTTCTCTGTCACGCTCTGCTTGTAACACACTCTCACTTCCCCCCTATCACCCACTGCCTACTACAGTGGTTCCCAAACTTTTTCGCTTCAAGGCACCCCTTGGGTCTCAGAGATTTTTTCAAGGCACCCTGTAACTAAAATTACCGATAATTATTATTAATAATAATCCTGGTTCCAAAAATATGTGGGGGTGCCCTGTATTTTGGAATAAGTGAACTATTCAGTGTACCCAGTGCTGTCTCTGTGTGCGTCAGTGTGCCCGGTGCTGTCGCTGTGTGTGTGTGTCAGCGTGCCCGGTGCTGTCGCTGCCTGTGTGTGTGTCAGTGTGCCCGGTGATGTCGCTGTGTGTGCGCCAGTGTGCCCAGTGCTGTCGCTATGTGTGCGTCAGTGTGCCTGGTGCTGTCTCTGTGTGTGCGTCAGTATGCCCGGTGCTGTCTCTGTGTGTGCATCAGTGTGCCCGGTGTTGTCTCTGTGTGTGTGCATTAGTGTGACCAGTCCTGTCTCTGTGTGTGTCAGTGTGCCTGTTGCTGTCTCTGTGCTTCAGTGCAACAAGTCCTGTCTCTCTCTGTGTGTTTCAGTGTGCCCGGTTCTGTCTTTGTGTATAGGTGCCAGTGTGCTCAGTGCTGTCCATGTAAAGGTGCCAGTGTGTCTGGTACTGTGAGCATATGTCTGCACACGGCTGGCGTGGAACAGTCCGGCCGGGAGTATTGTGTAACCCCAGCCCGGAGTGTCCTTACCTTACCTTACTCAGCTCATCCCTGCAGCATGTGGCACAGGGGGCACTGCCAGGGCTGCTGCATCCCTGACAGACCAACACACTGATCTGTGCGAGTCCTGTGCCCACACACCAGGCCACATCTACCTGCAGGCAGAAGGAGGAAAGATGCAGCCTCCGGGGGAGTGACCGGATCCCGGGCCATCTAGCTGCCGCCTCTGAGTCTGTCTCCCAACCAGTGCCCTGGGTCCTCAGCACTGAGAGCGGAACCTAAGCCTTCGGCCAGCAGAAACAGTCTCTCTGAATACCTGCTCCCTCCCTTCTTCGGCGCAGCCGCGCAGCTCACCCGCAGTGACAGCGGAGTAATCCGGGTCCCCGGCACGGAGGTCAGCCGGGTCACCCTGCTAACCTCTACGCAGGGGACCTGGCTCACTCCGCTGTCAGTGCGGGTGAGCTGTGCAGCAGCGCTAAAGAAGGGAGGGAGCAGGTATTCAGAGAGACTGTTTCTGCTGGCCGAAGGCTTAGGGTTCCCCCCTGCATCCATCCCTGCACCCAGCCCATCCTCTCACTACCACCTGATTCCGGTCACTGATACTGTAGGTTACCGCCCACCACTAGCTAACTGCACATCCACCCCACCCCCGGCGCCTGCTTTCTCTGCTCAGTCATTGCCTGGCCCGCTCAGGATAGATATGCGGCTGCCAGGCTTCCTTTCTAGAGCTATCTGTCGCGGCACCCCCAGGACAGCGCTGCGGCACCCCAGGGAGCCACGGCGCACAGTTTGGGAACCACTGGCCTACTACTAAAATTGTAAGAAACGCTGCTAATAAAACTAAAATTACGCTTCCTTTACCAAATTGCATTTGTGGGCTACACACTGCACATCCTGTGAGGCCACACCTCTCTCATTTACGCTCCTACCCCTCCTACCCCTGCATTGTAGTGACAATGGGGTAGGGACCCCATTGTCCCCACCCCATTGTCACTCACGCTCCTACCCCTGCAATGTAGTGACACTGGGGTGGGGACCCTTTCTAGATTTTGCTATGGGGCCCACAAAGTTGTAGTTACGCCCCTGGTAAATGGATTAGATTTACAGGAGGTGAAGCTTACCAGTGGAGTTCATCAGGAATCTGTAGTTGGGCCAGTGCTTTTTAATATCATTATTGGTGGCATTGGAAATGGGAATAAAGGGAAAATATGCTTTTTGCAGTTGATACAAAAGTATGCAATAGAGAAAATGCACCAGGATAGGTAAAGCAAATGATTGATTAACTGTGTAGACTAGAGGAATGGGCAATAACTGAAGTTTAATGTCAAAAATGCTAAATCACGCACTTGGTTCTCAAAAACCCAAAGACTTAAGGCCCCCTTTCATTAGGCCGACTTGTCCTTAGGACAAGTCGGACCCAATTCTCATGCGAGGCGCTCGGCAGCTCCCCGGGAGGCTCACATACAATTTGTCACGTGATGAGCCAATTATTACATGTGATAAATCGCAAGCGATTTATCACATGTAAAACAAATGGGGAGCTGCAGGGCGGTGAGGAGCAGTGGGGCGGGCAGCGGCAGTAGTGGGGGCGGGCGGCGGCTCTCAAATGTGTTCACGGCGGGTGCCGGGTGCGTGCGGCGAGTGCTGCTGACCTGGCCGGGCATGTGATCACAATAGTACTAGAAACAAGATTTTATGATATGACCTGAAGTGGCGCACTGCTGCCTGAGAACTGTACTAAACCCTGGTTATCACCCGAATAACCCTCTTAATACCAAACATACAAACAGTGGGGATTTCCAAGTCTCTGGCGCAATACTTGAATGAAGTGAGTTTGAAGGTCTTATATCTTCAGATGTTTTCACACTTTTTCAAGAGTATTCTCGATTGTACATAAGAAGAGAAGAGCAATCGATGGTTACACACAGCTCGGTCTTAGTTAGGAAAAGAGATAATGTAAGATAAGGAGGGAGATGTACAGACACGTAGCGGTTTCTTTACTTCTTCTCTTTTTCTCTCTGTTTTCTTTCTTCTATTTTCGGCTTCTCTTCTTTTTTGGTGATTAATTTCTCTCCGTGGATGATGAAAGTGAAAAATGGGGGTTAGTGAATAGATCTGTGAACAATTTCAAAAACACCCCGTGCAGGTCGGATATGGAGAGCTATATATGTGATGTCCTCTATATATATATATATATATAGAGGACATCACTGTATATATAGAGGATGGGATATTAAAACACAAAAATTTCCGTAAGCCCACCGATTCAGGCACCTATATTCCCTCTACTAGTTGTCATCATGGCCAATGGCTCAATTCCATACCCAAGGGCCAATTCCAGCGTCTAAGGAGAAATTGCTCCGACGACAAAATATTCTTGGAACAAGCCATGGAGATGAAAACAAAATTCATGGCTTGTGGTTACGACAAGTCCAAACTAGAGGGAGAAATAGAGCCACTGAAAATAAAAGAAACTATAAACCAAAAGAATCCTGAGAAAAAGAAGGGGGAGAATTTTGCTTTAGCTTTTGTGTCAACATATACTGCAGAACACAAAAAAATTGAAAAAATCTTTAAGAAACACTGGAAGGTTTTGTTATGTGACCCTGTACTAAAAAATATCATTCCAGAAGTACCCAAGCATATCTACCGCAAAGCTCCAAATATCAGATCTAATCTAGTAAGGAGTAATTTCGTTAAAAAAAAACCCTATGTCGAGGATTACCTCCAAAGGCTTTTTCCGATGCGGAGGTTGCATTGGATGTAAAAACATCAAAGGTAAAGGTGTACACAAAATCACCAATTATGAGATCAATGGTTTCAAGATAGAAATTAAGGACTTTATTACATGTAATGTAAAAAACGTTATATACACTATAGAATGCAGCTGTAACAAGCACTATATAGGTAGAACCACGAGGGCACTTAAGACCAGAGTCGGAGAACATATTAGGAATATAAAAAAGGGCCTGGAGGGCCATGCCTTATCAGCACACTTCAAAAAAGTGCACAATTGTTCTCCCAATGAGATAATCTCTTTCTGTGGTCTCAAAGTAGTAAATAAGAATATTAGACATAATGACAACACTTCTGCCCTAGCCAAAGCAGAGATGAATTTAATCTTTAATTGCAAAACATTGTTGCCAGGGGGCCTTAATAGCGACTTCGAGCTGAAGTGGTTTCTCTAAAATATCGCTTCAGCGCGTATGTCGCTACCATGTATGTGGACCTCCTTTTATTCTTGTTCTTTATACATTTTTTTATATATATGCTATAATACATGGCTGCATCTTTGTATATTATTTCACACACAGGAATTTCATCTTATGCATGTTTTTCTATATGTAGTATCCATGTCTTATATGTTCTGTAGTATAGTTCGATTTTTTTATATGACCCTAGAAATGTGGTACCTGTTGTGTTATATAACATATTTATGCATTTTTTTTGCTTATTCCTAGACATACGCGCCGCCATGGCAACGGACACTTCAGGGCATATACATTTGTTTCCGTCCCGCGTTCCTGCGGTCCAAACACCGGAAGCCAGCATGCGAATCTAGCCATTTGACCCTGCCAGGCTTCCGTAGCTTGCGGTTCAACAGCCGGAAGTGAGGGTGATGACACGCACGGCTGTTCCCTGCTTCCACCTACTAGCCGCGATCACGGTGATTGCCGGCTTTGAATACAGGCGGGCCGGACATACATCACGGCCAATAGCTCCTTCCCTCCCATGTCTCCATCGATTTTACAAACGGAGACACTTGATGTGGATTCCGGAAGTGACCAACTGGTTGCCATGGTGACCGTATGAATCAACTCAAAAACGGACAATATTCTCGCTATTATTACAGTTGAAATATGGTGCTGTAATTAATTATACCTCCTAATACTATTGTTTATCTGTATATGCATTTTGTAAACACGATTTTGATGATTTTGTGAAACAGGAAGCATGTTGTGAGATCCAACTTCCTGTGGAACTTGATTGGCTGCTCTAGGTATAAAAGATGAACGCTCACCCTCCACAGACATGTCTTGAAAAAGGTGTCCCTATACACCGAAACGCGTCGACAATTCTGTGGAGTGTGAGCAGCCATCACCTTCTTTTCCGGACACTTTGGATATACTTTATGTATCTTTTTTAAAAATTTTATTTTTTTTGGATTTTTTAAAAGTATTCTTATATTTTTGTATTTTTTTTGGCTTTTTCGGTTTTTATTGTGGATATTTGGGAACTTTATTGTGATCCTTCCATTGTTGGGATGGAGGACATTTTATTTGCTTTTTCTATGATACAATAAAGAAACTTTTTATGAAGAAAAATCCCCCTTTTTTCTCTGGCTTATACACATTTTGGGAGGAATACCAGCCCCACCTAAGGATCAGCATTCAGAGTTAAAAGAAACCATTATAGGTGGTGAATAACTTACATTTCTGTAAGTTCTGGTACGCATATCATCTATCCTAAAAAATTTTGGGTACATATATAATCAAGTCCTTTGGGTGTAACACGTGGTGAAGTCAATTATCTTCTATAAAAGAAACCTTTTTGGGTGTTCCTCCACACATCAAAGTGTGAGTCACGGTACGCCATCAGTACCTCTATCTTCACTGAAATATCTAAAGGCACCTTATATATAAGGTCATAATAGTAATTATTAATTCACTCACTAATACTTTTATTCATTATCTTTATTCACTTAAAATACTTGCATCTGAGGAAAATCTGGTTCCAGCGTGAGACAGAATCCCATGCAAGAAAAGAACACGCTACGGGTATATACCCATCATCCACCTACGTAAGTGCGGTACGCACATATTCCTTACCTTCACTTTGGTTCGTTACAAGTCACATCTTAAATAAAGATACCTTGATACACGTATCTTGCTCTATCTTTGGGTGAGTAAGGTACGATCATCACTGCTCTCCATATCCGACCTGCACGGGGTGTTTTTGAAATTGTTCACAGATCTATTCACTAACCCCCATTTTTCACTTTCATCATCCACGGAGAGAAATTAATCACCAAAAAAGAAGAGAAGCCGAAAATAGAAGAAAGAAAACAGAGAGAAAAGAGAAGAAGTAAAGAAACCGCTACGTGTCTGTACATCTCCCTCCTTACCGTGAGTGGGGGTACGCCCATATATCTATATTTACTTATCTTACATTATCTCTTTTCCTAACTAAGACCGAGCTGTGTGTAACCATCGATTGCTCTTCTCTTCTTATGTACAATCGAGAATACTCTTGAAAAAGTGTGAAAACATCTGAAGATATAAGACCTTCAAACTCACTTCATTCAAGTATTGCGCCAGAGACTTGGAAATCCCCACTGTTTGTATGTGATCACAATAGCAGCAGCGGGGACGGGCAGTGCAGTGGCGGCTATTAGATTTTCAAAATACCTGTCAAATGGCCGTCTGTTCTCTAATTGGCTGAGAGAGCTCTCAGCCAATCAGAGAACAGCCTGTCAGGTATTTTAAAAATGTAATAGCCGCCACTGCACTGCCCGTCCTGCAGAGCTATTTGTGATCACATGCCCGGCCAGGTCAGTGTGCTCAGGGACCCGCTGCCCGCCGTGCTGCTCCCGGTCAGTCTGCATGCATATGCCTGTCAGGTGGGCAGGCATATGCATAGCATACAGGGAGGTCGGACGTGATCGTATGTACTGACCGCCCGACCTCCCTGATCCGGTTCGATGCGCACGGGACCGCGCATCGGATCGGATCAGATGTCACACAACTGCGATTTTGGGCCGATTTCACCCGGTTATCGGCCCAAAGTGCCGAAATCGGATGAAATCGTCCCAAAATCACATAGTGTATGGGGGCCTTAAGTATAGTATTAAGGGCACTAAAATGAAAACTACTAAGGGGAAAGGGATTTAGAAGTCACTATTTCAGATGACTTGAAGGCAGACAAGCAGTGTGTAACAAAGCAATGAGGGAGGCAAGTCAGATGCTTGACTGCATATGCAGGGGAATCAGTAGCAGGTAAGAAAGACATAATAATACCGGAGGTCTTGGTAAGTATAAAAAAAGGGTTAGGGGGGGGTAAAAAAAAATTTGAATTATTCCAAAAAAAACCCACGGTTTTTAGAATAAATTGGATAAGGGATGCCGGATACAGGATACTCAACCGTAGCTCTATAAGAGATAAAGCATGTGCTTCACACTTTTTTATATAATCTGGAAGTGATGAAATCAAACAGTTCTTGGATGTTTTAGTATAAATAAAAATGTAATCCCAAACCCAAATATCCTTGACAAAATGGCCAGCGAGGCATGAAATGCATTGGATACTTGCAGAGAGAACAAGCCGCCCGCTGTCGTCCTTACCCACAGCCGCTGTCATCATCAAGCCGCATCCCGGAACCGAAGCCGATCGGAGAAGGCCGCAAACTGAGCGAAAAGCATTATGCTGAGGAATACCGCTGCCTTCATCAGTTAGGGTCAGGTAGGGCCAGCACGAGCCAACTCGCTTCCACTTTCTCCATAAAGGAGTGTAAACATTTTTAATAACCTTTTTACTTTTCAGTACTTATTCATATAGCGCTCTTTTTAATTCTTTCAATTACAAATCATATTGGAAATAAATATGAGACTGTCAAACTGCTCAAATCCAATTCTAAGATGTTCTAATAATCCGAGCATCTCGAGCATGGATTAAGATTTTTATTTGGACATATGATTTCTTTATGTCTGGAATCCTTTTATTTAGATCACAAATTATCACACATACTGTACAGTATAACGCGTGCTGACCTTTCACTGTCATTGGGGATTACAGATACATTTTAGGAAGACCAAAGTGATTCCTAATGCTCATTTAGCTTGTCACTATTTTTGTTTTCATTTAAATGTGCAAATATGCATCATTTTGGCATTAGTTATCCTCTACTTTCCTATTCCTCCACTTTTAACACTAATTACCCAGTGGTTTTGCTGTCAGAATTGATATACTCTAAATACAATATTTATTATTTGGAGTGTGATAAGTCAACCTTCTCTGCTGTATTTCATTATGCATTATGGTATCATATAAATATAGACCGATATTCAATGCGGTCGGCGAGGTTGTTAAATGGCTCTCACCCTATTCTTCGTTCCGGGGAAATCAGGGAGGATTCCCCCAACAGCAAGGCTTGCGGCTAATGCAGGGAAACCGCTGCATTTAGCAGCGAGTTTTGCTGTTTCTGTTGAATACTGACAGGGGGCAGATTCTCTAAAACTCTCCGCCCCCCTTAGCCTCCCATCGCAATTACAATTATTGCATATGTTCTAACATATGCGATAATTATAGCAAAGGACAGCTCTTGCGTTAAGAGCTGTCCTTTGCGGTGAGAGTCGCCGGGTCCCAGCAGGTCCCGGCAGCTCCCCCCTACCTCCCACACCCGGCGCTGCTGCTGCGCCGGGCTCTCCTCCTCCCTGCACCCGGAAGAGGATTAGTGCAGGGAGGAGGTCACAGGTCCGGGCAGCACAGCTCTGTGCTGCCCGGACACAGGTGAGGGGGCGATGCGGGGCGGCGGGGGTCCGTGCGGGGCGGCGGTGGGTTCACGTTAGAAGCCCATTGGCTTCTATGGGGCATCGCCAGATTGTTCTGGCGATGCCCCCCGCCGGGTTACCCCCAATGTGAGCTGTGACAGCGAGCAGGCAGCCATGCTCGCTGTCACAGCTCGCCCCCGGCATTGAATATACCACATAGTGTTAACATACTCTCCGTTTAAATTAGGATATGCATGCATAACACAGGTTCTGTGGCAGATTAAAACCAGACGAAATACAGATTTGGTGTGAAATTTAATAGGATGAGAGTGAGAGATTTGGTAAGAAATCTCCATTTTTTTTTTTAAAGCAGCAATCATTTACACTGCAAAATCAAACTGGTTGCTGCAAGATGTTTTTCAGCCACCAGGAAGCAGATTAATAGCTGTGGTTGACCTATTTAAGCTTTTATAAAACTCAAGCAAATTACCTATAGTATGTGACCACTTACTGCCATTCAGTAACCTAACAGGTGATCCAGCCATTATGCCTTTAGATAACAGGCAATGATGAATATGAAGTTGCAAGCCCCAAAAGCTGTTAGAAGTCAATCTATATTAAGATGAATGAGAAAGTACTGTCTGACAGGTTTCTCAGATACATCAGATGTCAGAGAAAAAAAAGATTTTCAACGGACTGTCTCAGCTGACAAGTAATCCCCTTTGTGTTGCTCTGTTTCACGAATGAAGGGTAATAGACGCTGACACAGAAAGGAGTGTGACATATTACTTAATTGTCACACTAGTACAGAAAAGAACTGAGACATATAGTCATATAATGAACAAAGACATAGCAAGCACAAGACACCTGATAATAACAACATCACCGAGTAACATTGTTGCCCAGCTTAGGTACCGATTTGCAATGACTCATTATGTAAAAGGCACCTGACAGTGTGCAACCAATGTAGGTCAGGTGCACACAGGCTTTTATCATCAATTCATCCTTCTGTGGTTTTGTTCTTAAGGTGCCCATACACGGTACAATTGCCAGGTGCGATGAGATGCACCATCCCGCACACATCACACAGCTCAAAAAGTATGTGACGCACATACTTTTTGTACTAGATTATATCGCATTGCATTGCAAAACGTATGCAATGCGATGCAATCTCTTTTAAAATATTTTTATTTTCCTTTTAACATTAAATTATTGAAAAAGAATTTTGTTTATTCATTTGTGGTTGAACTTGTAGGTAACAGATGCAGTGATTTGTCTAGACTGTTTAGACATTTTGGGGGAAATTTACCAATATGAAAAACCTAGTTTTTCGTATTGGTATTTCCCCTACGGCTGCATACGACTGTTTTAGTCGTATGCAAAGTCGTGTTCCGGAGGGGAAATTACAAAGCAGTCAGATACGACTGCTTTGTAACCCTCCGATGGTGTAACAATTCGTATTAGCGGCACATATATACGGCCACTAATACGAATTTTTCTAGCAGTCTGCACGGATCAGTCAGATCCATGCAGGCTGCAAGGTGTAAAAAAAAATAGAAAAATAAATAAATTAAAAAAAAAAAACGGCGTGGGGTCCCCCCCACAGCTGTAACCAGCACCAGGCTGAAGGAGCCGGGGCCGGTAATTAAAAATCAGGGAACCCGACAAATAGGGGTTCCCCGATTTTTAACAACCTGCCCCAGGCTCCAGGTCCGGGGCTGGTTCCCAAAATACGGGGGACAAAATGACTAGGGGTCCCCCGTATTTTGGGAACCAGCCCCAGGCACAACCAGCCAGCAGGGTAATGTCACAGCCGGGGGACACTTATGATATAAGGTCCCGCGGCCAAAACATTAACCCTACCGACCAGTCAGCCTGGCCAGGGGCCCTGGGGGAGTGGGGACCCCCCCAATGAAGGTGTCCCCCCCCTCCAGGACTTACCTGACCAGGCTGGAGCCTGGTGCTGTCCCCGATGCCCCTGGGCGGTGGGCATCGGGCTGATTCAAGTCTAAAAAATAGATGAAACTATTGTTTTTTACTGTGGCACTACAAGTGCCAGCAAGCTGGGACTTGGAGAACCACAAGTCCCAGCCTGCTGGGCATTAAAGGGCCCGCTGGCACTTGTAGTTCCACAGTTAAAAAAATAGTACAATAAACACACTGACACACATGAAAAATAAAAGTTTAATACATACAAAGCCCACACATACTAATACTTACCTATCTTCTTTCCGTAGGTAGCACTGGTCCTGTGTCGTCTTCTGGTCCTCCTGTGTCGTCTTCTGGTCCATGTCGACGTCGCTGTCCATGTCGGCGATGGCGTCCCCGTACGGATCCGACGAAATCCATGGAGGAAGCTGTGGAAGGAAACCATACTCACCTGTCCCAGCGCGACGTAGTCCAGGTAAGTGTCTTGGCAAAAAAAAAAAACGACACCCAAAACCAGCCGGACAGCAGGAGCCGCACTTGAATCAGCCCGATGCCCACCGCCCAGGGGCATCGGTTGCAGCACCAGGCTTCAGCCTGGTCAGGTAAGTCCTGGAGGGGGGGGGACCCCTTCATTGGGGGGGTCCCCACTCCCCCAGGGCCCCTGGCCAGGCTGACTGGTCGGTAGGGTTAATGTTTTGGCTGCGGGACCTTATATCATAAGTGTCCCTCGGCTGTGACATTACCCTGCTGGCTGGTTGTGCCTGGGGCTGGTTTTTGAAATACGGGGGACCCCTAGTCATTGTGTCCCCCGTATTTTGGGAACCAGCCCCGGACCTGGAGCCTGGGGCTGGTTGTTAAAAATCGGGGCACCCCTATTTGTCGGGTTCCCTGATTTTTAATTACCGGCCCCGGCTCCTTCAGCCTGGTGCTGGTTACAGCTGTGGGGGGGACCCCACGCTGGTTTTTTTTTAAAAAATTTTAATTTTTCTATTTTTTTTACACCTTGCAGCCTGCACGGATCTGACTGATCCGTGCAGACTGCCAGAAACATTCGTATTAGCGGCCGTATATATGGCCAGCTAATACGAATGGTTACACCATCGGAGGGTTAAAAAGCAGTCGTATCTGACTGCTTTGTAATTTCCCCTCCGGAATACGACTTTGCATACGACTAAAACAGTCGTATGCAGCCGTAGGGGAAATACCAATACGAAAAACTAGGTTTTTCATATTGGTAAATTTCCCCCATAATGCCTAAAAACTACAGAAATTTAATGTTTTGCCAAGGTCATATCATTTTGCAAAAGTGCTGTAGGCTGATGTAAATAAATACAGGACCTGGCTTGAGCCCCAGTCACAAATATATTTGAAGGCAAGATGTACTAAGCCTTATCAAGTGATGAAATGTCCTTATGATGTAAATTTAGGACAGCATTGTTCTTCTATAAAACCTATATGGCATCCTCTTATAGACCACGTAGTCCAATAGCAGATGGTCATCATCCATATTTGGTTTATATTTCTCGACTACTACTGCCTCTGTTCTTCTCCGCTTCACCTGGGGTGGTGCTGTAGCGGGGTCAACTACAGGAAACTGTGGAAGTGATAATACATAAAAGCATTTTATAAAGGTCCAGTAGCTTCAGAATGAGACATTTTACAGTGACATGGGGGGAAATTTACTAATATGAAAAACCTAGTTTTTCGTATTAGTATTTTCCCTACGACTGCATACGACTGTTTCAGTCGTATGCAAAGTCGTGTTCCGGAGGGTCATTTACAAAGCAGTCATATACGACTGCTTTGCAACCCTCCGATGTCGTAGTAATTCGTATTAGTGGCCGTATATACGGCTGCTAATACGAATTATTTGTAGGCAGTCTGCACGGATCAGTCAGATCCGTGCAGGCTGCAATGTGTAAAAAAAAATTCAATAAATAAATAAATAAAAAAAAAAACGGCGTGGGGTCCCCCCCACAGCCGAAACCAGCACCAGGCTGACAGAGCCTGGAGCCGGTAATTAAAAATCAGGGAACCCGACAAATATGGGTTCCCCGATTTTTAACAACCAGCCCCAGGCTCCTGCTCTGGGGCTGGTTCCCAAAACACGGGGGACAAAATGACTAGGGGTCCCCCGTGTTTTAAGAACCAGCCCCAGGCAAAACCAGCCAGCAGGGTAATGCCACAGCCGGGGGGAGACTTTTTATGCAAGTCCCCCCGGCCAAAGCATTAACCCTACCGACCAGTCAGCCTGGCCAGGGGCCCTGGGGGAGTGGGGACCCCCCAATAAAGGGGTCCCCCCCCTCCAGGACTTACCTGACCAGGCTGAAGCCTGGTGCTGTCCTCGATGCCCCTGGGCGGTGGGCATCGAGCTGATTATGGTGTAAAAAAATAGAACAAACTATTGTTTTTTTACTGTGGCACTACAAGTGCCAGCAAGCCTCCCCAGCAAGCTGGGACTTGGAGAACCACAAGTCCCAGCCTGCTGGGCATTAAAGGGCCCGCTGGGTCTTGTAGTGCCACAGTAAAAAAAATAGTTAAATAAAACACACTGACACCCATTTTAAATAAAAGTTTAATACACACATTACATACATACTGATACTTACCTTTCTTGATCCCGTAGGTAGCCCTGGTCCTGATGTCCTGTGTCGTCCATGTCGGCTGTCTGCGTCGTCCTCCAGGTCCATGTCGACGGTCCGTGTCGTCCTCCAGGTCCATGGCGGTGTCCGGGTCCGAAGAAATCCATGTTGGAGCTGTGGAAGGAAATCCTACTCACCTGGTCCTGCGCTGAAGAAGTCTTCTCTTGATCCGACGTAATCCAGGTAATGTTGAAGCTGTCGCCGGTCTCCGCTGTCTCCGCTGTCTCTGCATCGCGCTGAGGAGAGATGTTTCATATTCGGCGCCTCTCCTCAGACTGAATTCTATTGGCCGCCTAGCAGGCCAATCAGGAGCCGAGAAAGTCGGCTCCTGATTGGCCTGCTAGGCGGCCAATAGAATTCAGTCTGAGGAGAGGCGCCGAATATGAAACATCTCAGCATCCCTCCTCAGCGCGATGCAGAGACAGCGGAGACAGCGGGGACCGGCGACAGCTTCAACATTACCTGGATTACGTCGGATCAAGAGAAGACTTCTTCAGCGCAGGACCAGGTGAGTAGGATTTCCTTCCACAGCTCCAACATGGATTTCTTCGGACCCGGACACCGCCATGGACCTGGAGGACGACACGGACCGTCGACATGGACCTGGAGGACGACGCAGACAGCCGACATGGACGACACAGGACATCAGGACCAGGGCTACCTACGGGATCAAGAAAGGTAAGTATCAGTATGTATGTAATGTGTGTAATAAACTTTTATTTAAAATGGGTGTCAGTGTGTTTTATTTAACTATTTTTTTTACTGTGGCGCTACAAGACCCAGCGGGCCCTTTAATGCCCAGCAGGCTGGGACTTGTGGTTCTCCAAGTCCCAGCTTGCTGGGGAGGCTTGCTGGCACTTGTAGTGCCACAGTAAAAACCAATAGTTTGTTCTATTTTTTTACACCATAATCAGCTCGATGCCCACCGCCCAGGGGCATTGAGGACAGCACCAGGCTTCAGCCTGGTCAGGTAAGTCCTGGAGGGGGGGGACCCCTTCATTGGGGGGGTCCCCACTCCCCCAGGGCCCCTGGCCAGGCTGACTGGTCACAGGGATGAATGCTTTGGCCGGGGGGACTTGTATAAAAAGTCTCCCCCGGCTGTGGCATTACCCTGCTGGCTGGTTTTGCCTGGGGCTGGTTCTTAAAATACGGGGGACCCCTACTCATTTTGTCCCCCGTATTTTGGGAACCAGCCCCAGAGCAACAGCCTGGGGCTGGTTGTTAAAAATCGGGGAACCCCTATTTGTCGGGTTCCCTGATTTTTAATTACCGGCTCCAGGCTCCGTCAGCCTGGTGCTGGTTACGGCTGTGGGGGGGACCCTACGCCGTTTTTTTTTTTAAATTTAATTTTTTTTCTATTTTTTTACACTGAAGCCTGCACGGATCTGACTGATCCGTGCAGGCTTAAAGCAAATACGACATGAAAATGGTGTTCTATTTTCCTGTCGTATTTGCGTGGGTGTTTTACACCACTAAGCAGCCGTATTATCAGTACGGCTGCTTAGTAAATCAAAAACCACCATTCTTTTGAATGGTGATTTCTGGCGTATCCTATCGATGGTGTAGACATTCGTATTTGTAAATACAAATACGAATGTTCCATCTTTAGGACTACGAATTGTTGTATTTTTTGGGATTGTAAATCCCGAAAATACAAATTCGTAAAAAAAAGGTGTATTTCTGCCTACGAATACACCTTTTTTCTACGAATCCATTTTGGTAAATGTCCCCCATAGACTGAGAATTACATACATTGCACATGATGACAGAAGTAGTACTTTGCAGATGTCAGTGACATATAATGAGAATTACATACATTGCACGTGATTACAGTAGTACTACTGTGCAATTGTCAGCAACATATACCGAGAATTACATTGATTGCACATGATTACAGACGTGGTACTGTGCAATTGTCACTGACATATACTGAGAATTACACCCATCACACATGATTACAGACGTGGTACTATGCAATTGTAACTGACAATACCTTTATTACAAATGTACATAACTTCCCCCCAGCTGAATAATTAGAATAAGACAGCAATATTATTTATTAAATAATAATTAAGGGACAATGTTACAGTGTGTTTTTCTAACAGGGACAATGAAAGTCTGTATGATGGGAGCAACAATTTATATTTTATTATGTGACCACCAATTAGATTTCTTAAATAATAATATTTGTTTTATCATAGAAACATTTTTTTCCCATATTAGTGATCAATGAATATTGTCCCATTAATTTAATAAAGTATTGCGGTACTCTTTACCTAGAACGGCGCCCACGATTGAAATCGCGGGCGTCGGGGGTAAAAATCGCGGTGATCGCGGTCATCGCGGGTAAATCGGGATGGCCGCGATGCCCGCGATGACCGCGATTACCGCAATTTTCTCATAGGGAACAATGTTAAAAAGCCTGATTGACCGCGATTTTACACTTAAATGCCTCAATGGACCCGATTTGGGCATAGAAATCAATGTAAAATGGGCCACACAGCCCAAATAGGGCCAATGAACCGTTAAATGTCCCCCCAAATTTTTAACGCCACCCCACGATCCACGCCAACCCGAAGCGTGGCGAGCGCAGCGAGCCCGCGAGGGGCGGCGGTACGCGTCCTCCGACCTTTTCATGCCCTACTATCCACGTCGGCGTGGTGTGAGAATATAATAGTGTGGCGAGCGCAGCGAGCCACCGAGCCCGAAGCGTGGCGAGCGCAGCGAGCCCCGCGAGGGGACGCGGATACCTTCACAGGTAGACGCGTCCCCTCGCGGGCTTCACAGGTGTCTGGGTCGCCACGGACACCTGTGAAGCCCGCGAGGGGACGCATATAACTGTGAAGGTATCCGCGTCCCCTCGCGGGGCTCGCTGCGCTCGCCACGCTTCGGGCTCGGTGGCTCGCTGCGCTCGCCACACTATTATATTCTCACACCACGCCGACGTGGATAGTAGGGCATGAAAAGGTCGGAGGACGCGTACCGCCGCCCCTCGCGGGCTCGCTGCGCTCGCCACGCTTCGGGTTGGCGTGGATCGTGGGGTGGCGTTAAAAATTTGGGGGGACATTTAAGGGTTAATGGGCTCTGTGGCCCATTTAACATTGATTCCTATGCCAAAATCGGGTGGATTGAGGCATTTAACAGTAAAATCGGGTCCATCGCGGCTTTTAACATTGATTCCTATGGGAAATCGGGAGCATCGCGTCGCGGGCATCGCGGGTGCATTTATGGCCGGCCGCGACGCGACCGACACGATTTCCAAGTTTAACATTGGTTTCAATGGGAAATCGCGGGCATCGCGTCGGTCGCGTCGCGGCCATACATAAATGTACCCGCGATGCCCGCGACGGGCGCCGTACTAGGTAAAGAGTACCAGTATTGCTACCTTTGATTATATATTCCCCCCCCCCCCCCTAATAATGATTGTTGTCTCCTTAGAAGCATATCATTGCACGCAAAAAGGGGTGGGGTCACGGATTATATACAGTCACTGGTCTAAGGCTTTGCACTACACCCCTCTTTCTCTACCAACCTCATAGTAACTGTATTATACCTACTTGTGTGCTGATTTTGCCAAGTGTAAAACTGCTGCACATATCCCAATGTTTTATCAGTATATAGAGGTGAGTGGATGACGGTGTTATGTTATGGTTAGACAATTAGATATATACACAGTAATCAGAAGCGTAACTAGAACTTCATGGGCCCCATAGCAAAATACTGAAAGGGCCCCCCCCCCCCCCCCCTCCTGGCCAACCCCCCCCCCCCACCCAGCGAGGGACAGCGAGGGACAGCGAGGGGGATAGAGACATAAAAAACATAAATGCAATACTGTAATAATTATAAAATGATTTAAAAAATGCTACAAGCACTTATTGTCTCAATAAACCCCTTCTGCCACTGTGGGGATAAAATATCAGGGAGGTGGGGGTGAAACAGGATTTGGCATTTTGCCATACCAGGACAGCAGCAGCACAGATGTAACTCCAGTGCTCAGTGGGACCTGTCCACTGACTGCAGGTGACTAATGGGGCCTCTAACACTGTGCGATGGAGTCCCATCCATGCTGCTGCGGCCATGGTATTTCTGATCCCTGACACCCTACTCCGATCTCTCCTGCCCCAGCCTTTCTCTCCTCCCCCGCTCCACTAACCCGTCCAGCTCCTCTTGGTGGCCCGGGTCCTCCTTCCCTGCCGGCTGCCGTTTCATACTTGCAGCGCGATCGTTGCACGCTCCTCCGCTCCACACACCTGCATGTAATTGCCGCGCTGTGTGACAGGGTGCAGGGGGAGCAGCATTTCGGTGCCTCCCTGCACAGACTGCCGACACGGATCGTGCAATTATTAACCTAAGTTAATGTTTAGAGCGCTTATATATGAGTGGTTGTCTTAACGAGCAGCTGCTTATGGGGGTGGTCAGTTCCCCAGAAATAAAGAAAAACAGAAACAACAAAATTAAGCAGCGCTTTCACACAATAATTATTGAGAGTGTATGCATCAATCTAATCATAAAAATGTAATAAAAAATTACACATAAGAATACAATGATAAAATAACAGTAGAATTAATAGGACCTCTATTAAATATAGTCACCACTGATGATTGGTGGACCTGCTCTGGTCTTGGGAATGAATGTCCAATAGAACTTGGAGGGAGTCCGTCCATATAATTTTGTATATAACCTGTGGATGCTTGGTTGTTGGCCAGTTGGCAAAAGTTGGTATAGCCAGCCCGGGAAACCTTTCTGTTAGCGCAATCCGATTTCAGGAATAATGGTCGGTCTGCAACC
Source organism: Crinia signifera (assembly GCF_055691185.1). Lineage (NCBI taxonomy): Eukaryota > Metazoa > Chordata > Amphibia > Anura > Myobatrachidae > Crinia > Crinia signifera. The sequence goes on from NC_139218.1 coordinate 89,520,491, forward strand.
TCACCGGTAGGAAATTAGGACAGGATCAGATCGTTCAGCAGGAGGTCAAATGACGATTTGTGGCAATTGACAGTGTGACTTTTCTCTGGAGGATGGTCCAAACGCACCAACGCGTTTCGCTGTGCTGACTCGGATCTTCATATTATGCAGCAGGATGTCAGCGTCAGCAATCTCTCTGGATCAAAGCAGGGCACAATGGACTCATGGGATTTGTAGTTTATCGTTAACTGCACAAAGTGTGACCAGTTAAAGTTAAACTACAATCCCCATGATGTCACCGTGCCTGCTTTTCTGTCTATAGCCTAGATACCTCTGAGGTAACTGAAGCTTAATCCCGGCGGCAGCTGCCTTCACATTGTGCCGTCATCGTGGCACGCTCTCTAAGCGCCAGCTGCGTAATAGTCGGGCTGGGCTGCCTGGTGGTGTGACAGGGCGCAGGGGGACCAGCGGGCCCCAATACAGCTCGGGCCCATAGCAGCTGCACCCCCTGCACCCTCAGTAGTTACGTCACTGAAAGTAATACCCACTAACACTCGAGTAAGAATTGGAAATGACCTTTTATCAACAAAATATATCCCCCGACACTTGGAAGTCCCACCCCCGATATCTGATTGGCCCACAGGCCATTCAGTCATATATAATGGATAACCATTGATAGCTAAAACTATCACTGGTTATCCATCAAATAGTTTACTACTATCGATTGCTAGGTGGAGAATCACCATCGATGGCAACCATCAATGGCATCTGCACCAATGGCCATCCCTAACAATAACATTGTTAAACCTTCCTCTATTATAAAAACAATTTTTTCTTAAAATTGTTACATATCCCCTTCATCCACCCGCCAATTACTCTCCCAACCACTGTAGTAAATCCATAGGTTTGGTGGTAAAACGCAAATCAAAGGTGATTATTTGTACATTTCCCCATTCCCCTTTGAGGCCTGTGAATCAGGACAGTTGGGATATGCGCTGTTCTGCCCCCACTTATCCCTAAACACAATTTGAGACTGTTTTGCTTTAATTTTTTGCTGTATGGCGGCCATCTTGTCCCATGACATCATTATGACATCACAAAGGCTCTGTGGCAGAGGAATTTCTGGCAGCATCAGGAGAAGAAGCTAATATTTTTCTTCTGTGCTATATCTCTATATTTTGGGATTATTTACCTGATATTGTGACATAATGGGCTGTCTGTGCAGTAAACTGTGCATCCCTGCACCCAGCAGGAAGGTAAGTGCGCTGTTATATTTATGGGTTGTACTGTGCACATACAGAGGATTATCACAGGCCGCAATAGGGGGGAGCTCAGCCGATATTGGGTGTTTCTCAGTAGATTGGGCGGTGATTTGTCTAGTTCTGTAACCTACATATGGGTGGATAGGTATATTGTACTTTTATTCTCAATATGCACAAATTTCCACACTTTACCTTGTATTGAACATCCAATACTGCTCTTCACCTCTAGGGGGGGAATTCAAGTGTTTTTCATGCTGGCGACCACTAGATGGCACATTATTGTTATGTAGCATTAGGGTACATGGTGCTCCCTGTATGTAACATTAGGGGTACATGGGTGGGTGACACTCCCTGTAGGTAACATTAGGGGTACATGGATGGGTGATGCTCCCTGTATGTAACATTAGGGGTACATGAGTGGCAGATGCTCCCTGTATGTAGAAACACTCACATTTCACCATTAGCCTCACAGGATCTCACATTATCAGGATTGAAGCATCCATTTCCCCACCTTGCTGGGCTTTGTAGTTCGGCAGCACTTCTGCTGCTGTCGCATAGGTCCTTCTCCTACCAGTAGCTGCCTCCTGGCTGACTCTAACTGCCACTAACTGCCCATGCCCCCTGGTGACCAGGGTTGTCAGATCATACATTTTGACATGCGCACATAAGAATTACACAGGTTTTAGGAGTCAGTTCATACCCACAGTCATTACATTCGATGAGCAGTCACGTTTAGCCCCAGAACATGTGTTAAAAAATATTGACTGCTCATCGGATGTAATGACAGTTGGTATGAACTCTGACCCCTGGGACCTGTCTAATTCATATCTGCTCTTATTAAAGGGATGATCTGGCACCCCTGCTGGTGCCAGATCATCATACCAAGGAAAACACAGGATGCAAGAGGGGGGTTTCTCCCAACATGACCCATTCCAGGAGGGACACAATGCTTTGTCCCTGGGCTTCACTCTGATATTATGATTGCTGTCAGCTTGGTTGAACTAGTTACTTACTAAGAAAGGTGATAGCAATCCTAAAATATAAATAGGGATGGACAACAACCATCGATGATTCATAGCCATTGATGGTTTATGGCTGATGTACAATAAAACATTTTTGCCATCGATGGGTTAGAATCAGATGGTTTGCCTTCATCGATGGTGCAACATTACACCTGTGATGCCCTGCCCCTGGAACTGATTGGTCCATGAGCCAGTCTGTCACATAAAAGGGATGACCATCGGTTGGAGAAAATACAATTACATACTGTAGATGGCTACCATCGATAACTACATGCAATATCACCATCGATGGCAAACACCAATGGTCATCCCTAATTAAGAGAGAAGTCTTAGAAGAGAACATTTTCTCCATTCTAGAATGGGTCAAGTTGAAGGTATGTAATATTATAGATTATGTATGTACTAATGCATACCACCTGGTGCCCAGGGACATGGTCACTTGGTCTCACCAGTGAGTGTCACCCTAACAATGGTTACATATTACTGACAGTATATGACATTTAGTGAATATACAGTAAATAAGCTGAGCGGATCTTATCTCCATCATTATATATTGCTATAATCTTATTATAACTGCTGACCCCGGTACTAATAGTTATAACAATAAAGTATAAGCCACAATGGTGAAGTTACAGCTGATTCCACCGCCCTGATCTGTTCTATTGCTTCCATGGTAGAAAGTGCTGGCACTGCGGAGAGTTATGTAGTCACAGCTAATGATGTCTCTTCCTCTGCTCCTTACAGCCAGGCAAGTCTGCTAAGCAGCAGAAGGGAGCGGCCAAGCACATCACCAGTGTGCAGCACCCCAACATTGTGTACCCCCCCACCAGTGTGAAGCCCCCCTTGCCCTGTGCCAGTGTGTCTGGTGAACTGCCAGCGAAGCCCGACCCTAGACAGGCGCGAGAGGCTCATGTGGCAGCAGCGGTGGCAGCAGCCATACACGAGGTAGTGGCATCATACCTGCTGTTTGAGGGTAAGCTTCCTCCAGGTGCTATGAATGGGATGCTTGTATCTGATCACTAGTCTAATTCTAGTGTTGATTTGTTCGGGCGCACACACCGGTGGTGCCAACATTACTGTTATGTTCCATCAATGTGACAGGCTGGTAACTAGTATGTACAGTATGTACTAAGCTGTGAGTTCTATGACTGTCTGGTAACCAGTATATATGTAATAGGCTGGGAGTTCTGTGATGGGACAGGAGCTTGTTACTGTATCTCACCAGCCTGATTCTGCCTTATGGGCCCTACACACATTGCGATGTGTGCAGGGCTACCTAGCTATGCTAGGTCGGGCTGTGCTGCGCCGCTATCGCCTAGCACACAGAGCTGACAGCCCACACACAGAGCGAGCTGTCAGCTCTGTGTGCTAAGCGAGCAGACAGCGCCAGTGTTCTCCGGTGGGAGAACACTGCTGATGCCGAGATTGATGGACACTGTCCATCAATCTCGGCCAGCGATAAAGACGCGCTGGGACGCGCACGGATGCCGATATAGCCCCCACACATACACCGATGTGAGGGCATTTGCTAAGCGACTTTGCCAAACTAAGCAAAATCGCTTAGAAAATGCCTTAATATCGGCATGTGTGTAGGCCGTATTATACATTATGTTGCTTTATATCTTCAGCAGTGTTAATTTCATGCTTTAGTCTTTTTTTTTTAGTCAATTTCCTATATTTGCCTAAATTATTTGTCACATTTTAGTCAAATGTTTTAATTTCGCCTAAGTCAAGTATTTAGTCAGTGGATCTTGACAAACATTTTTGTATAATTTTAGTCATTGATTTAGTTATGGCTGTGCAGGTTATTGATGCTGTAATGGATTTTGCTGACGATCATTTCTCTATCAATCCCTTGAATACTTTTTATACCTGTCACTATGGGGGAAATTTACTAAGCCAAATACCGCTGAAATATTCGTATTCGTAAATATGAATATTTTAAGCGGATTCGTATTTTTGGCATTTACTATGCCAAAAATACATATCATATTTGTATTAACGGCACATTCGTATTTCTGAATACGAATGCATACGCCATCAACAGAAGGGATCAGTATGAAATCCCGGCCGCCGAAATGCCGACGGTCGAAATACCAACGCCGGAATCCCGACCACTTAAATGCAGACAAGGGGGGGCTGTGGATCGCCCCCCCCCCCTTGCAGGCTCGCCACGCAAGGGGCCCGGTGCCTCGCTACGCTTGGCACACTATTTTATTCTCCCTCTATGGGTGTCATGGACACCCATAAAGGGAAAAAGTGCCTGCATTGCCGCGGTCGGGATTTCAACCGCTGGGATTCCTACCACCGGGATTTTGTCCGCATCCCCAAAAGAATACGAATAGGAATCAGCATGCAAAATTATGTTGATTACTAATTTAGTAAGCAGCCGTATGTAATATACGGGTCGCTAATTACCGACAATTAGCTGGATAAAAATAGAAAAATAAATATTTTTTAAAAATGGAGTGGTGTCATCCCCCCCCTTCCCCCTTCCCCATGGCTATAACCAACCCTAGGCTACCCTAGTCTGTCCTTGTTTTAAAAAATCAGGGAAACTAACAAATAGGGATCCCCCGTATTTTTTAAAACCAGCACCAGGCCCAAGGGCTGGTCCTGGTTCCCAAAATATGGGGGACAAATTGAGTAGGGGTCCCCCGTATTTAAGAAACAGCACCAGGCCCAACCAGCCAGCAGGGTAATGCCACAACAGGGGGACACTTATTATATAAGATCCCACGGCCAAAGCATTTACCCCCTGACCAGTCAGCCTGGGCAGGGGTCCTGGGGAAGCGGGGTCCCCCCCTCCAGAACTTACCTGCCCAGGCTGAAGCCTGGGGCTGTTCCCGGTACCCCTGGGCTTTGGGTACCAGGCTGATTGCAGTGTAAAATAAAGAATAATCTATTGTATATTGCTGTGGAACTATGAGACCCAGCAAGCGTCCCCTGCTTGCAGGGACTTGGAGAACCATAAGTCCCCTCATGCGGGGCATTAAGGAGTCTGCTGGAACTTGTAGTTCCACAGCAATACAAATAGTAAAATAACCAAATTGACACGCAATAAAAGTAAAACTTTATTATACCCAGAGCCCACCCATACATAAACTTACCTACCGTAGGTAGGTTTCCATTTACCCGCCCATCCCATGGTCCTTACGAAATCCAATATGGATACCTGTGGAAGTAAACCATACTTATTAGGGTCCTCCGGTATAGATTACGTCCTCTATGTTCCATGTAGGCATCCCAGGGACCTGGCAAAAATAACAAAACGGCTTCCGAACACCAGACCGGACTGTCAGGATGACATGTGGGATGTATGTTTACATCCGAAGGCTCCTCCTCCCAAATAGGTTCAGGAGTCGCTAGGCCGTTGGTAGTCATTTAGTTTTTTGCCAAGTTCCTAGGATGCCTACATGGAATAAGGAGGATGTGGTCCCCACTTCCCCGGACCCCTGCCCAGGCTGACCGGTCAGGGGGTAAATGCTTTGGCTGCCGGACCTTATATAATAGGTGTCCCCCAGCTGTGGCATTTCCCTGCTGGCTGGTTGGGCCTGGTGCTGGTTCTTAAAATATGGGGGAGCCCTACTAGTTTTTTCCCCCGTATTTTGGAAACCAGGAAATATGGGGAAACCCTATTTGTTTATTTCCCTGATTTTTTAAAACCAGGACAAACTCTTTGAGCCTGGGGCTGGTTATAGCCATGGGGGGACCCACGCCATTTTTTTTATTATTTATTAATTTTTTTATTTATTTTACACTGCGGCCTGCATGGATCTGACTGATCTTTGCAGGCTGCCAACTCGTATTTGTATTAAGTGGCCATATATCAGGGTTGCCTACCCTCCAGGGAATGGCCGGGAGGGTCCTGGAAATCAGGTCCCCCTCCCGGAAAGGGGGGCAACCCTCCCGCATTGCTGTCCACCTTCCGCAAACCGCAACTCGGCGGGGGGGGGGTCCACGGGTTAAATGACGCGATCGCTGCATTTTAGCCCCGCCCCCGACGTGCAATGCCTGAAATACCACATGGCTCCTCCCCCGAACCGCCGCCTTTCCCCTTCCATAGATGGACACACCCCCTGCTTCACAGAGCTGGCTGCCCTCTCCCGGAGAGGGCAGTCTAAAAGTCGGCAACTATGCAGTATATACGAATACATCTCAGTCGTATTCGTATTCTAAGTATATTTCCCCCCATGTGTTTAGTAATCTAGGTATCAAACAAGTGCAACTCAAATGCTACATTCTTCACAGCAGGTCATTTATTTTCTGCAAATATCAATTCAAGAAAACCATTGTTTTCTTTTGTTTTTTTAATTAAAAATTTGTATTTAAATAATTAAAGAAAAACAAAACCTTCCTGATACAAGTAAGTAGTACAGAACTAGTCTACTGCAAAATAAAATAAAGCTGTAAGGATGCATATTATAATATATAGCTATTCAGCTAAAGGTAAGTAATTGGCTAGCTACATGACAAAGCGTTGTTGCGCAGCTGTAAGCGCAAGTAAGTAAATCTAGGGCCAGAGAGGATGGATAAAACTGTATAAAATATAGTATTATGAATAAGAGAATCCAATAAATCACTCAAAAATATGGTGTCCTGACAAAAATGATACAGGATCTTTGTCTAGTCAGTTTTTAGTCATGACAACCAGAAAGAATATTAAGTCAACATTTTCGTTATTAAAAAATTCCTATTTTCGTTATTGTTACATTTTATTCACAGAAAAAACCTTTGTTGATGAATAGTTTTAGTCTAAATTTTCATTGACGAAATGAACACTGATCTACAGAGGAGATTGCGCCTCCGCACAGAACTCGCAACCTATTACATAGAGCCCATAGACAGTACAGGGTACATTTACTACAATGAAAAGAGGTGATGTTGCACATAGCAACCAATCGGAATCTGTCTCTCATTTTCAGATGATACATCATCTGTTGATTCCATTGATAGCAGCAGCAGTGGTTGTTCGGAGCTTATTGAACTGGCAGAAACATCCGCAGATAACTGCAGCACCGGCTCTTTTGCGAGCAGTGACTCCTCCCCCAGGTAGGTTGCCGGCACAATAAGCAGGTCCTCCCTGCTCCGGTCGCTGGGGTAGATTTTAGGTCTCTTGTCTTACACACAGGCTGTGATTTAGAAACGGTATCTCCATATCTGCCTGCAGCTGGGGCTGCTACACAGGTTCTACCACACAGAGCACTGATGGGCTGGTATCCTACTTGTATTACACACATGTATATATCATTATACTAACGAGTGTAACAATATAATAAGAGAAACGCTACATTAGAAATGAAGTCATGTCAGTGATCTGAATGATGCTAGATCGCTCAGATCACTCAGCACAGATCGCTCAGCCAGATCCGGAAGCACACAGCGCAGCACCAGCGCTGTGTGCTGAGTGATCTGTCACTGCCCATGTTCTATATAGGGAGAACACAGGTGATGACTAGATTAATACTGCATGTATCTACATCTCCTGGCAATAGCGACGCACGGGGCCACACATAACTATCGCTATGGACCCTACACACACAGCGATGTGTGCTTCATTTCTAAGCGATCTAGTCAGATTGCTTAGAAAATCGCTGGGTGAGTAGCCCCATTAGAGGAATCTCACATCACTGTGCACTGTGCTTCCTGTATGGGGCCATCCTTGTCATGTCACACCCATGGTATCAGTGCTCTTATTGGTCCAAAGAGGAATCACCAGTGGCGGATTAGCCACGGGGCGATAGGGGCGGTCGCCCTGGGGCCCCCACACATCTGGAGGCCCCCATACCCGCCACCCCACTGCTGCAGTGGCAGGTCAAGGGTGGCAGGCAGCGAGATCTGGCAGCGCAGGGTGGGTAGCGCTGGCAGGCAGGGGGTCCCTGCGGCGTATGTGAAGTGAGCGGCGGGGTCCCTGCAGTAAATGGGAACTAGTTACTAGTTCCCATCTGCTGCAGGGACTCTGCCGCTCACTTCACATACGCCGCAGGGACCCCCTGCCCGCCAGTGCTACCCACCCTGCGCTGCCAGATCTCGCTGCCTGACTGCCTGTCACCCACCCTCACGCTGCCCAGGTACGGGGAAGGAGGGGGGGAAATGACACCTCCATCCGGCGGAGGGTGGAGATTATGCCTCTATCCGGCGGAGGGGGGGGATGCCTCCATCTGGCGGAGGGGTAATTGATGACTCCATCTGGCAGAGGGGGGGGGGGGCACAGACCTTTTTGTCCAGGGCCCCCACACACCTTAATCTGGCCCTGGGAATCACACCGATAAATGTCCTCAGTAAGGGCCACTAACATGGTGAACATGGTGCAGGCGCTGGTAGCAGCAGGGCAGGGAATAATGAGATGACTTGTACATGGCAAACGTTTGTGTTGTTACAATAACAGTCACTGATCAAAGTCTTTATTTATAGGAAGAGAATCTACAAGACACGTGTGGATGTTGGCTTCCTCTGGGATGACGAGGAGGATGGGCTGCCCAGGGTCGATGTTTAAAACCCGACCAAACCTGGACATCGGACTCACGGAGTCATTAACATCTTATAACGCATGTCCCATAACTTGGGAACTTGCACCTTTGATTTGTTGAAACGTTTATGTTAAGTGCATTAAACTTAAATCATTAAAGTTTATGCAATGTTTATCTTAAAAGCCTGTCCCGTTGACAGGTAATACCCCTACCCTGTCCCGTTGACAGGTAATACCCCTACCCTGTCCCGTTGACAGGTAATACCCCTACCCTGTCCCGTTGACAGGTAATACCCCTACCCTGTCCCGTTGACAGGTAATACCCCTACCCCCAATCTCTGTCTTCACAACTCCCTCTCTCCATATCCAGCAAGTTTGAAGCATCATTTTGCTTACACTTTCTGGGGAGTAATTTGGTCGCTGAGCAGCCTCTATATATATCTGTTGTTTCAACAATAAAAAGTAACACAAGTCAATCAGTGTCTGATGTGTTATTTCCCACTAATGTGAATGTTTTCTATTGTACTACTGTATTGGTCTGACCCATACTCATGTGTTAAATAACTGTGGGAATGTAATGTGTAATAACACGTGTACGGTACTGTAGGCTGGTGCAGTACTGTGGGCTATGAGGATCTGTTCAGCTACACTGAGCCCCAGAGGCTACTGATGCTTCAACACTTGGGGGCCAATTTACTAAGGATCACATATACAATATGGTCTGGGTGGGATCTTACCGCCCAGGAGCACATTGCAATATGCGATCCTATCAGTGGTATACAGTTACCAGCAGAGGCAGGGACATCGGCTCCAAAAGGTGGCGCCGCTGCAAACTGCTCAGCTGGGTGCCGGGGAGTCTGCAAATGGCAGTAGCTGTGGGATTCAATGCAATGGGTGTGGTATAAAGGTCCGACAGTAGGAATCCCGACAGTCATTATCCCGACGTCAGGATCCCGACTGGCAGGACCCAGACAGTATGGCGAGCGCAACAAAGCCCCTTGCGAGCTCGCTGCGCTCGCCACACTGCGGGTCGTGGACCCCCACGAGGGAACATAGCTGAAGGCCGTCGGGAACACAGCTGTCAGTGTTTTGACAGTCGGGATCCCGACGTCGGGTGAATGCCTGTCGGGATCACGACTGTCGGGACCCTGTCCGGCACCCCAATGCAATTGCTGCCTGATATTAGTACATCAGGCAGCATTAAATCCCACATAGAAACCTAGGGGGGATGCAGCTGTGAGGTATTTAAACTTTGCGGTTAACCCCGAAAAACATATATTCGGGGAATTAGTCACAAATATTAAATGATAAATGAGCAATATTATCCCTTGATGCTGAAAAGTAGAGATGTGCGGCGGCCACTTTTTCGGGTTTTGGTTTTGGATCTGGATCTCCCTTCGTGTTTTGGATCTGGATTGGTTTTGGCAAAACCACCCTTGTGGGTTTTGGGTTTGGATCTGGATTTTTATGAAAAAATGCTAAAAATTGCTAAAATAACAGAATTTGGGCCTGTTTTTGCACCTAAATTATTATTAACCTCAATAACATTAGTTTCCACTCATTTCTAGTCAATTTTGATCACTTCACAGCTTACAAAATTGTTTTCATTTACTGTAGTTGGGCCAAAAGGGTATACCGAGGTAGCTGGATGACTAAGCTAAGCCATAGTGGCCTACCCTCCTGCATTCTGCAGGAGACTCCCTGAAATAGCAGCAATCTCCCTCTCTCCCTCATTAGTCTAGCAATCTCCCTCATTTCACCTAACCCACATTACACTGTTACATTTTTTGGGGAAAAAAAGAAAGAGAGACAGATAGATTTACATTGAATCATCAGCACCATTTCCCAGCACTTTAGCAAGTATAGTAGCTCTTACTAACTGCTTTGGGTCTCATCTACATTTGGATATAAGTCATTTTAAATTACACACCCACGCTTCTAGGTACCACATTCACAATATGGGGATTATTCTGATTCACTCGGAAAGGCACAATCACTCTCTAATGGACAAAACCATGTGCACTGCAGGAGGGGCTGATGTAACATGTGCAGAGAGAGTTAGATTTGGGTGTTTTATTGTTTCTGTGCAGGGTAAATACTGACTGCTTTATTTTTACACTGCAATATAGATATCAGTTTGAAGTACACCCCTCACCCAAATCTAATTCTCTCTGCACATGTTACATCAGCCCCCCCTGCAGTGCACATGGGGCCTTATTTTGGTTCATTCTTTCTGACAAAATCCTTCTTAGATGGACAAAACCATGTGCACTGCAGGGGGGGCAGATGTAACATGTGCAGAGAGAATTAGATTTGGGTGAGTAATTTTGTTTCTGTGCAGGAAAATACTGACTGCTTTATTTTTACACTGCAATATAGATCTCACTTTGAAGTAAAACCCCACCCAAATCTAATTCTCTCTGCACAAGTAACACCTGCCCCACCTGCAGTGCACGTGGTTTTGCCCATCTAAGAAGGATTTTGTCAGAAAGAATGAACCAAAATAAGGCCCCTGGTTTTGTCCATTTGAGAAGGAATTTGCCTTTGCGAGTGAACTAGAATAAGGGCCTATATTTTCACAATCTTTCCATATATGGAACTAGACACAACCTTTAGGGCGGAGCTTGACACGCCCCCTCAGTGGGGCACTTTGTAAAATTCTATTACCAAGTATAATCTCCCTGAAACTAGTTTTCAAAAGTAGGCAAGTATGTGCTGTATGCATGTGCTGCTCTGAAGTAACTTCAGACAAAATGGAGACCTAGTGGACAGGGCAGCATTGTGATGTCACCATGCCGCTCAGGCAACCAACCAATCAGCTCATAGCTGTTATTTTTCAAACATGCCAGTTACAGGTAGGAGCTGATTGGCTGGTACTTTGGGGCAGATATATTAAGTGATAAACTGGTCAGTGTTAATGCACCTGCCAATCAGCTTCTAACTGTCAATTACTTTTCTACATACCGTATGTGAGTAACATATGTTTCACAGAATAAAAGTGTAAGGACTCTGTTACTAATACCACTGTCATACCTGCAGCAGTGGCCAGGGCCGTTTCTAGAGGCAGCAGCCCGGGGCGCCCGGCAGCTCCCCCCCCCCCCGCCGTCGCCGCCTCATTTCCTCCCCCTTCCCCCGGCCACCACAGGCTCAGCTGATTTCCCAGGGGAGGGGAGGAGAGCACATCGCGCATCTCTCCTTCCCCTCGCTCACTGTGTCACTGGGCTGTCAGCCAATCAGAGCTTGCAGGCCGGCAGCCAATCAGGAGCCAGCCTGTGAGGTATGAATGGCTGACGGCACAGATACACAGTGAAGGGGAAGGAGAGACGCGCAATGCACTCTGCTCCCCTTCCCAGGAAGGCAGCAGCACCAACACCAGTGATGGCAGCGGCGGGGGACTGGAGGGGGAGACCCAGGGCCACAGTGAGTTGTGCTGCTTGTGGCACTTTGGGGGCATATGTGTGGCACTGTGGGGGCATATCTGGCACTGTAGGGCAGGGATGGGGGAACCTTTTTTGTGCCAAGGGACATTTGTATGGGGAAAAAAAAATCCTTCGGGGGCCAAATTTAAAAATTTCTCATACACATTTTCCTGCTGCAGTCGTCCCATGCTCCGGCGGCTGCCGCTGACTAGGACTGACAGTCTCCGGCTGCTGTTGATTAAGAGGAATCTCGCAAGAAATACCAACCTCTCGCGAGATTTCCCCTGTACTTGACTCCCGGCAAAGCTGCCAGGCGGGTGGGAGGGCCACTCAGACCGGCTACGGGGGCCGCATACGGCCCCTGGGCCTGAGGTTCCCCACCCCTGCTGTAGGGGCATATCTGTGCCACTGTGGGGTCATATCTGTGGCACTGTGGCGGCATATCTGGCACTGTGGGGGCATATCTGGCACTTTGGGGGCATATGGAGCTCTTCTGAGCGATAGTTTTACTGTCTCGTGTGTAGTGTATGGGTCTTAAGTACTCACAACAGGTGTATACAGTCTAGAGCAGGGCTGGGCAATGCCAGCCCTCCAGATGTTGATGAACTACACATCCCAGCATGCCTTGCATCAGTTTCAGCATGGCCACATAGCAAAACTAATGCAAAGCATCCTGGAATGTGTAGTTCATTAACATCTGGAGGGCTGGTGTTGCCCAGCCCTGGTCTAGAGTATGTACATTCTATGTAATATGTACAGTTAGAGAGAGCACAAAGGATGGACAGTGTGCAGATGGGTACAGGCGTGTCTTCATTACCCATCCATTCTGTGCCAAGTGGTGCGAGACGAATGGTTTGACTTAAACTGGGTACACACCTACAGATTTATCTATTCAATCTATCTGGCATGAGCAAAAATCAGGAAATGTATGGGAGCATACAGTATGAGAATTGACATTTGCTCCCAGAACTGGAAAACAGACAAATTGGATAAATACATTTAACAAATTTATAGGAACAATGGGGCAGATGTACGAAGCAGCGTTAAGTGCTTAAGTAGCACATAACGCTAGTAAATTGACTTTTTTACGTGTTTTGGCAATGTATGAAAGGGGCTTCTAACGTCCCCCTGAGGCAGCCCGGAACTTAACGTTCAGGCGCTGTCCTCCTGCTTGGAGTTATAAGCTTTAACGTCGCAGGCAATGTATTACTGCCTTCCCCGACGTTAAGCCAGATTTTTCTCTTCGCCAGCCTCAGGCTGGCGTTAGGTGTTTTTTTTTTTTTTTAACTCCTCCCCCCCCTCCGATCCCGCCGGCATGCTGACACCTGCCTCTCCTATCAGCATGCTGGCGCCGCCGCCTGCCCTGCTCCTATCCCCCCCCCCCCCCCCCTTCATTTTTTTTTTCCGTTGGGTCCCTGCTGCTTTAATAAAGCTCTCCGGCATGCAATATAGGCAGGTGGATATATTTAATTAATTGCAGTGCTCTGTAGGGACCCCGCAGGGTTCCCAAGAGAGCGGGGACGCGGCGGGAGAGTAGTCAGAAATAAAATTTAAAAGTCCGGGTGGGCATGCTGTGCTGTCTCTACTGAATAGCGGAGAGGAGAGCCGGAGACGCGGCGGGAGAGTTGTGAGAAATCAAAAGACCGGGCAGCTGATGATTGGCTGAGAGCTCAGCCAATCATTGGCCGCCCGGTCTTTTGAATATGAATTCTCGCAACTCTCCCGCTGCGTCCCCGCTATACAAAAGACCGGGCGACCGCTGATTGGCTGAGCTCTCAGCCAATTATTAGCCGCCCGGTCTTTTGATTTCTCACAACTCTCCCACCACGTCTCCGGCTCTCCTCTGTTACGGGACTCGGCAGGGCAATGGGGAGTATGACAGCTGGCAAGAGACAATAGGTCAGGCGTGAGCCCGTAGCTGGGACCGCTGTTTAGGACGGCCACAGCAAAACCTACACTGACTCTGTTGAGTCCCCCGGGCAGATGGAATACCCCTGCAAGTGCTAGGCTTCACCTGTAGCCGCCGCGTTCGACAGAGCCAGTTAAGCCGGCTCTGACCCCGATGCAGCCAGGTGTTACGTAAAGACAAGGGGTGTGCGATCGCCAGGGAGTATCTCAAAAGGACGACTGGCTAATGGGCCTAGCTGGAAAAGACCCCTGACTAACCGACACCAGGTCAAGGACGGGGGATTGCGACCCAGTCGCAGACACAAGAGATACAAAAGGGGAATCTCAGAATGGGGGCACACCAGGACAAGTGATTCCCCAAAGCCGGGTGCAGATAAAGAGGGGTACACCCCTGCCTGACGGGAGCTAGGGCGACAGAGAATCACTGGACAGAAAGAACAACTGAGAGAACAACTGAGAGAATAACACCATGGAATAAAGACGGGCCCCACGGCGGGGGAAGGCCACGGCGGGCAACAGAATAGTAAAAGATAGAAAACACCGGGCTCCAACGGAGCACTTACGTGACCCACAAGCAGATGGAAGAATGTGGATCAGACGCAGGCACTAGCTGTGGCCAGGAAATCCACAGGAGCTAGCTGGGCAGCAGGGAACCAGGAGAGCAGGGCAGACTTTAAGAATAGAGCTGGTACAACAGCTCCAGGGACCGGGTAAGTGTATGCTTCTGGGGAAGCAACCTGTATAACCGGCGTCTGTGCCCAGCAGACGCCAGCTATTTATCAGGAAATCGCACCGCCTGACGTCACTCAGGCGCGCGCGTGTTCCCCGTCTGCCGGGCGGAAGTTCGGGGACGTTGCTAGGCAACGCCCCGACGCCCGTCCTTAGAGCGAGGCTTGGGATGCTGCCTAGCAACGCCCCCCGCCTCCAGCCTCCGTGCCGCAGCTGCCGTCCGTCCGGGTGCCGCAGATCCCGGACGGCGGTGTGTAACACTCCTCTCCGCTATTCAGTAGAGACAGCACAGCATGCCCGCCCGGACTTTTACATTTTATTTCTGACTACTCTCCCGCCGCGTCCCCGCTCTCTTGGGAACCCTGCGGGGTCCCTACAGAGCACTGCAATTAATTAAATATATCCACCTGCCTATATTGCGTGCCGGAGAGCTTTATTAAATCAGCAGGGACCCAACGAAAAAAAAAAAAATAGAAGGGGGGGGGGGGGGTTGGAGCAGGGCAGGCGGCGGCGCCAGTATGCTGATAGGAGAGGCAGGTGTCAGCATGCCGGCGGGATCGGAGGGGGGGAATAGAGCTTAAAACAAATAAAAATCTGGGAGGAGAGAGGTGCAGGGAAGCCAGCATCGGCACCATGCTGTCTACTGAAGCCGGTGTCAGCATGCTGATGGCATCGGAGATGAGCTGTAAAAACAGAAAAAATAGACCAGCAGACTTGCACAAGAAAGAAGAAGACGATAAACTACGATCGTAAACAAAGCCCAAGAGGTGAGTTAATGATTAACATTACTATCTAACGACAGCTTCATACATTAGGGTGAAATCTGTCCCTGCTCCTGAGCGTTATGCCAGGAGAAGTGGGAAACGTTAGATTTCACACGTTATGGGGAGATTGATACATCTGCCCCAATGTTTTTTGGCCATTTTCCAGTGTTTGGGAGCAGATGATTGATAGTCATTTGCTCCCATACATTACCAGATTTATATTCCCACCAGACAGATAAATCTGTAGGTGTGTACCCAGCATTAGACGCCCTTCCAGTCCAGTGATTCCTGGACTTTCATAACGGTTTCGGGCAGGCTGCTGGCAATTTTGACTAAGCAGATTTTGGCTTATGGTGAATACACGCGTTTAGCTTTCCACTTATACTGGAGAAGCAAAATTGAATGGGCATCCATTGGTTTTTCCTCATTCATTGGGAGATGCGCTTGGATGGAAATTGAAAAGAAAAATAGACTTGCCAGGCAAGACTATATATAAGAAATTGAATCGAAAGCCATATCGAATCGACTTTGTCATCTAACCGTGTGTACCCACTATTAGAGCACTAAATGATTTTGACTATGAGTGATTTAAGCCAAATACACACAGACGTGTGGCTTAAAATTGCCTTGCCTTGCATAGTCTATCGCAGTGCACACACACTGTGATTTTGGCTAACCTTCTAGGCGATTTTGACTTTCTAATCAAAAACTCCTGGGCAAATCACACCGTGTGTACATGGCTTTAGTAGTGCATACTATGTGATTGGGTCCGAGGGGTCTGGATTTATCTCTCTAGTGATTCCATGACACCTGAGTGGGTGTGATCCCTGCAAAAAAAAAAAAAGAGAGAGACCGAAACAACCTCGGTGGGGTTGAACTGGGGGCACTTGGTATGAGTGGTTTCTGAGCAGCTGCTTAGAACAGGTTAGTTAGACCTGTATAGGTATAACAAAGAAAAAACAAAAGTGCAGCGCTAGTAGAAAAAATGAAATTTGCAATTGGATGATCTTTACATGAACATTTTTAATAACCAAAATAAAAATATACAACTGAGTATATGGCCATAATAAAGAAATAAAAAAATAAAAAAGTAGGTACTTGTGTATTATCACGGCGCCCCCGATGTTGGTCGCGCGATGTTTTAATCGCATGCCATGCACCGATGGCATGCGATGCGATGCAACGCGATTTTTCCCCTCTATGCGATGAAAGATTGTATAAGCACCCAAAAGGGTGCTTTTAAGCACCCAATTGGGTGCTTACAATGTTAAATGCACCCCCACGCCACCCCCCCACAATAAACGTGAACCCGAAGCGTGGCGAGCGCAGCTAGCCCGCAAGGGGTGGCGGTACGCGTCCTCCGACCTTTTCATACCCCCACTATCCACGTCGGCGTGGAGTTGATTTTATAAAGTGTGGCGAGCCACCGAGCCCGAAGCGTGGCGAGGGGACGCGGATACCTTCACATGTATCCGCGTCCGCTCGCCACGCTTCGGGCTCGGTGGCTCGCTGCGCTCGCCACACTTTATAAAATCAACTCCACGCCGCCATGGATATTGGGGGTATGAAAAGGTCGGAGGACGCTTACCGCCGCCCCTCGCGGGCTCGCTGCGCTCGCCACGCTTCAGGTTCACGTTTATAGTGGGGGGGGGGGGTGGCGTGGGGGTGCATTTAACATTGTAAGCACCCATTAGGGTGCTTATACAATTTTTAATCGCATCGCATTGTATGGCATTGTATGCCATATACAATGTCATACAATTTTTAAATTGTATGACATTGTACAATATCGTGCAATATCGCATCGCATCGCATGCCTTTTGGTATGCGATGCGATTGGCGCCGTGATAATACACAAATACCAAAAAGTATAATAACAGTGCCTACTTCCACAATTTTAGCAGCAATACTGGAGTGTCCGTACCTATTAATGCCCAAATGGTGTTAGTTGGATGGGTAATAGTTACCGCCCCTGATGGTATAGGCTGTGGGGTACAGAGTCCAAGTTTTCAGCCCAAATGTTGGCAAAAATTAACAGTCCCATTGGATAGATGTTTGAGGTAGTAAGGTGGAATGTCCTTGATTCCCCAATTGGGAAGTGCCTGGGGGCCGGTAGTCTGCAGATTCCAAATGCCGCAGCGGCATCAGATGGAGAGCAAGATATGAATCCTGAAGGGCTTGACTACAATCCAATGTATGAGGGTGGAAAGCAGGTAGCAGCAGCGGACTGACGCGTTTCGCTGCACTTGGCAGCTTTATCTTTGATCCCTGCAAAGGAGGGTGTAACTGACAATAAACAAACGCTGCTTTCCTTCCTATCACCTACAGTAGATCTCCCTTTCGCCCTCCCTTATATGAGGTGCACACTACAAACTGGAAGGTGAAATAGTTCCCCGCTCTCCATCTAGCTAGGACCGCAGCAACAGGCCAAAAATCAAGATGTCTCTCTAGAATCTGGACACTTGGGAATCCTGCCATTGTACTGATTTATTTTCCCCTTTCTGCATTTTATTTGACTATGATTTGAAGCTATTAAATACTTGTGTTTGCTTGATGTGTAAACTTTTGCAGATCATAGAAATCACGTTGCTCTGTAAATACATCCGTTTATGTATAGAAAATAAGCATTTCCCTATAAAACAACATGATCATGTGAATCTAAACCCCCTTCATACTTCTGTGTCTCCAAACACCATCATCCTCCTTTGTGGGTGTGGACTATTAGATAGACAGTGTCTAGATCAGGCATGTTTAACGTTGGCCCTCCAGATGTTGTGAAACTACACATCCCAGCATGCTTTGCCACAGTTTTGCTATTAGAGAATGCAAAAATTATTGCAAAGCATGCTGGGATGTGTAGTTTCAAAACATCTGGAGGGCCAACGTTGGACATGCCTGATCTAGATAGATAGTTAATATGACAACCCCAAAAGGTCGACAGGGTCAAAAATTCAACATGATCATGTGTCTACATTTTTTATGTTGACATTTTGACACTGTCGGCATTTTGACCCTGTTGACCTATTGCATGTTAAGCTTTTCATGTTGACGTTTTGACCCTGTTGACCTTTTGAATAGACCTATTCACTGTCTAGACACTGTAGATCTATCAACCTGAACCACTACCTTATTTATGTGGTACCACAAGATAAGGTCAGGAGCTGCAGATAAACTACTTGGTGCTTATAGAAAGACACATACAGTATATACCTGCCAACAGACATTACTGGACTCCCCTTCAGAATTGTCTGTAACCCCACTTTCTCTGATCTTTTCCCATTATTCTTCTCCCTGCTGCTCTTTTAGCCTTGTCATTGTAGCATTCCCTTAAGGCCCATACACACTGGGCAATTTTGAGTTGAAACCAGCTCACTTGTGGTGTTTTGAGCAGATTTCAGCTCAAATCCGCCCAGTGTTTTTGCCCTGGCTGGCGATGAACGCTGATGCACACTGCCGTATCATTGTTGGTCGCCGCCATTCATCTGCTGCTATTACCAGCCGAGTGGATGGCTTTCCATTGCATCCTGCTATGGAGAGCCGTCCACCTCCGCTTGGGCCATCATTTTACTATCGTTGCTATGTATACATGCTGGGCAGAAACGCCCATTGTGTTTGCACCGTAACTCCTTCCACCTTCTGCCCACGTTCACACTGTATTATTCCCACACCATCCCTGCATCCCCCTCTCTCCTTCCGGCCTCCCATAGTATTCCACCTGCTAGCATACTTTTGCTTCTCCTACAGTATATACAACCCATAACATTTCTTATTCCCCCAGCTCATTGCATCTTCCTTCTGTAATGTCATCTCTGCTAAATTGCATCTCCTTTAAAATTACTGGGGGCTCAGCAACTACGGGGACGGTAGATAAAGGGGGTCTGATAATGCCCATAAAGATTTCCACATCTTCTGCACAAGTGTGGGGCCAGTGCATGCACGCTGAAGGTGAAGGTGAGGCAGAATCCGGGAGGACTGCCCACCTTTCCGGGGGGTCGAGAGGGGGACCCGATTTCCGGGACCCTCCCCGCCAATCCGGGAGGGTAGGCAACCCTGGTCTAGACTGTTTAAACATTTTATCCTTGACTTGTTTATTCTAAAGGGCCCTCCCCCCATGCACTAAGCTGAGATATTGCATGCGATACCTTGACAACTACCCGGCTGCTGGACTGTGCACGATACATCGCATGCATCCATTAGCATTTATGTAACCTCTGATTGTGATCTGAGCATATCGGATCTGGAGATTGCAAGTGCTGCACAAAAGGTTTACTCGGATCCAGCAGCACTTGCGATCTCCAGATCCGATGTGTACAGATCAGAATTGGAGCTTAGGCACATCCGATTTGGCCACTTTTCACCCAATTTCTCTGCCTAGTCCTTTGGACGAAAAAAAAAGCCCAAATCCTACAAGTGTATGGCCAGCTTTACTTAGGGATTGGACATCCATGTTACCTATGTTTAAGCATTGGTCACAGAATATTAACAACTGTTAGATATTGACACCCCTGCACCTGCCATTTCCACCTCGCCGTTTTTAAAAAGCGAGGTGGAAACAGCGAGTGAGGCTGTCAAAACGGCAAGGCTTGTGGCTATATGCCGCGGGATCGCTGCATTAGCGTTGAACCTTGCCATTCGGGAGAATCCTCTCCGGCTGACGAAATAGGGCGAGCGGCTGGTGAGGGGGTAAAACGGTGGGGACAGCTTGTTTTCGGTGATCCTCGCCAAAAACAAGCCACCCTCTCCATAAATACCCCCTTGTTGGCCACAATGAATATACCCCATACGGTGTATGTTTGTTTCATTCCTTGTATTTGTTCTACAAAAGGGTTAGTAAACATTTAATTCACTTACTGAACTGTGACAATGTTCCTCTGCAGTAAAAGATCACAATGCAGTTCAGGAACACAAAAAATCTATCTCAACAGTTATAAGCTTTTATAATATTATACCAGGCTTCTACAAAGCGCGTATGTCCACATGCAGCATGGCATTATAAAACCGGGGGCATCGTCTACAGAATTCATACTTTTGTACCAAAATTGGGAGGAATGGACACAAATGGTAAGAAGAGTTCACAGTATAGAGATTCTGTTGCAGGGAAGATGATTTTTAAATCTGAATACAGATCAGTGCTTCAAACTGTGTCCATGTCAACTGTGTCGACATCAGGCCAAAAAACAGTACAAAACCCCATGTCGACCTTTTGACTGTCAACCTTGCCCATGTCGACGTAATGATTGTGTCGACCTAATGTCCTGTTGACCTTGACCCATGTCGACATTGCTGCCTGTTGACCTAGTGGTGTCGACCCAATGCTTGTCGACCTAGTTGGTGTAGCCCTAACAACCCACACCCATTTCAAGCAGTTGGGTAGCGGTACACCCCCCCCCCCATTCCTCTTGTTCCCAAAATTTTGGGGGTGGAACTTTGGGTAGGCTCATAATAATTTGAAATTGTTATTATACATTGAAAACCATACTCTAAACCATACCATACTAAAATGCACCCCACATTTATTGCAAAATAGTAAAAACAAGCTAATTTGAAAGAAAAGTTTTATTGCATGTCCTCACCGATCACCATCACTACTACTGCTGCACCGCCGCGGATGCTGAATGACTGAGTATGTACATGGACAACAGTGCGTGCATGCAGTGGTGGTCACATGGTGCACACACACACACATTTTGTCATTCAGTTGAGACAGTCAGGTATTGAGCGAGTGAGATTGGGGCAGATGTATTAAGCCTTAACAAGAGATAAATGCAAGGGTGATAAGGAGAGATAAACGTCCAGCCATTCACATCCTAACTGCCATGTCACAGGCTGTGTTTGAAAAAAGTCAGTAAGGAGCTGATTGGCTGGACGTTTATCTCTCTTTATCACCCTTGCATTTATCTCTTGTTAAGGCTTAATACATCTGCCCCAGTGTTCCTTGTGTTCAAGTGTTGACATGCCAAAACATGCATATTTTGTAGGATGTGCTTTACCTCACAGATTAGTTGGAAGAAGTAGGCTGATTTTTAAAACTTGTGGTTTTTAGTTTTACATTTTTTGACGTTAATGGTTATAACTGCTGAAACATGCTAAAGCCTGGTCCCATTGCAAGCCATAGTGGCACTAAACCAAAATGCCGTTCTGACACTGATGTTTAGCTACTTGGAACTATAGCGGATAAATTCCCCCTTGCGCTTATTGTAACAAAAGGGGACATGTTAAGATACTTTTCTTTTTTAATAGATGATGAATTTAAGGGCACGAAACATGGGACCGGTAGTGGAGTGATCGCAGAAGTTGTAACAGAAGAAGTTTTACTTCAATGAGGGGAAAGCTGGAATTCCAACTCAAAGGAAAGACAAAGTAAAATGTAAGTTGCTTGCCCTTTATGTTAAGTACAGATCATTGTAAAAGCATAAAAATGAAGGTTTCAACTAGGGATGAGCGAGTCCAAAATGAGGCCGAACGTCATCTTCCCGCTGTCGGATTCTCGCGAGACCTGGGGATATATAGTTCCCGGTAGTCGCAGTGGCGTAACTAAGCCTCCACAGCCCCTGCCGTGGCAGGGAGGCGCAGAGTAACTATGGGCGCCGGGGGGGCTGCGGTGCTATAGTTACCCGCTGCGCTGCTGCCCGGCCGCATCTGCGGTCACTGTCCCGTCACTCGCTCCCGGCGCCGGCTCCTGCTGATAATGAAAAGTGACACTTAGAAAATGGCTGCCCCCGTATTGCAGACAGTTTTGGCAGCCATTTTCTAAGAGTCACTTTTCATTATCAGCAGGAGCCGGCGCAGAGAGCGAGTGACGGGACAATGGGGTAGATTTACGAAGTGGCGTTGATGTGTAAATGCGCTATCCCCGTGCGCTGAAGCAGGGGATAGCGCATCGCCTAATCTATCACACCCGCCGAGCGTTTACTCTAACGCCGGCGGTGTGGGGCAGGAGGCATAGCGCAGGGGCGATATTTTGCACTGCGCCCCTGCCTCCTGCCAGATTTATGAACGGTCAGCATCGCTGACCGTTCCGCCGCCTGCAGCTGTCGACTTCGTCAGCTGCAGGCGGCGATGCCTATACCTAACAGCAGGGACAGCACTGTCCCTGCTGCTGGAGCTGAGCTGCGCTGGGATCTCGCGAGACTAGCGAGATCCCGCGCATGCGCAGTAAGCCGGCCGGGGGGGAAGGAGACGGCGCATCAGTATTAACTGATGCACTGTCTCCAGGAGGGACATCGCCTGAGGGGGGAGTTAGCGCTCCCCCACTCCGGCGGCAAGATCTTAATAGATCTTGTCGGTGTCCCCTCCTGCTTCGCCTCGCTAATGAGGCGAAGCAGGAACTGTTATAGCGGCGCGATAGGCGCCGCTATAATAAATCTACCCCAGTGACCGCAGATGCGGCCGGGCAGCAGCGCAGCGAAGACTGGAGCAGCGCAGCGGTGACTGAGGGAGTCTGGACGGGACAGTGACCGCAGATGCGGCTGTCAGGTATGGGGGGGGCGCCGAAAAAGTTTGGCGGGGGGGCGCAAGATATATAGTTACGCCACTGGGTAGTCGGCACCATTTTCAAACAGGCTGGTGATTTCAGACAGCACGGGTGTGTCCATGCTGTCTGCTGAGGGGGGTGAGGGAGAAACCTGCTGTGGGGGGGTGACAGGGACGGGGGAGTTTTGATTTATGCATAGAGGGGGCTGCCAGTGCTACAGAGGGGGCTGCATTATTTTAATTAAATAAAGAAAATAAAAGCAAAAAAAATTTTTTTAATTACTGCTGCCAGTGCCCAGTATAAGTCCAGGGTGCCCGCATGTGTGCTGCATCAGTCCAGGGGTGCCCGCATGTGTCCCATATCTGTCCAGGGGTGCCGCCATGTGTCCCATATCAGTCCAGGGGTGCCCACATGTGTGCCATATAACTATGGGTGCCCCCATGTGTGCCGTATAATTCCATGGATGGCCCCATGTGTGCCATATAATTCTATGGGTGCCCCCATGTGTCCCAAATCAGTCCAGGGGTGCCCCCATGTGTGTCGTATAATTCCAGGGGTGTCCCCATGTGTCCCGTATCAGACCTGGGGAGCTGCCCTTTTTTACTTTTACTGCAAGGGCAAGGGCTGTTAAATGTGCTGTAGTCCAGGGGTGAGCCAAGAGTGCCGTATAATTCATGGGTTGTTGCTAAGTCTGCCGTATAATTCCTGGTGTGCTGCTCTTTTTTTTTTTATTAAAAGAATACAAATTTTTTTTTTTACTGCAGGAATATGTCTGCCGTATAATTCCGTGCCTTCTGCCATGTTTGCCGTATCAGTCCAGGGGTTGTGCCATCTGTGCCGTATAATACCATGTGTGCCGTCATGTGTGCTGTATCAGGTCAGGGGTGCCACCATCTGTGCCGTATAATTCCTGGGGTAAGCCAAGTCTGCTGTATAATTCATGGGGTGCTGCCAAGTGTGCTGTATTAGTCCAGGAGTGATGCTAAGTGTGCCATATAAGTCCAGGGGTGATGCTTAGTGTGCCGTATCAGTCTAGTGTTTGTGCCGCCCACTTGTGTCGCTTATCATAGTTATCCAACTACTTTGGTGCAACCTTTCGGCCTAAAAACATTATTGTGAGGTGTTCAGAATAGACTGGAAATGAGTGGAGATGAATGCTATTGAGGTTAATAATAGCGTAGGAGAAAAAAAAAAAACCTAAATTCTGTGATTTTAGTGTTTTTTATGCTTTAAAAAAAATAAGAACCCAAACACCAAAACGTTAAAGGGGTGTATACCTGTATTGTTACATAATACTCTGCACTCGCCATGCTTCGGGCACGGTGCCTCGCTACGCTCTGCACACTATTTTATTCTCCCGCCACGCCCTAGTGGATGGTAGGGCATGAAATAATGCCTGTTGACACATGTCATGACGGCATGGAAACCGAAACCGACCACCGCATCTCCCCGCATGACTGGTTGCACTCGCCATGATTCAGGCACACTATTTTATTCTCCCACCATACCCTAGTGGATGGTAGGGCATGAAATACCGCCTGTCAGCTCAAAAAATATGTCAACCTAGTGACCCAGTCGACCTTACTCCCTAATGTTTGTTGACCTAACACTTGTTGACCTACTTGCCGGTGATCCAATGGCCGTTTCCCGTAAAGAGTGATCTTCTGCTATCAGTTATGCTTTCTCCACGGGAACTGCAGGATGTTATGTTGCCTAGGGGACCGGATGCTCCACCTGACCACTGTACATTACATGGCCCATTTGCCTGAGCTTGTATTGTACTGTCCTGCACAGTTGGAGCCGGAGCACTGTTTGCCAATAATGAGATGCACAAGCATATGATACGCAAGCGCGTCCCATTCTCGGCAAATGACGTGGCTCCATCTTTACTGTACTGTATATCAATTTGCAGCTGGATTAGTGGAGACCAGTCGCGGCGATTTGTATTGCATACATATTGTATGGCATGCCTCATGTACCGGAGTGTGCTACAAAAGTGGCACGCTAAAATCCTCGCCTATGCGCGCTGGCGCAACGGATGAGCATGGCTCCATCTATACTGTAATTAGTTAAAAAAAAATGTATACTGTAACTTTCACAACTTATAACAGAGGTGTTAGGAACTTCTGTTGTGGGAGGATATCACAAGAATATAAGATGTCAGACACACTAGTGACACACGGACATGATATTCAAGGACACTGAAATGTAACCAGGAGTCACCAGACACCTTTTACATAGGGATCAATTAAGACCAGTCAGTCAGTCATTTAGGCCCTTATTCTGATCGGTGCGGATATATCCGCGTGCGTTCGGCCCGCCGATGTTTTGTGTCTGCGCATGTGCAGAGGCGTCTCTGCGCATGTGCGAGCGGGGCGTACGGCCAAATCCCGCATGATCTGTGAACACTCCGAACAGGGGGTGGAGAGGGGCGTGAAGGGCTATTTGGGCTCATTACCATATGCATACGCCCCGCATTTCATGGGCGTTCCCATGCAAACGCTGGGCGTACGTATGGTAATGCAGTCGTGACGCACGTGTAGGGGGCGGACATATGACATCGCCGGATGTCAGCTGCCCGCCCAGATCCCTGCTTTTGCACGGAAACATGTCTGTGTGGTCTGAGGTTGCGGGAGCTGGTGGAGCATCGAATGATGGGGGAGGTTCCCTTAGATGGAGGAGGCGTATTCCGTGAAAAATACACGTGCGGTCCGTTCGGCCAGCTTCTTACCGCATACGGACGGAGTTGGCGATCCGTATGGAAGGCGGGGTTTCGCACGCACGGTCCTGGCCGCATATTCGGCTCCGGCCGCACCGATCAGAATAAGGGCCTTAGAGACATGCACTAAAAGCAAGGCAACACTTAGCACCCATATCAGCATAGCACTGGCAGAAAGGAATCTGATCCCAAACCAGGAACCAGAGTCCTATGTAAGAATACAGGTAAAACAGCATTAGACACGAGTGTATAGACTGTAACTCGTCATGCACTCCAGCCAACACAAATCTTGGAAACCAATAGTAGTTAACAAGAAAATGCAGTAACCCAAGTGAACCACAGAGTATACTTACATGTACAGTGAGTATCCGGTACAATTCAGAGCAGATATCATGAGAATGGTAAGCTAAGCAAAGAGTATAGAAGTTGATGAGATGAACCATAAGTACAATGGTCAGGCTATTAATTGAGCGCTGAAAGCAAGTTTGTGTGTGGCGTGGAAGCCGTGGTGCTGATAGATGGTGTAACATTGGCAGAATGAAGCAGGTAACAACAGTTGCTTACAGAGAAGTATTCACTGGAGCAATTGCATGATACACTTCCAGTCTTGGGGAAAAAAACTCAGTTGTTCAGGCAATGAGCTGTTCCCTGAGTCTGGATAATATAGGGAGTGGTGTCAGCTCATTGGTCAGGCCAGGTAATAAGGTGAAAGATAATCACTTGAAAGTCTGTAGGAAATTTTGGATACAGCAATGAATAAATGTTAAACCCTTTATGGGAGGCTATGACCATGAGTCTTGACATTCTACTTGTGTCTTCCATTACAGGATCACTTGTCAAACTAGCAGAGTCTACAGCAAAATGATAAGATATTTGGCAGAAGTGGCCACATAACTGGCATACTGATATACAGTATGACTAGACTATCCATAAGGCAAAGGTACAGAGCTGTCTTCTATGATGAGTGTAAAACATCCTTATCTGTGACTTCCTTTTGCTTCAAAAGATTGGTCACCTTTGTAGACTGATGGTGGGCACACATGGGTACTATCATACATGCTATCCTCTGATTTAAGTCCATTCTTTTGGTTCCTGGATAGCTGGTTCAATCCCATTATCTACATGGCAGTTCCTGAAGAGCTGGGTGAGTATCTACTCAATGGTTACTGACTACATGGCTCAATACAGTCTCTATTTGGCAGCTCCTGTATAGCTGGGTCAGTACCAGTATTTGTTAAATTTTGTAGTTTCTGTATTGCCCCTTCATCCAACCGATTTGCACCCATGTTTGCCCCAAAGTGTTTGCAGCCCATGGCTTATCCTTGAGGGTACCAGGGCCGCCGAGAGGTATGCCGGGCCCCAAAAAAATTAGAGGCAAATTCCTTCTTAGCTGGCCAAAACCATGTGCACTGCAGGTGGGGCAGATGTTACTTGTGCAGAGAGAGTTAGATTTGGGTGGGGTTTTTCTTCAAAGTGAGATCTATATTGCAGTGTAAAAATAAAGCAGTCAGTATTTTCCCTGCACAGAAACAAAATAACTCACCCAAAGCTAAATCTCCCTGCACATGTTACACCTGCCCCCCTGCAGTGCACATGGTTTTGTCCAGCTAAGAAGGAATTTACCTCAAAGAGTGAACTAGAATAAGGCCCTATGCATAGGCGTGCGCACGGGGGGTGCCAGGGGTGTACAGGCACCTCCTAATGACTGGGCACCCCCCGCACGATTGCAGCCAGGCAGACCCCGCCAGCGGGGTCTGCGGTGGGTGCCGACGCCTGCCAGGGACAGGCTGTGTGTTTAGTTAAGTTATCGCGGCATCGCGCTGCGCTGCGCTCTGCTCCGGGTCCCAGGACCTAGTTGCAGTTGATTGACAGCACCATATAGGGTGCCGGCGCCGTATAGGACAGGACAGCTGAGCGATGGCTCAGCTGTCCAATCATATCTGACACAGCAGCCTGCGTCTCAGTGACTGGCTGAGCACGCAGGCTTCAGAAAGAAGAAAGGAGGTGTGGAGGACCTGCAGTGCTGTAGAAGTCACGTTGTGCACAGCCTGTCTGCCCCACCAGGCATCCACATAAGTGAAAGTAAGGCAGCACTTCCACATTTACAAGGACATTATGAGTTTGTGTATATATATATATATATATATATATATATATATATATATATATTGTAAGACAGTGGCAGGGAAAGTCATAGACGGCAGGTACCTTTCCCCTAGAATCCTGTCTTATGGCATATAGACTGCAGGCTATTTCAATCTGTGTGGTAAGCTCCGGCTTACAAAGGGTGTTCTGTCCTGGGCTGGTAATCAGGAGAGCACCTGATTCTTTAAAAAGGAGTCAGCCCTCTCCATAGTGCTCTCTCTCTCCCTGGGTGTTGGAGGCAGTAAGCTGCTGCTAGAGAGAGACAAGGCTGTAAGTACTGCATTACTTGATCTATATCTGCTGTATGCGTCCAGTGTCACATAGTGTGGCCCTGGTATAGAGAGGGACGTTTATTCTGTTTAGTTAGAGCTCAGACGAGCAGGTTTTTGTTTTCTGTTTTGCCTGAAGTGTAAAGGCTGTTGTTAGTTTCTTGCTCTGAGTGCTGCAATAAAACTCAGGCAAGCCCTGTTTTGGACCCAAGCCGTGATGTCACTGTCTAAGTCTGTGCCAAATCCTCACCTGTGCCTACCCGTTTGATGCTAAAACCCCACATATGGTGGAGAATGCGAGCAAGCATCTCACTTAAAGAGACATACATCGAACTATAGGACTTTTGCTACAGCAAGCTGGAAGTTGTTGCTAAAGGCAACCAGCCACAAGTGAGTGTCTGGAGTGCACTGATACTTGCATGTCCTGGCTAAAGGCTGCTGTAACACTGCAACAGGAGACTGTTAAAAT
The DNA here is from genome assembly GCF_055691185.1 of Crinia signifera. Lineage (NCBI taxonomy): Eukaryota > Metazoa > Chordata > Amphibia > Anura > Myobatrachidae > Crinia > Crinia signifera. The sequence goes on from NC_139218.1 coordinate 89,549,119, forward strand.
GGAGGACCTTTTAAAACACTTGGTGCAGGCAAACGCATGTCAGCAAAAGGTGCATGAGGAGGCCATGCGTGCCCAGGCTGAAACCAATGTTTTGCTGCTTGAATCCAACAGACTAGCCTTAAAGGAACAGCAGCAAATTAATCTGCAATTACAAGAGCAAATACAGAATGTGGCTAAGAGTGTGGCGCAGAGTGTGCAAACACCCCAACCCTTGCTTCCAGCCACACGGGCTGCAGTACAGAAATCTCTGCAAAAGATGACTCTCACGGATGATGTAGAGGCCTTTCTTGCGGTGTTTGAACGTGTAGCAGAGCGTGAACAGTTACCCGTGGATCAATGGGCAGGTGTGGTAGCACCTTTTCTAACTGGAGAACCACAAAAGGCGTATTTTGATCTGAGTGAGCAGGATGCTAACGACTACGCGAAACTCAAGGGAGAGATCCTTGCTCGCTTAGGCGTAAACATGAGTGTGCGTGCCCGGAAGGTGCATAACTGGACTTTTTCTGAACAGTTACCTGCGCGGTCCCAAATGTATGACCTGGTCCACCTGGTAAGGAAATGGCTACAGCCAGAGGAGTCTACACCAGCGCAGATCGTGGAGAGAGTCGTGCTGGACAAGTATCTTTGTTCCTTACCTCCAAAGGTTCAGCGCTGGGTCGGTCACGGCGACCCTAATGATGCTGAGGGGCTTGTCAACTTGGTTGAGAGGTACAGAGCTACTGAAAATCTAATCCAAGAAGTGCCTCCTGGACATTCCACCCTCAAGAACAGCAAATCGGCCGGATCATCTGGTAAGACTGTTCCGTTTACTAGAGGGGTGAATAATGTTGTAAAGGGAGGTGGCCTAGATGGGGAACAAACAGTGGAGAGGCGTTCCCAAGGGACAGTAGGGTCCAAACCTGGGTCGCAAAAAGACTGGGGCCGCATACAGTGTTGGCGTTGTCATGGACCTGGGCATATTGCTGCCAATTGCCCCCTTACTTCTGAGCCAATGGAGTGTGATACAGCCAGGCGAAGCTCTTTATATGCACGTTCTGTTTTCTCTGCTGAGACTGTGTCAGAAACTGGACAGCAAATTTGTCATGTAAAGGTGGATGGTTATCCCGGGAGAGCTCTTCTGGACTCTGGGAGTTTAGTTACTCTCATCCATGCCAGCTTGGTAGACCCTGGGACACTCACAGGACGTTACATAGGGGTCTTGTGCATACATGGGGACACCAAGGAGTATCCCACAGCTTTAGTCCAGCTAAAGAGTACTTGTGGAACTGTGTCCCATGAAGTGGGCGTGGTAGAGACCCTGATGCATAGTGTGATCCTGGGAAGAGACTTCCCATTGTTCTGGGACTTGTGGAAAAAGAATGTACACTGCACTAGAAATGATGTTAATAATGAGAATGTGTGCCCTGTGATTAGTCCTGAGCCTTTTGATCAGGATACTGAGGTTCAAACGGTAGGGGTGACCACTATTGAATCTGACAGTTTTCCCCTAGCTGTTCTTGCAGGTGAAGCTGAGGAGCAGGAAGAAGCGTGTGATATGCCTGAACTAGAGATGTCACGTGATAATTTTGGGACTGCTCAACTTAGAGATCCCACCTTATTAAGAGCTAGGGAAAATCCTAAAGTCATAAATGGTGAGCCCCAATACCCCAATGCTGACAAAGAGTTCCCATATATGGCCATTAACCAGGATCTACTGTATCGGGTAGATAAAATCTGTGGGGAGATAGTTGAGCAGCTGGCGGTGCCCCGGCCATACCGTAGAATGGTCTTAGACCTTGCTCACAAACACGCGATGGGAGGACACTTAGGTACTGAAAAGACCACACAACGCGTGTTGCAACGGTTTTACTGGCCCGGGGTTCACCGCGCAGTAGAAGACTACTGCAAGTCCTGCCCTGACTGTCAGCTGACGGCTCCCATGACACATTTTAGAAGTCCCCTGGTTCCGTTACCTATTATTGAAGTGCCCTTTGACAGGATTGCAATGGACCTGGTCGGCCCTTTGGTAAAATCCTCAAGGGGATTTCAGTATATTCTCGTGGTGTTGGATTACGCCACTCGTTACCCTGAGGCTATTCCTTTACGGAATACCTCTTCAAAGTCCATAGCAAAAGAACTCTTCAACATGTTTACCCGTACCGGCATACCCAAAGAGATCCTTACCGATCAAGGAACCCCCTTCATGTCTAAAGTCACGAAAGAGTTGTGTAAACTGTTGAAAATTAAGCATCTACGTACATCGGTGTATCACCCACAAACTGACGGTCTTGTTGAAAGGTTTAATAAAACATTAAAGGGGATGTTGAAGAGGGTAGTGAGCAAAGATGGGAAGGACTGGGACTGTCTTCTGCCTTATTTGATGTTTGCGGTCCGTGAGGTGCCCCAATCATCCACAGGTTTTTCCCCTTTTGAGCTAGTATATGGCAGACATCCTCGTGGACTGCTTGATATAGCAAAGGAAACTTGGGAACAGGAGACTACACCCTACAAGAGTGTCATTGAGCATATTTCTCTTATGCAAGACAGAATTGCTGCGGTCATGCCTATAGTCAGGGAACACTTAGAGCAGTCCCAAGAAGCACAAAGTCGAGTGTATAACAGGTCAGCCGGGGTAAGAAGCTTTAACCCAGGTGATCGCGTGTTGGTATTAGTGCCCACCGTAGAAAGCAAATTTCTTGCTAAGTGGCAAGGGCCTTATGAGATCATCGAAAAAGTGGGAAGTGTAAATTATAAAGTGTATCAACCAGGTAAACGGAAGCAAGAACAGTTGTACCATGTGAACTTAATTAAACCCTGGAAAGACAGAGAGGCTCTGACAGCTGTAAGTGCCCCCTCTAGTGATAGCCCAGAGGTGCGTGTGTCAGAGACCCTGTCCAAATCCCAGAAGCAGGAAACTAAAGAGTTAGTACAAAGGAATTATGATGTGTTCTCAGAACTTCCAGGGCGCACCACAGCCATAAAACATGACATTGTCACCGAACCTGGAGTTCGGGTACGCTTAAAACCCTATAGAGTACCAGAAGCGCGTAGACAGGCCATATCTGGGGAGGTCCAGAAAATGTTAGACCTAGGGGTTATCGAGGAGTCTAAAAGTGAGTGGTCAAGCCCGATTGTATTAATTCCAAAACCAGATGGCTCTTTGCGCTTCTGTAATGACTTCCGGAAGCTGAACGAGGTATCAAAATTTGATGCCTACCCAATGCCAAGAGTTGATGAGTTAATTGAAAGACTTGGTCATGCTAGATATTTCTCTACCCTCGACTTAACTAAAGGTTACTGGCAAGTACCTCTTACCGATAGTGCCAAAGAGAAAACAGCGTTTGTCACCCCCGATGGTCTGTTTCAATATCTCTGTTTGCCTTTTGGGTTGCATGGGGCTCCAGCAACTTTTCAAAGGTTAATGGACATTGTTCTTAAACCCCATCGTCAGTATGCCTCGGCATATCTAGACGACATCATAATTTTTAGTGATGACTGGAAGAGTCATTTACCCAAAGTCCAGGCGGTGCTAAATTCCCTCAGAGAGGCGGGGTTGACAGCGAACCCACAAAAGTGTACTTTAGGCCTCGAGGAGGCACGTTACCTGGGGTATGTTATCGGGAGAGGTATAATAAAGCCTCAAATAAATAAAGTGGAGGCTATCCAAAACTGGCCTCGTCCTTCGACAAAAAAAACAAGTCAGGGCTTTTTTGGGAATTCTGGGGTATTACCGTAGGTTCATTCCCCAGTTTGCAACCATGGCAGCGCCCCTAACCGATCTTACCAAAGGAGGTAAGGCAGTTATGGTCAGCTGGAACCCAGAGGCTGAAAGGGCATTCCAAGAATTAAAAGTGGCCCTTTGTAATCAACCAGTCCTGATCACTCCAGATTTTAAAAAAGAGTTTGTCGTACAGACTGATGCTTCTGATGTGGGACTAGGTGCTGTCCTCTCCCAAGAAGTTGGTGGAGAGGAACACCCGGTAACATATTTGAGCAGGAAGCTCACACCTGCGGAGAGAAACTACAGTATAGTTGAGCGGGAGTGCTTAGCAATCAAGTGGGCCCTTGAATCCCTAATGTACTATCTCTTAGGACGCTCCTTTAGATTAATCACTGACCACTCCCCACTTACATGGATGTACCAAGCCAAAGAGAGAAATGCAAGGGTCACGAGATGGTTTCTCAATTTGCAAAATTTCAAATTTACAGTGGAACACAGAGCAGGAAGGCTTCAGGGTAATGCCGATGCCCTATCCCGAACATACTGCCAGTTGGCAGACAGTGTCCGACCCCACAGGTTCGAACAGAGGGGGAGGGTATGTAAGACAGTGGCAGGGAAAGTCATAGACGGCAGGTACCTTTCCCCTAGAATCCTGTCTTATGGCATATAGACTGCAGGCTATTTCAATCTGTGTGGTAAGCTCCGGCTTACAAAGGGTGTTCTGTCCTGGGCTGGTAATCAGGAGAGCACCTGATTCTTTAAAAAGGAGTCAGCCCTCTCCATAGTGCTCTCTCTCTCCCTGGGTGTTGGAGGCAGTAAGCTGCTGCTAGAGAGAGACAAGGCTGTAAGTACTGCATTACTTGATCTATATCTGCTGTATGCGTCCAGTGTCACATAGTGTGGCCCTGGTATAGAGAGGGACGTTTATTCTGTTTAGTTAGAGCTCAGACGAGCAGGTTTTTGTTTTCTGTTTTGCCTGAAGTGTAAAGGCTGTTGTTAGTTTCTTGCTCTGAGTGCTGCAATAAAACTCAGGCAAGCCCTGTTTTGGACCCAAGCCGTGATGTCACTGTCTAAGTCTGTGCCAAATCCTCACCTGTGCCTACCCGTTTGATGCTAAAACCCCACAATATATATATATATATATATATATATATATATATATATATATATATATAGATATATATATAGATATATATATAGATATATATATATATCTATATATATATATATATATATATATATATATATATATAAACACACACACACATACTGTACTTACATATATATAATCCTCCCCTTGCTCTTCCCAGCCTTTCCTTTCTTACACTCCCCTCTCCCCCGCCCACCCCTGTCATGTCCCTCCCCCCCATAATGTGTAATGGGCATCACGTGTGTCAAATAATGTGTAATAATGTGTAATGGGCAACATGATGTGTGGCTTAATGTGTAATGGGCATGACGGTCTGAGACGTAGTGGGCATCACAGTGTGAGGCACAACGTCTAATGGGTATCACGGTGTGAGGCGCACTTGTAATGGGTATCACATTGTGAGGCGCAACATGTAATGGGCCATATGGTGTGTGGCATAATGTGTAATGGGCATCACTTGTGTCAAATAATGTGTAATGGGCATCACTTGTGTCAAATAATGTGTAATAATGTGTAATGGGCATCACGGTGTGTGGCATATTGTTTAATGGGCATCATGGTGTGTGGCATAATGTGTAATGGGCATCATAGTCTGAGACGTAATAACCGTGTGAGGCACAACATGTAATGGGCATTATGGCATGTGTTATACTATGTAATGTCTGTGTGACGTGTAATAGGCATTACAGTGTCAATTTTAGGTGCGCACACTGTCTCTTTGGTCCCTATTTTACAAAAAATTGTCAAGCCCTGGCATGTGGAATGGGCATTACGATGTGTGGCAATATGTGGAATGGGCATTACTGTGTGATGAGCATTATGGTGTGTGGCATTATGTGGAATGAGCATTATGTTGGATGGCATTATGTGGAATGGGCATTACTGTGCAATGCATTATATGTAATGGGCATTACAGTGTAAATTTTTGCAGCGCACCTTCGGCGCGCACTGTCCCTATTTTTAGTATTCTGAAGTGCATATACATAACTAAGTCACCTATTTAGTTTGTATTGATACCCATAGGCGGTGATAGACACGCCCAATAGATGGTGATGGACACGCCCCCCCCCCATGGTGCACCCCCTAAGAAAATGGGCTGCGCACGCCTATGGCCCTATGTGCACTGCAGGTGGAGCAGATGTAACATGTTCATGTTCATTTGGGTGAGTTGTGTTCAAACTGATAACTAAATTGCAGTGTAAAAATAATGATGTCTGTGGGCTACATGCAAAAGCAGCCAGCATTTACCCTACAGAGAAACACTATAAAAGTATTTGCTCCCCTTGCAAAGCAACATGGTTTGTTCCAGACACAAAATAACTGGCTTTTCTTGCTTTACTGAAATCTGCTCTATATACCTGGAAGGTGCAAAAAGCATTCTATTAGAAGTATAGATTGAGGGACAATCTACAGTACATCACCTTTTCTGCATATTTAAAAATGAATTGTCATGAAAATGATGACTTTGCCTCTCTCACTGACCTATACAATAAATGCCTGCCTTAAATCATCTATAAAATGTTGTGTACCATAAACAGGTTGAGTGCATTTTTGCAGAATACATACTTATAGTATACTGTAATATGGTTTTTAGAATGCCCCATGTTCTCTAGCTTTCTTCCTGATGGACTCTGATCATTTAGTGGAGGACAGCTCCTCAATCTGATCACCCCCTCTAAAACAATGTATTATCTATATATCATTACCACATATATACGCACACACAGACATTCTAGGGTTAATTTTGTTGGGAGCCAATTAACCTACCAATATATTTTTGGATTGTGGGAGGAAACCAAAGTAAAACCACACAAGCACCGGGGAGAATATTCAAACTCTGCACAGTTAGGTCCATGGTGGGAATCGAACCCATGACCTCAGTGCTGTAAGGCAGTAATGCTAACCATTACACCATCTGTGGAAAACGCCTGCTTTCCGAGCATAGTCTCTTTTTGAAATTGAAGACATTTAAGCCACAATACATTTTAGCAATTCTGTCCATCAACAACAAGGAGCATTCATTAATGAGATCAGTAAAAGTTCACACCCAGACAAGGAGAATGAAGGTACTTCAACACATAATGCCTAAAAACTACAGAAATTTAATGTTTTGCCAAGGTCATATCATTTTGTAAAAGTGCTGGAGGCTGATGTAAATAAATACAGGACCTGGCTTGAGCCCCAGTCACAAATATATTTGAAGGCAATATGTACTAAGCCTTATCAAGTGATGAAATGTCCTTATGATGTACATTTAGGACAGCATTGTTCTTCTATAAAACCTATATGGCATCCTCTTATAGACCAGGTAGTCCAATAGCAGATGGTCATCTTCCATGTTTGGTTTATAGTTCTCGACTACTACTGCCTCTGTTCTTCTCCGCTTCACCTGGGGTGGTGCTGTGGCGGGGTCAACTGCAGGAAACTGTGGAAGTGATAATACATAAAAGCATTTTATAAAGGTCCAGTGGCTTCAGAATGAGAAATTTTACAGTGACATGGTGTCAGACCAAAATACTAAATTATATACATTTGTAGACTATTTGATTTGCAAACTTTGGTGCTCAATTACCTCATAGCAACTTTAGTATTTTTAGGAACTTACTATAGTTACTATAGATTTCAGCACAGAAAATGACATTATCATCGCAATAACCTGTACCTATAATAACCCACACCAGTAAAGGCAGCCATCTCGTAAATTCAGCTACCAATGTCCTAGGAACATGGTAGCATGACCCTGTTTGTCAGTGAGGTCACTGGTTTTTAGTGAACAGGCAGGCTACATTGTTATAAACATCAGCATAGTTTATAACATGATGAATGTGTGATTTATGTTGCTTTACTGTTCAGTTGCAGCACCCTAATGAAGAATTCATACTGTATATTCCAAAAATAAAGGACCTCTCCTCACTTCCAGGTGGCTGCATTCTCACGTCACAGCTCACCTACCTCAGGAGAATATGAAGCAAGGAATTCCCAGGGCCAGGTCACCAGTTGTACGGCCCACTGTTCTGTGCTCTCTCCACAGAGGAAAGAGTATAGAAATACTGTGGGGGATTTTTTTTTTACAAGCAATAAGTGCACTAGGCTTATGTTAAATGACTGCGTATTTAGCTGAGATGTAAGTTTTTCTATTACATTTGTAAAACTAAACAAAACAAGTGAATAAGTCAAAGGTTTCCTTACGGGTGCCACTCTTGGTGTATACGTGATATCTGTATACAAGCGTTTTCTGGCAGCTTTAGGAGGTGTGTTTATATTCTCCACCTTTGATTTATCTGTAATGAAGAATACCGGTGAGCTTGTTTACACAGATAATAAGCAAAATACATCTTACTGTATTATACTTTCTATAAAGTAAAAATTCAAAACAAAAAATGAAGAAACACAATAGTTGGGAATAAATCCAACATCTTTCTGATTTGTACAGGGTGTCGGCAGTCAGAATACAGATGCCGGTGGGCACTGGAATGCTGACATTGATGTGAATGCCAACGCTGAATTCCCAAATGCTGGAATCCTGAATGTAAGTATGCGGAGAGGGTTAGCATGCATTATGTGGCAATGCAAGAGATGAAAATACATATTTTTCTACATACAGGGTAAATATTGGCAGCTTTTGCATGTACTCTGGACAGCATTATTTTTATACTCCTCTTCTTAACCTTAAACCTACTCTAACAGCAGTTATTGAAGCAGGGAGTGATAGATTTATCCACACCTGTGCACCATGACTCCTGCAGAGCAGGAGACTCCTATTGTAATCATGGCTGATGACCAGAGAATAACTCTTTCAAATTAAGGTAACCTGAAGGTTGCCTGTATGGACGAGTCAGAGAACTTTTAATGCTCCCCTTATTTCTTATGCTATCAAAATGTCTGCAATGTTCTCTCCTGGATTTAGCAGTAAATTATGTAATTGTAGGACCTCCGTAACAATGCCATTAGTATCCCTCCACACCCTACAACCCTCCCTGTTCCGAGGCACAACCTTTATAAATGGAGGACTTTAGGCAAGTTCCCTCTTCTGCAGAGCTGGATTAAGGGAGGTTCACTGGGTACTTAACCAGGGCTCCCCTGTCTCTTAAGGGTGTCCCATCAAGCAATGCACTAAGCAATGTATACAGACTTGTCTCTGTCTCTGCACTCCTCGGACGGCCTCTCACGTGGCACGATAGTTGCAGTGCTGCTGCTCCTGGCAGAGAGAGCTCTCTGCATATCGCAGGCACCAGCAGAGGGAGCCACTGAGCAACCATAAAGATCAGCAGCAGCTCCGAGCTTACATGGACCCCAATATCAGTTGATGTCCTTCTGCTCTCTTTTGGTTAGTGATGTGTTTGTGTGTATACATGTATGTATTCAGTGTGAGTGTATGTATGTATGTATTATTTATTTACAGTTTCTTATATAGCGCAGCATATTCTGTGCGTGGAAGGGCATTCCATAAGATGGGTGCTGCCCGACAAAAATCCTGCAAGTGTAAGTGGGAGCAAGTAATGATTGTGGATGAGAGACGCAGATCTTGTGCAGAGCGGAGAGGTCAGGTGGGGATATATTTTGAGATAAGCAAAGAGATATAAGTCGGTGTAGTCAGAGTGATGGCTTTGTATGTATGTAGAAGTATTTTATATTGAAGGCGGTAATATACAGGCAACCAATGGAGGGACTGGCAGAGCGGATCAGCAGATGATGAACATCTAGCCAGGAAGATCAGCCTCGCAGCTGCATTCAAAATAGTTTGTAGTGGTAAGAGTCTTTTCTCAGGAAGACCGGTAAGGTGGCCATGGCAATAATCAATGCGTGATATGAGTGCATGGATTAGAGTTGTTGCAGTCTCTTGTGTAAGGTACAGACAAATTTTGGATATGTTTTTTAGATGCATGTAACATGATTTAGAGACAGATTGAATGTGAGGAATGAAGGACAGTTCAGAGTCGAGGATGACCCCTAGGCAGCGAGCTTGTGGCGTAGGATTAATTGTTGTGTTCTCAACAATGATAGAGATATCAGGTTGGTAACTACTCTTGGCTGGTGGGAAGATAATTAATTCTGTTTTGGAAATGTTGAGTTTGAGGTGGCGAGATGACATCCAAGAAGAAATGGCAGAAGGACATTCAGAGACACGGAGCAATACTGATGGTGACAATTTCTATGTACTGTATGTATGCAGTGTACGTATGTTGTGTATGTATTTATGCAGTCTATGTGGTGCATGTATGTGTATGCTGCAGGGACGTGCGGTGAGGTTTGTGGTTGGTGAGGCACTGACTTGGCGGAGCCAGCACCGACAAGCTCTGTGGGGAGCGTTGGGACCAGGTTGCTTCTGCGCTGACAGGCAGGTGCGGTAGCTGCCCCCTGCATAAGCAGCAGTGACCAGAAAGAACAGCTCCTGCCTGTCAGCGCTGAAAGAAGCAACCTGGACCCAGCGTTCGCCATTGCTGGCTCCACCAAGCCGCCATGGCGTCTGCCTACATACATTTTTCAATAAAAAAAAAAATGCAGCCAAATGTAATAGCCTCTTAAGACTTGTTTGTGTATGTGTTGTGTATCTGTGTATTTGTGTAAAGTGACAGAGGTGTGTGCTGTTTCTGTGTGATTGTGTAAAATAAGTGTGATTTTAAATGAAGTATATTGGCCCAAAACTGTTTAAAATAACCTCTGAGGCTAGTACATTAGGCAAATATACTTATTTTACACAAACACACAGAAATAGTACACACCTCCACCTCTATCACTTTACACAAACACACAACTCTGTCACTTTACACAAATACACAGATACACACCTCTGTCACAACACAAGCACACAGATACACACCTCTGTCACTTTACACAAATACACAGATACACACCTCTGTCACAACACAAGCACACAGATACACACCTCTGTCACTTTACACAAATACACAGATACACACCTCTGTCACAACACAAGCACACAGATACACACCTCTGTTACTTTACACAAATACACAGATACACACCTCTGTCACAACACAAGCACACAGATACACACCTCTGTCACTTTACACAAATACACAGATACACACCTCTGTCACAACACAAGCACACAGATACACACCTCTGTCACTTTACACAAATACACAGATACACACAAACAATTCTGTCCCTTAACACAAACACCTGTGCCATAAAAAAAAAAAACAGCCCCCAGACACACATTACCGTTGGTCCAGCCACTGCTTGCAAGCAGCCCAGACAGACCTCCAGCAGAGATCCAGAGCGTCCTGGGACAGGCACCTGGACACAAAACGAGAGCGCCGGCGGGAGGCAGAAGAGTGACACCAGACAGGAAAGGGAGCGCAGCGTGCGCCGGTGCCCGGTGTCCAGATAACAGCAGAAGCTGGGAGCTCAGCCCAGATCCGCCCGCTCCCTCCGGCAATACAGGTCAGCGTCCCCCGGCAATAGATGTCCCGCTCCCCCCCCCCCCCCCGCAATAGAAGTCCTGCTCCAGTGCTCCCCCATCGGCAATAGAAGTCCAGCTCCCCCCGCAATGGAAGTCCTGCTCCCCCCCCGCAATAGAAGTCCTGCTCCCCCCCGCAATAGAAGTCCAGCTCCCCCCCGCAATGGAAGTCCTGCTCCCCCCCCGGCAATAGAAGTCCAGCTCCCCCCCGCAATGGAAGTCCTGCTCCCCCCCGCAATGGAAGTCCTGCTCCCCCCGGCAATAGAAGACCCGCTCCCCCCCCCCCCCCGCAATAGAAGACTTATAAAAATGGCTATAAATAGCGGGCACCTCACCTATAGAAGAGCTACGGTGACGGTCAGAGACGTGCTTTCTGCCTGGATGAATGCACGCCCCTGTCACTGAGACAGCACCACTGTACCCAATCACATCTGTCTCAGTGACAGGGGCATGCTTTCATATAGGCAGAAAGCACGTCCCTGTCACCGAGGCACCGCTATAGGTGCCGCCTTTATGTCCTTTCTAAATGAGCTTTTACAGCCCCGGAGCTCAGCCCTGCCCACTGCCCGCCCCTGTGTCTGCTGCTGTAATACAGACAGCGAGAGGCACCGCTCTTGATGCCGCATAAACTAATTAAAAAGAAAAGGTAAAAATGATTATAATAATACAAAGCATATACTTATGACACATAATATGTGTCATAAGTATTTTCTTTTAATTGTATTATATTAATCATTAATGACAGGGGAGGCTCTGCCTCCCCTGCCTCCCCTGACTGCACGTCCCTGGTATGCTGTGTTTGTGTATGTATGCTGTGTGTGCTATACAGTATGTATGTATGTATATAGCCCCAAAAAGCAGCAGTACATTGAATTAGATTTAAAGGGGTAAATATAATAAGATTGGAGTTCTGTTGAAGATGGGATGTTGCCCATAGTGACCAATCAGATTCTATTATCTTCTAGTACAGTGATTCCCAAACTTTTTTGAATAACGGCACCCTAGAGCATCAAAATATTTTCAAGGCACCCCTAGGCCAAATGCTTCTTATTCAGAAATTCAAAAAATAATATTAAATTAAGTGCATTGTGTTTATATGTCCCATTTATCTAGTGAGGGACAGGATTTGCTCCTGTTTGTCCACATATATTATGATTGGCAGCCACCAGCACTGGTTTTGCCTGGTACATTGACCATAAATGATATGAATTGATCTTGGTCCACCAACCCAAGGCACCCCTGCAAGTGTCCTGAGGCACCCCAGGGTGCCTAGGAACACAGTTTGGGAACCACTGTTCTAGTAGGTACTGTATAGATAGTATAATCTGATTGGTTGCTATGGGCAAAGTCCCATCTTTAATAGAACTTCCATCTTAGTAAATTTATCCCTAAATTGTAAAGAAGATTACGTGTAAGATGCTGTCATAATCTCATCAGTCTAATCCATGTTTGTATGCAATGCCTATGTTCATATAGATTGGGCATGTGCCGGGATCACACTGCGCACGCACCAAGATACTGTCATGTTCTTGCTTACAGGCCCTGGTCCAGTTTGCTTGGTAAGCTGCAAGGATCTTAGCTTACTGAGCGCCTGTGACTCTGCCCCACCAACCTGCTGAATACATGCCCCGCACCCCCCTCGCCAATTCCCCTCACTCCTATAGGAGGGGATGTGTAACGAAAACACATCCCCTCACATCCCTCCACTGCAGGAGAAATCATTTGATGGTCACCGACCACATGATTTATCCTGGCTTTACAAATAGAAGTCAGTGATGAACTGACTTTTTTATTTGCGAGCGCCGGGACAAAGACGGGGCTTGTGGCTGACATCCGGTGACGTCAACCGCCTTCCCCCAGCACACATCATCCCCCCCAACGTACCCATGGGAATGCCCAGCTTTTTCATGGGGATGCCCATAGATCGATGGGCGTTCCCATGGACGATCCCCGTCCCCACCGCTTTCTGCCCCGATCCTTGTGTACGGCTTGGTGACTATGAACTATCACTTGTGATGATTAGCGATCCCATAGCCTTAACATTTGCTACTATGAAGACATGTGCAGTACAAGCATGAATCAGGCCATAAGTACTATTGCCAATATTCAACCCACCTATGGTTATTTTTAATTCCATACAGACATCGGTCTTTAAGTCTGTCTCTGATGTTCCCAAGATCTGTCTCTGATGTTCACCAGCTTTAACAGAAGGCTCCTCTACTATTACTGCCTCAATGCTCCTTCGCTTTGCTGGCGGTGGCACTGTGGAGGGGTCCACTACTGGAATCTGTGGATGTGACAATACATAAAAGCATTTTAAAAAGCTTCAGAGTGAGATCTTTTACAGGGACATGGTATCAGACAAGAATACTAGTATATATACACACTTGTGGACTATTTCATTTCCAAACTTTGGTGCTCAACAGTCTCATAGCAACTACAGTATTTTTAAGAACTTTGCTTACCTGATAGTATATACATTGTACTTAAAATAACATTTTGAATAGTTACAGCTTATGCGGGGTACACACCAGGACGACCCGCTCACGATGCACATCGTGAGCGGGTCCTCAGTGTTTCTTCCGACCCGCTCATGATGACGCGGGGGGCATGACCCGCTCACGTTGGAAACCCGCACCCGGGAGTATGGTCTTTATTCAGATCCTAACTGCTGCAGGAAAGCTCTAAATAACGGCAGACCGACCCACGGGACCGCGTATCGGATCGGTATCGGTCCACACCAGGACAGAAACGGGCCCAATCACCACACAATCTACATCCAATCGGTCGGAATTGGATCTAGATTGATGGGATCAGACCCTTGTCGTCCAGGTGTGTACCCAGCATTACTACAGAGTTCATCACAGAAAATTACATTGTCATCACAATAACCTCAGAGTTGCCGAGTCTCCCGCTTTTTCATTCCTCCTCCCGGTCTCATGGAAACTGCCCGTATCCTCCCGGTTTTTAAAGTCTGCACTCTGACATTTGTGACTGCATGTGCGCGAGTCAATGAAGTGCCGGTGTCAGGTCCTGCAAGCGCGACGTCATCACGTCGCTCTCCTAATAGATTCCGACCACCGCGGGGCTCTGTGGGTAGCTGATGACGCACTGGATGGAGAGCGGGAGCAACAGCGGCGTATGGAAGAGCGGCGGGCGGCAAGCAACAAGAGGCAGTGGTAAGAAGAGTCAGACCGAGCTGCTTACTGTGTTGTGGCTGCTGGCTGCTTTAAAACCTTTGTCTTCCTCCCCGCTGCTTATTATTCATCAGCTCCGCACCGCTCTGCTCCATCTCCAGGGCTCCATGCTGCTGCAGCAGTGTGCAGCTTCAAATCCCCCCCTTCAAGTCACAATAATGCCGCCCGCCCCCCCCCCCCCCCCCCCCCCCCCTGTGCGGCTATAGGTCTACTCTACCTGTTTATTCATATTATGCAGCTGTGGCACTACAAGTCGCAGCATGCACTTTCTTCCAGTCCTTAGGACACCACAACACCCAGCAGATCATCCCAAGCTGCAATGCTATTACCTGTAGCCTATTATGCATTGGTGGCCCTACAAGTCCCAGCAGGGAACCACCAGCTGCTATATGATTACCTGTCAAAGTCTACTATGCAGTGGTGGCACTACAACTCGCAGCATGGCACCACCAGCAGCTATATGATTACCTGTCAGAGTCTATTATGCAATGGTGGCACTACAACTCGCAGCAGGGCATCGCCAGCTATTAGGTCCGCCCCTGGCGATGCAAGGTCCGCCCCCTGGCAACGCCTTTTACTATGAGTATATACAGTTTTCCTGCATAGAACAAGCAGATCGAGTCACAACACCAATCCCAATATAAATACACACAGCAGGAAAAGGTTAATACATCCCTGTCTCGATGTTCCCAAGTTCCTTCTCAGAAGGTTCCGATGGCTTCACAATCCATGGCTCTCATATAGGGCCTGATTCAGACCTGATCGCACAGCCACAAATTTCCATGGCCGGTTTTTAGTGAAGACGCTGTCCGCTAGAGTGGAATCCAGCCTTGAAAATGAATGTGTACACTGTGCAAATTAATATGCATGGCTACACTCATACGCAGCCGTGCAAATATATCCAGAACCCTTCAAATAATTTTTACACCGGCCACAACTCATCACAGGCACAACGTATCCCTGGACTTACTCAGCGGCACAATGGGAAAAAGTATATCAAGCCTGAAGCTAAACACAAACACCCTCCCCTAAAATGCTCAGGCACACCTAACATTTTCCTGGACACTCCCAGCATTTTCCTAGTAATGTCCGGGTTTTTTTTAGCCCTCCCACTAGAGGGCGGTTTCCATCCCCAGCCACCTACTTCCTGTTAATCGCCTTGTGAACGGAGTGCATATAGAAAAAGTTGCAGGACTTTGTCACCAGATGGCTTTGTGCATGCTTACTATGGGGTCGTATACATGTGCAGTGTATCGATAATCCGCTACTATGTGATTAGGTCTGAATCAGGCCCATAATGTGGAAACCATGCAAATGAGAAAAAAAGCCTTCTGGTGCAGTATATACTTAATAAACAATGATAAAAGTTCACTAGAATCACATAGAAGTATGTAGTAGCTGAGGTTAAAACAATTATCAGCAAGTAATGAGAACTAATTCGCGGTAGATATTATATAGTCACCAGGTGGCCTCTCAGGTTGGTCCGCTGAGACTGCGCCATGCCAGAAGAGCAGTGTCCTCAGACTGCTCCCGGTCCTGTTGTCACAATGGCCGGATGATTTGTGCCAGTTGAGTTAAATGCTGAGAATATTGCATTACATACTAAAAACACAGGCAATTCAAGTACATGTGTTATATATGTCACAAAGCATTGTCATTTAAATTGTTAAATGGAAATGCTATGCAGAAAAGGAAATGTGACTGCAATGATAAATCAGCTTTGTGTATCACAGAGATCCCCGTTCTAATTCCAGTAAATGGGTAGGTAGCTGCCATAGTACAGTACATTGCTTTGCCCTGGGCCTACAATGCTGTTAAGATGGCCCTTCCCATAGTTACATTGTTGTTGATATCTGCAGAAGCTGAGCTGGGAGCTGGGACCATGGACCAGCTGCACTTTACTATTTACTCCTATACATTACACAGTACCACTTCTGTATTCCTGTATAATGTGTGTAATTCTCAGTAAGTGCCACTGACGGCTGCACAGTACCACTTCTGTAATGCTGTATACCCCACCCACCCCATTGTTGTTTAATATATTTTATTCACATTTATACAAATAACAATGTATCAGATACTCAATAAATGCACAATACTCAAAAAAATAAGTAATAATAATAATAATGAAAGAAAAAAAAATATTAATAATAATAATAATAATAATAATAATAAAAAAATAGATAAAAAAAATAATAAGTACAATAAAACAGGACAACGTCCTCCATGTTGTTGCAAATAACATACCACAAAATTGCATATTGACACGTAAATTTTGCTTATAAGATTGTTCCTATATCTTTTGAAAGTGTTGTTATCATATCTACTCATACATTAATGTTATTACGGATGAATAATGTTGAAGGACATAATATATATATATATATAATAAAAAAAAAAAAAATTACATAAAAAATAGCCCGGGGATATTCAATTTGTAAGAGTTCTTCATAGATGTTTTTTTCAAATGAGTTACCATGTAAAAGGTCAAAAATTAAAATTTATAATACTAAATTCTCAAGATGGTCATGTTTTTTCCTGCCCTGTATAGTTTGTGTATAAACATATCATGGATTCCATTGAATAAATTTTATGGAGTTGTTCTGTAGAAAAGCCGTTATCTTCTCCATTGAAGCTACAAACCAAACCCACCCCATTGTTAATCTGGCCCTGTTATACCACTTTCAGACCGCACTCTAGACCCGGGTTATTGCTGTGTTCTTGCGGCCCCAACACGGGTCAAGGTGCGGTCTGAAAAGGCCACCACGGGTCGAGCAACACGGGTGTTCAACCCTGGTATTGACCAGGGTTGAACACGGCTTTGATCCGTGTCAAGTGCAGTATGAACGGGTGCCTGGGTCGAGCGACCCGTGTCCCGTTCACAGTATGGAGGAGGCAGCTCTGTCAGCTCCAAGTACTGCCTCCTCCCGAGCCCCCGATGACGCGCCGCCGCCCAGCTCCGCCCCATGTGACGTCACCGACTCTGCAATATGCCGTGTCGGTGTCGGAACTTTCAGACCGCATTGCCGTGTTGCTCTGGGGATGGGACCCATGTCCTAATCCCGTGTGCGACACGGCATTTGCGGTCTGAAAGTAGCATTAGTGATCATTTGAGAATTCAATCCTAAATACATGAAGTGATACTGTGCAGCTATTAACAACATATACTGAGAATTACATTCATTCCACATTATTACAGAAGTGGCACTGTGCAATTGTCCACGACATATACTGAGAATGACATCCATTGCACATTATTACAGAAGTGGTACTGTGCAATTGTCACGGACATACTGATAATTACACCCATTGCCCATAAGTACAGATGTGGCACTGTGAAATTGTCAGTGACATAGGGGGACATTTACCAATATGAAAAACCTAGTTTTTCGTATTGGTATTTCCCCTACGACTGCATACGACTGTTTCAGTCGTATGCAAAGTCGTATTCCGGAGGGGAAATTACAAAGCAGTCATATACGACTGCTTTGTAACCCTCCGATTGGTGTAATGATTCGTATTAGCGGCACATATACAGATGGCGCCGGCCTTATTATTGCTGGCGGAGCGCCAGGACCGTGTCCCTGGCGATCCGCCAGCAATCTGGCGCTCTGGCTGAATGAGACGCTCGTGCGTTTCCCACGCACGAGCGTCTCAATAGCCGGGCGGCGAGGCGGCGCGGCGGGTGCAGTCCTGCCCGTATCCAGCTTCAGGGAGACGGGCAGGGCTGCGGGGGGCTGCGGGGGGGCGGTGTGGACCGGCGGGGACCCGGGGAAGCCGGCGGGGACCCGGGGAAAAGCACCGTCGGAACGGGACGCGCGTGCACCTCGTGCACGCGCGTCCCCTTCCGACATACAGATGGCGCGGGGCGGGGGATGGCGGGTGGCGAGTCCTCCGCCATCCCCAGCAAAGACAAGCCCGGCGCCATCTGTATACGGCCGCTAATACGAATGTCTCTGGCAGTCTGCACGGATCAGTCAGATCCGTGCAGGCTGCAGAGTGTAAAAAAAAACAGAAAAATAAATAAATTAAAAAAAAAATCGGCGTGGGGTCCCCCCCACAGCTGTAACCAGCACCAGGCTGAAGGAGCCGGGGCCGGTAATTAAAAATCAGGGAACCCGACAAATAGGGGTTCCCCGATTTTTAACAACCAGCCCCAGGCTCCAGGTCCAGGGCTGGTTCCCAAAATACGGGGAACAAAGGCGGCCAATAGCGGCATTCGGGAGGCAGAGCCGCACGATGTACACAAACACCGTGCAGCTCTCTGCTGTCCGGCTGGTTTCGGGTGTCGGTTTGTTTTTTTGCCAAGACCCTTACCTGGACTACGTTGCCCTGGGAAAGGTGAGTATGGTTTCCTTCCACAGCTTCCACATGGATTTCGTCGGACTCCGGACCGCCGACAGCGAGGACGACATGTACAGCGACGTCGACATGGAGCCAGAAGATGACACAGGACCAGAAGACAACACAGGACCAGGGCTACCTACGGAAATAAGATAGGTAAGTATTAGTATGTGTGGGCTTTGTATGTATTAAAGTTTTATTTTAAGTATGTGTCAGTGTGTTTTATTGTACTATTTTTAATACTGTGGCACTACAAGACCCAGCGGGCCCTTTAATGCCCCGCAGGCTGGGACTTGTGGTTCTCCAAGTCCCAGCTTGCGGGGGAGGCTTGCTGGGACTCATAGTGCCCCAGTATTAGACAATAGTTTAATCTTTTTTTTACACCAAGATCAGCTCGATGCCCACCGCCCAGGGGCATCGAGGACAGCACCAGGCTTCAGCCTGGTCAGGTAAGTCCTGGAGGGGGGGGACCCCTTTATTGGGGGGGTCCCCACTCCCCCAGGGCCCCTGGCCAAGCTGACTGGTCGGTAGGGCTGAATGCTTTGGCCGGGGGGACTTGTATAAAAAGTCTCCCCCCAGCTGTGGCATTACCCTGCTGGCTGGTTTGGCCTGGGGCTGGTTCTTGAAATACGGGGGACCCGTACTCATTTTGTCCCCCGTATTTTGGGAACCAGCCCCGGACCTGGAGAATGGGGCTGGTTGTTAAAAATCGGGGAACCCCTATTTGTCGGGTTCCCTGATTTTTAATTACCGGCCCCGGCTCCTTCAGCCTGGTGCTGGTTACAGCTGTGGGGGGGACCCCACGCCGTTTTTTTTTTATATATTTTTTTTTTACATTTTTTTACACTAAAGCCTGCACGGATCTGACTGATCCGTGCAGGCTTAAAGCAAATACGACAGGGAAAGAAAGGTGTATTTTCCTGTCGTATTTGCGTGGGTGTTTCACACCACTTAGCAGCCGTATTATCAGTACGGCTGCTTAGTACATCAGGAACCACCATTATTTTGAATGGTGATTTCTGTCGTATCCTATCGATGGTGTAGACATTCGTATTTGTAAATACAAATATGAATGTCCCATCATTAGGAATACGAATTGTTGTATTTTCGGGATTGTAAATCCCGAAAATACAAATTCGTAAAAAAAAGGTGTATTTCTCCCTACGAATATACCTTTTTTCTACGAATCCATTTTAGTAAATGTCCCCCATAGACTGAGAATTACATACATTGCACATGATGACAGAAGTAGTACTTTGCAGATGTCAGTGACATATAATGAGAATTACATACATTGCACGTGATTACAGTAGTACTACTGTGCAATTGTCAGCAACATATACCGAGAATTACATTGATTGCACATGATTACAGACGTGGTACTGTGCAATTGTCACTGACATATACTGAGAATTACACCCATCACACATGATTACAGAAGTGGCACTGTGCAATTATCACTGACAATACCTTTATTACAAATGTACGTAACTTCCCCCCAGCTGAATAATTAGAATAAGACAGCAATATTATTTATTAAATAATAATTAAGGGACAATGTTACAGTGTGTTTTTCTAACAGGGACAATAAAAGTCTGTATGATGGGAGCAACAATTTATATTTTATTATGTGACCACCAATTAGATTTCTTAAATAATAATATTTGTTTTATCATAGAAACATTTTTTTCCCATATTAGTGATCAATGAATATTGTCCCATTAATTTAATAAAGTATTGCTACCTTTGATTATATATTCCCCCCCCCCCCCTAATAATGATTGTTGTCTCCTTAGAAGCATATAATTGCACGCAAAAAGGGGTGGGGTCACGGGTTATATACAGTCACTGGTCTAAGGCTTTGCACTACACTCCTCTTTCTCTACCACCCTCATAGTAACTGTATGATACCTACTTGTGTGCTGATTTTGCCAAGTGTAAAACTGCTGCACATATCCCAATGTTTTATCAGTATATAGAGGTGAGTGGATGACGGTGTTATGTTATGGTTAGACAATTAGATATATACACAGTAATCAGAGGCGTAACTAGAACTTCATGGGCCCCATAGCAAAATACTGAAAGCCCCCCCCCCCCCCCTCCTGGCCAAACCCCCCCCCACCCAGCGAGGGACAGCGAGGGGGATAGAGACATAAAAAACATAAATGGAATACTGTAATAATTATAAAATGATTTAAAAAATGCTACAAGCACTTATTGGGCAAGATTCTATGCTATGCGCTAAATGCGCATGTTTTATTTGCGCACCACATCGCCGCAAATCGCCAATTTTAAATTCGCATTTTTCAGTCAAAATGCGCATATTTAATGTGATGCGCATTGGAGGCTGAAAAGTGCGAAGAGGGGCGATTTGCAGCGAAGTGGTGCGCTGTATTTTGTCCTGAAAATGTGCGATTTTCATGTCTGAAAATCGCACATTTGCAGGACAGCGCAAAGTGTAAAAAAAAAAACGAGCGCGGGGTCCCCCGCCCGAGCATAACCAGCCCCGGGCTCACTGAGCCGGTGCTGGTGACATAAAATCAGAGTCCCCGACAAATAGGGGTCCCCTTGATTTTATGAAACCAGCACCAGACTCAAGGTCCGGCGCTGGTTCCCAAAATACGGGGGACAAAGTGACTAGGAGTCCCCCGTATTTTAAGAACCAGCACCGGACACAACCAGCCAGCAGGGTAATGCCACAGCCGGGGGGAGACTTTTTATACAAGTCCCCCCGGCCAAAGCATTAACCCCCTGGCTGGTCAGCATGGGCAGGGGTCCTGGGGAAGTGGGGACCCCCCCAATGAAGGGGTCCCCCCCCTCCAGGAGTTACCAGCCCATGCTGATAGTCCGGGGCTGTCCTCCATGCCCCTGGGCTGTGGGCATGGAGCTGATGATTTGTGTAAAAAAAATAATGAAAACTATTGTTTTACACTGGCGAACTATGAGTCCCAGCAAGCCTACCCCGCATGCTGGGACTTGGGGAACCACAAGTCCCAGCATGCGGGGCATTAAAGGGCCCGCTGGCACTTGTAGTTCTGCAGTGAAAAAAATAGTGCACAAAATCACACTGACACCCTGTAAAATAAAACTTTAATACACACAAAACACACACACACTGATACTTACCTACCTTGAGCCCGTAGGTCGGTCCCTGGATCCTGGGTCCGGGCTCCGGGGCTCCAGGGCAGAAGAGTCCGGTTCCGGGGCCTTGGTCCTGGTTCCGGGGCTGGTCCTGGGGTTCCGGGGCTCCTGGCGTGAAGAATCCGGGGTCCGGGATCCGTGGTAGTCCCCAGGGGTACCTAAGGAGGCAAATCCTACTCACCTGCTCCCCGGCGGCGACCTCCGGTGACAGCGCTGCTCCAGACTGGTACCCGGCTTGCAGGACTTTGCCCGGCGCTGAGATGTTTCCTCCTCGCCGTCTCTGAACAGAATGATTTCTCGGCCAATTAGGAGCCGAGAAAGTCGGCTCCTGATTGGCCAGAAATCATTCTGAATACAGACGCCGACGAAGTAACATCTCTGCTCTGGATGCGCTGAGATGTTACTTCGTCGGCGTCTGTATTCAGAATGATTTCTGGCCAATCAGGAGCCGACTTTCTCGGCTCCTGATTGGCCGAGAAATCATTCTGTTCAGAGACGGCGAGGAGGAAACATCTCAGCGCCGGGCAAAGTCCTGCAAGCCGGGTACCAGTCTGGAGCAGCGCTGTCACCGGAGGTCGCCGCCGGGGAGCAGGTGAGTAGGATTTGCCTCCTTAGGTACCCCTGGGGACTACCACGGATCCCGGACCCCGGATTCTTCACGCCAGGAGCCCCGGAACCCCAGGACCAGCCCCGGAACCAGGACCAAGGCCCCGGAACCGGACTCTTCTGCCCTGGAGCCCCGGAGCCCGGACCCAGGATCCAGGGACCGACCTACGGGCTCAAGGTAGGTAAGTATCAGTGTGTGTGTGTGTGTTTTGTGTGTATTAAAGTTTTATTTTACAGGGTGTCAGTGTGATTTTGTGCACTATTTTTTTCACTGCAGAACTACAAGTGCCAGCGGGCCCTTTAATGCCCCGCATGCTGGGACTTGTGGTTCCCCAAGTCCCAGCATGCGGGGTAGACTTGCTGGGACTCATAGTTCGCCAGTGTAAAACAATAGTTTTCATTCTTTTTTTTACACAAATCATCAGCTCCATGCCCACAGCCCAGGGGCATGGAGGACAGCCCCGGACTATCAGCATGGGCTGGTAAGTCCTGGAGGGGGGGACCCCTTCATTAGGGGGGTCCCCACTTCCCCAGGACCCCTGCCCATGCTGACCAGCCAGGGGGTTAATGCTTTGGCCGGGGGGACTTGTATAAAAAGTCTCCCCCCGGCTGTGGCATTACCCTGCTGGCTGGTTGTGTCCGGTGCTGGTTCTTAAAATACGGGGGACCCCTAGTCACTTTGTCCCCCGTATTTTGGGAACCAGCGCCGGACCTTGAGTCTGGTGCTGGTTTCATAAAATCAAGGGGACCCCTATTTGTCGGGGACCCTGATTTTATGTCACCAGCACCGGCTCAGTGAGCCCGGGGCTGTTTATACTCGGGCGGGGGACCCCGCGCTCGTTTTTTTAATTTTTTAACCATTTCTATTATTTTTTACAGCAGAACCCTGCACGGAACATTGCGATCTGTGCAGGGTTCTGGCTAATTCGCCAACAGACATTTGGGGGAAAGAAAAAGATAACTCTTTTTTTGGGGGCACTAACTTAGATTATTATAATTTTACTTTCATAACATATGATGGATAATCCAAAACCTCATACAGTGAAAATTATGGGAGTAAATGGGCTATTCTAAAGGAAATCTGAGCAGTCAGGGAGAGAGAGAGAGAGAGAAAGAGATAAGGGAAAATAATATAATTTTTTGTAGATTTTTAGTATACGTGGGATGGATTGGGTGTGTAGTGTCCACAAGACTATGATATTAAAGGTCAACACACATGTTTAAAATTGGTGAATGTTTCAGCCTATTTTAGTCAGATTGTCCATTCATGGGGTTCCTTGGAATTCCCTGGGCAATTGATCTATTAGGCTGATTTTTTTGGTTTTATGATGCTCTGTGACTGTGCAATATTCTTATTGCTTACTGGGATATTGTCCCATTTAGCAAAAAACTTGTAAAAGTGAAAATATTTAACATATTGTGTGATATTAAAATGGCGATGATGTTCTTATTCGGTGGTGACGGCCACTATGGTAGGAAACCCAATAAATTAGCGCTCATGCGCTTAGTTATGCAGAGTACAAATTAGTCTGAGATATCAATATAGGAAAATTAGAAGTGCACCCCTAGGGTCCCAACTGTCCCGTGTTTACCCGTGTGCCCATCAGGCAGTGAACGGGTTAAACAGTGCACAGGTTAAGGGGCCACTAATTGGGGGCAACAGAAGAAAGAAAACTGGGATCTGCTTTTGGGGCTCAGCTCTTGGATCACCCCTGATGGAATACCAGCGCAGGGGGTCACTCTCTGGCTGGCCGCAATGAGAGTCCCTTAGTGAGAGTAGTAAAATATTGATAACAGCACAAATAGAAATAGCAGGTTCAATCAGCTCTATAGGTATTGTAACTAAGTTATTAGTAGTTATAATCTGTCTTATATATTCCACAGGGTGCCTATACTAATTGCACATTTGAAATAAATTTCTAGACCTTTGAACGTACAGATACCTGGGAATAATAATTATAATAATGGCTGAAAGGAAAAAACATGCCGATAATGCTCTCTCACAAAGCGAAAAAAATATACCTTCAACGAAATTTTTGTGCACTTCTATAATCACAATGATGTGATCATTATATCCCTTAATGGTTACTCAGACAATGATATTCAATAGCTCATGCATAAGAATACAGGTGCTTGATACACACTATCCAATTTAGACTCATTCAATCTGTAGTTTTTTAGACGGTCTGTATGCCTTTAAGTGCCTCTCACTATATTCCTTAATAGTCATTTAGACAGACAATTCAATCAGTCATATATAAGACTCCAGACACTTAGCATACACCATCCAATTTAAACTTATACAACCTGTAGATTTTCTCTAGGCAGTCTATATCACTTTAAGAGTCCTGTTTTATCTTTTCATTGTGATATGTACGTTACACACACCAGTACTCACACTTATATAATGTATGAAGGATATGCATAGTTTTAAGTTTGACCAAGATCCTTATACCCGGTCAGACAATGACATGTGTATATACAAGTATTTGGACATCACGTCCCAAACCAAGGCATTTTACTTATCCTTCAGATGTGAGTTCAGTCAGTGCTTAAATAGCATCTGGGTCCTCTCTGTGGCCGTCCTTCCACCCGCTGTACGTACGTTTCGCCGAGTAGGCTTGTTCACCAGTGTATCTCTGTATCTGTGTATCTAATTCGCCAACAGACCCAGGTCTGAAATAAGTGCGATAATTAGTCACTTAAAAAATGCGATGTGCAAATGCGCATAGCATTAAATAAGCGACTTGTATACTTTTCTGTGCGAAAACATCTGGATGCGATAAAAATGCGAATTAATCTCGCATTTTTATTCACCAGACCTTAACGCACATAATATGCGATTTCAGCCCCTGTGCGCATCCCATTAAATAAACGATTTAATGGGAAAATGCGATATCGCCATTTTGTGGTCTAATTACCGCAAAAAAATGATAATCGCATCCCATAGAATGTCACCCATTGTCTCAATAAACCCCTTCTGCCACTGTGGGGATAAAATATCAGGGAGGTGGGGGTGAAACAGGATTTGGCATTTTGCCATACCAGGACAGCAGCAGCACAGATGTAACTCCAGTGCTCAGTGGGACCTGTCCACTGACTGCAGGTGACTGATGGGGCCTCTAACACTGTGCGATGGAGTCCCATCCATGCTGCTGCGGCCATGATATTTCTGATCCCTGACACCCTACTCCGATCTCTCCTGCACCAGCCTTCCTCTCCTCCCCCGCTCCACTAACCCGTCCAGCTCCTCTTGGTGGCCCGGGTCCTCCTTCCCTGCCGGCTGCCGTTTCATACTTGCAGCGCGATCGTTGCACGCTCCTCCGCTCCACACACCTGCATGTAATTGCCGCGCTGTGTGGCAGGGTGCAGGGGGAGCAGCATTCCGGTGCCTCCCTGCACAGACTGCCGACGCGGATCATGCAATTATTAACCTAAGTTAATGTTTAGAGCGCTTATATATGAGTGGTTGTCTTAACGAGCAGCTGCTTATGGGGGTGGTCAGTTCCCCAGAAATAAAGAAAAACAGAAACAACAAAATTAAGCAGCGCTTTCACACAATAATTATTGAGAGTGTATGCATCAATCTAATCATAAAAATGTAATAAAAAATTACACATAAGAATACAATGATAAAATAACAGTAGAATTAATAGGATCTCTATTAAATATAGTCACCACTGATGATAGGTGGACCTGCTCTGGTCTTGGGAATGAATGTCCAATAGAACTTGGAGGGAGTCCGTCCATATAATTTTGTATATAACCTGTGGATGCTTGGTTGTTGGCCAGTTGGCAAAAGTTGGTATAGCCAGTTCGGGAAACCTTTCTGTTAGCGCAATCCGATTTCAGGAATAATGGTCGGTCTGCAACCTCACCGGTAGGAAATTAGGACAGGATCAGATCGTTCAGCAGGAGGTCAAATGACGATTTGTGGCAATTGACAGTGTGACTTTTCTCTGGAGGATGGTCCAAACGCACCAACGCGTTTCGCTGTGCTGACTCGGATCTTCATATTATGCAGCAGGATGTCAGCGTCAGCAATCTCTCTGGATCAAAGCAGGGCACAATGGACTCATGGGATTTGTAGTTTATCGTTAACTGCACAAAGTGTGACCAGTTAAAGTAAAACTACAATCCCCATGATGCCACCGTGCCTGCTTTTCTGTCTATAGCCTAGATACCTCTAAGGTAACTGAAGCTTAATCCCGGCGGCAGCTGCCTTCACATTGTGCCGTCATCGTGGCACTCTCTCTAAGCACCAGCTGCGTAATAGTCGGGCTGGGCTGCCTGGTGGTGTGACAGGGCGCAGGGGGAGCAGCGGGCCCCAATACAGCTCGGGCCCCATAGCAGCTGCACCCCCTGCACCCTCAGTAGTTACGCCACTGAAATTAATACCCACTAACACTCGAGTAAGAATTGGAAATTACCTTTTTATCAACAAAATATATCCCCCGACACTTGGAAGTCCCGCCCCCGAGATCTGATTGGCCCACAGGCCATTCAGTCATATATAATGGATAACCATTGATAGCTAAAACTATCGCTGGTTATCCATCAAATAGTTTACTACTATCGATTGCTAGGTGGAGAATCACCATCGATGGCAACCATCAATGGCATCTGCACCAATGGCCATCCCTAACAATAACATTGTTAAACCTTCCTCTATTATAAAAACATTTTTTTCTTAAAATTGTTACATATCCCCTTCATCCACCCGCCAATTACTCTCCCAACCACTGTAGTAAATCCATAGGTTTGGTGGTAAAACGCAAATCAAAGGTGATTATTTGTACATTTCCCCATTCCCCTTTGAGGCCTGTGAATCAGGACAGTTGGGATATGCGCTGTTCTGCCCCCACTTATCCCTAAACACAATTTGAGACTGTTTTGCTTTAATTTTTTGCTGTATGGCGGCCATCTTGTCCCATGACATCATTATGACATCACAAAGGCTCTGTGGCAGAGGAATTTCTGGCAGCATCAGGAGAAGAAGCTAATATTTTTCTTCTGTGCTATATCTCTATATTTTGGGATTATTTACCTGATATTGTGACATAATGGGCTGTCTGTGCAGTAAACTGTGCATCCCTGCACCCAGCAGGAAGGTAAGTGCGCTGTTATATTTATGGGTTGTACTGTGCACATACAGAGGATTATCACAGGCCGCAATAGGGGGGAGCTCAGCCGATATTGGGTGTTTCTCAGTAGATTGGGCGGTGATTTGTCTAGTTCTGTAACCTACATATGGGTGGATAGGTATATTGTACTTTTATTCTCAATATGCACAAATTTCCACACTTTAACTTGTATTGAACATCCAATACTGCTCTTCACCTCTAGGGGGGGGAATTCAAGTGTTTTTCATGCTGGCGACCACTAGATGGCACATTATTGTTATGTAGCATTAGGGTACATGGTGCTCCCTGTATGTAACATTAGGGGTACATGGGTGGATGACACTCCCTGTAGGTAACATTAGGGGTACATGGATGGGTGATGCTCCCTGTATGTAACATTAGGGGTACATGAGTGGCAGATGCTCCCTGTATGTAGAAACACTCACATTTCACCATTAGCCTCACAGGATCTCACATTATCAGGATTGAAGCATCCATTTCCCCACCTTGCTGGGCTTTGTAGTTCGGCAGCACTTCTGCTGCTGTCGCATAGTTCCTTCTCCTACCAGTAGCTGCCTCCTGCCTGACTCTAACTGCCACTAACTGCCCATGCCCCCTGGTGACCAGGGTTGTCAGATCATACATTTTGATATGCGCACATAAGAATTACACAGGTTTTAGGAGTCAGTTCATACCCACAGTCATTACATTCGATGAGCAGTCACGTTTAGCCCCAGAACATGTGTTAAAAAATATTGACTGCTCATCGGACCCCTGGACCTGTCTAATTCATATCTGCTCTTATTAAAGGGATGATCTGGCACCCCTGCTGGTGCCAGATCATCATACCAAGGAAAACACAGGATGCAAGAGGGGGGTTTCTCCCAACATGACCCATTCCAGGAGGGACACGATGCTTTGTTCCTGGGCTTCACTCTGATATTATGATTGCTGTCAGCTTGGTTGAACTAGTTACTTACTAAGAAAGGTGATAGCAATCCTAAAATATAAATAGGGATGGACAACAACCATCGATGATTCATAGCCATTGATGGTTTATGGCTGATGTACAATAAAACATTTTTACCATCGATGGGTTAGAATCAGATGGTTTGCCTTCATCGATGGTGCAACATTACACCTGTGATGCCCTGCCCCTGGAACTGATTGGTCCATGAGCCAGTCTGTCACATAAAAGGGATGACCATCGGTCGGAGAAAATACAATTACATACTGTAGATGGCTACCATCGATAACTACATGCAATATCACCATCGATGGCAAACACCGATGGTCATCCCTAATTAAGAGAGAAGTCTTAGAAGAGAACATTTTCTCCATTCTAGAATGGGTCAAGTTGAAGGTATGTAATATTATAGATTATGTATGTACTAATGCATACCACCTGGTGCCCAGGGACATGGTCACTTGGTCTCACCAGCGAGTGTCACCCTAACAATGGTTACATATTACTGACAGTATATAAAATTTAGTGAATATACAGTAAATAAGCTGAGCGGATCTTATCTCCATCATTATATATTGCTATAATCTTATTATAACTGCTGACCCCGGTACTAATAGTTATAACAATAAAGTATAAGCCACAATGGTGAAGTTACAGCTGATTCCACCGCCCTGATCTGTTCTATTGCTTCCATGGTAGAAAGTGCTGGCACTGCGGAGAGTTATGTAGTCACAGCTAATGATGTCTCTTCCTCTGCTCCCTACAGCCAGGCAAGTCTGCTAAGCAGCAGAAGGGAGCGGCCAAGCACATCACCAGTGTGCAGCACCCCAACATTGTGTACCCCCCCACCAGTGTGAAGCCCCCCTTGCCCTGTGCCAGTGTGTCTGGTGAACTGCCAGCGAAGCCCGACCCTAGACAGGCGCGAGAGGCTCATGTGGCAGCAGCAGTGGCAGCAGTCATACACGAGGTAGTGGCATCCTACCTGCTGTTTGAGGGTAAGCTTCCTCCAGGTGCTATGAATGGGATGCTTGTATCTGATCACTAGTCTAATTCTAGTGTTGCTTTGTTCAGGCGCACACACCGGTGGTGCCAACATTACTGTTATGTTCCATCAATGTGACAGGCTGGTAACTAGTATGTACAGTATGTACTAAGCTGTGAGTTCTATGACTGTTTGGTAACCAGTATATATGTAATAGGCTGGGAGTTCTGTTATGGGACAGGAGCTTGTTACTGTATCTCACCAGCCTGATTCTGCCTTATGGGCCCTACACACATTGCGATGTGTGCAGGGCTACCTAGCTATGCTAGGTCGGGCTGTGCTGCGCCGCTATCGCCTAGCACACAGAGCTGACAGCCCACACACAGAGCGAGCTGTCAGCTCTGTGTGCTAAGCGAGCAGACAGCGCCAGTGTTCTCTGGTGGGAGAACACTGCCGATGCCGAGATTGATGGACACTGTCCATCAATCTCGGCCAGCGATAAAGACGCGCTAGGACGCGCACGGATGCCGATATAGCCCCCACACATACACCGATGTGAGGGCATTTGCTAAGCGACTTTGCCAAACTAAGCAAAATCGCTTAGAAAATGCCTTAATATCGGCATGTGTGTAGGCCGTATTATACATTATGTTGCTTTATATCTACAGCAGTGTTAATTTCATGCTTTAGTCTTTTTTTTTTTAGTCAATTTCCTATATTTGCCTAAATTATTTGTCACATTTTAGTCAAATGTTTTAATTTCGCCTAAGTCAAGTATTTAGTCAGTGGATCTTGACAAACATTTTTGTATAATTTTAGTCATTGATTTAGTTATGGCTGTGCAGGTTATTGATGCTGTAATGGATTTTGCTGACGATCATTTCTCTATCAATCCCTTGAATACTTTTTATACCTGTCACTATGGGGGAAATTTACTAAGCCAAATACCGCTGAAATATTCGTATTCGTAAATATGAATATTTTAAGCGGATTCGTATTTTTGGCATTTACTATGCCAAAAATACATATCATATTTGTATTCATGGCACATTCGTATTTATGAATACGAATGCATACGCCATCAACAGAAGGGATCAGTATGAAATCCCGGCCGCCGAAATGCCGACGGTCGAAATACCAACGCCGGAATCCCGACCACTTAAATGCAGACAAGGGGGGGCTGTGGATCACCCCCCCCCCCCCCCCTTGCGGGCTCGCCACGCAAGGGGCCCGGTGCCTCGCTACGCTTGGCACACTATTTTATTCTCCCTCTATGGGTGGACACCCATAAAGGGAAAGAGTGCCTGCATTGCCGCGGTCGGGATTTCAACCGCTGGGATTCCTACCACCGGGATTTTGTCCGCATCCCCAAAAGAATACGAATAGGAATCAGCATGCAAAATTATGGTGATTACTAATTTAGTAAGCAGCCGTATGTAATATACGGGTCGCTAATTACCAACAATTAGCTGGATAAAAATAGAAAAATAAATATTTTTTAAAAATGGAGTGGTGTCATCCCCCCCCCCCCCCTTCCCACGGCTATAACCAACCCTAGGCTACCCTAGCCTGTCCTTGATTTAAAAAATCAGGGAAACTAACAAATAGGGATACCCCGTATTTTTTAAAACCAGCACCAGGCCCAAGGGCTGGTCCTGGTTCCCAAAATATGGGGGACAAATTGAGTAGGGGTCCCCCGTATTTAAGAAACAGCACCAGGCCCAACCAGCCAGCAGGGTAATGCCACAACAGGGGGACACTTATTATATAAGATCCCATGGCCAAAGCATTTACCCCCTGACCAGTCAGCCTGGGCAGGGGTCCTGGGGAAGCGGGGTCCCCCCCTCCAGAATTTACCTGCCCAGGCTGAAGCCTGGGGCTGTTCCCGGTACCCCTGGGCTTTGGGTACCAGGCTGATTGCAGTGTAAAATAAAGAATAATCTATTGTATATTGCTGTGGAACTATGAGACCCAGCAAGCGTCCCCTGCTTGCAGGGACTTGGAGAACCATAAGTCCCCTCATGTGGGGCATTAAGGAGTCTGCTGGAACTTGTAGTTCCACAGCAATACAAATAGTAAAATAACCAAATTGACACGCAATAAAAGTAAAACTTTATTATACCCAGAGCCCACCCATACATAAACTTACCTACCGTAGGTAGGTCTCCATTTATCCGTCCATCCCATGGTCCTTACGAAATCCAATATGGATACCTGTGGAAGTAAACCATACTTATTAGGGTCCTCCGGTATAGATTACGTCCTCTATGTTCCATGTAGGCATCCCAGGGACCTGGCAAAAATAACAAAACGGCTTCCGAACACCAGACCGGACTGTCAGGATGACATGTGGGATGTATGTTTACATCCGAAGGCTCCTCCTCCCAAATAGGTTCAGGAGTCGCTAGGCCGTTGGTAGTCATTTAGTTTTTTGCCAAGTCCCTAGGATGCCTACATGGAATAAGGAGGATGTGGTCCCCACTTCCCCGGACCCCTGCCCAGGCTGACCGGTCAGGGGGTAAATGCTTTGGCTGCCAGACCTTATATAATAGGTGTCCCCCAGCTGTGGCATTTCCCTGCTGGCTGGTTGGGCCTGGTGCTGGTTCTTAAAATATGGGGGAGCCCTACTAGTTTTTTCCCCCGTATTTTGGAAACCAGGAAATATGGGGAAACCCTATTTGTTTAATTCCCTGATTTTTTAAAACCAGGACAAACTCTTTGAGCCTGGGGCTGGTTATAGCCATGGGGGGACCCACGCCATTTTTTTTATTATTTATTAAATTTTTTATTTATTTTACACTGCGGCCTGCACGGATCTGACTGATCTTTGCAGGCTGCCAACTCGTATTTGTATTTAGTGGCCATATATCAGGGTTGCCTACCCTCCAGGGAATGGCCGGGAGGGTCCTGGAAATCAGGTCCCCCTCCCGGAAAGGGGGGCAACCCTCCCGCATTGCTGTCCACCTTCCGCAAACCGCTACTCGGCGGGGGGGGTCCACGGGTTAAATGACGCGATCGCTGCATTTTAGCCCCGCCCCCGACGTGCAATGCCTGAAATACCACATGGCTCCTCCCCCGAACCGCCGCCTTTCCCCTTCCATAGATGGACACACCCCTTGCTTCACAGAGCTGGCTCCCCTCTCCCGGAGAGGGCAGTCTAAAAGTCGGCAACTATGCAGTATATACGAATACATCTCAGTCGTATTCGTATTCTAAGTATATTTCCCCCCATGTGTTTAGTAATCTAGGTATCAAACAAGTGCAACTCAAATGCTACATTCTTCACAGCAGGTCATTTATTTTCTGCAAATATCAATTCAAGAAAACCATCGTTTTCTGTTGTTTTTTTAATTAAAAATTTGTATTTAAATAATTAAAGAAAAACAAAACCTTCCTGATACAAGTAAGTAGTACAGAACTAGTCTACTGCAAAATAAAATAAATCTGTAAGGATGCATATTATAATATATAGCTATTCAGCTAAAGGTAAGTAATTGGCTAGCTACATGACAAAGCGTTGTTGCACAGCTGCAGCGCAAGTAAGTAAATCTAGGGCCAGAGAGGATGGATAAAACTGTAAAAAATATAGTATTATGAATAAGAGAATCCAATAAATCACTCAAAAATATGGTGTCCTGACAAAAATGATACAGGATCTTTGTCTAGTCAGTTTTTAGTCATGACAACCAGAAAGAATATTAAGTCAACATTTTCGTTATTAAAAAATTCCTATTTTCGTTATTGTTAAATTTTATTCACAGAAAAAACCTTTGTTGATGAATAGTTTTAGTCTAAATTTTCATTGACGAAATGAACACTGATCTACAGAGGAGATTGCGCCTCCGCACAGAACTCGCAACCTATTACATAGAGCCCATAGACAGTACAGGGTACATTTACTACAATGAAAAGAGGTGATGTTGCACATAGCAACCAATCGGAATCTGTCTCTCATTTTCAGATGATACATCATCTGTTGATTCCATTGATAGCAGCAGCAGTGGATGTTCGGAGCTTATTGAACTGGCAGAAACATCCGCAGATAACTGCAGCACCGGCTCTTTTGCGAGCAGTGACTCCTCCCCCAGGTAGGTTGCCGGCACAATAAGCAGGTCCTCCCTGCTCCGGTCGCTGGGGTAGATTTTAGGTCTCTTGTCTTACACACAGGCTGTGATTTAGAAACGGTATCTACATATCTGCCTGCAGCTGGGGCTGCTACACAGGTTCTACCACACAGAGCACTGATGGGCTGGTATCCTACTTGTATTACACACATGTATATATCATTATACTAACGAGTGTAACAATATAATAAGAGAAACGCTACATTAGAAATGAAGTCATGTCAGTGATCTGAATGATGCTAGATCGCTCAGATCACTCAGCACAGATCGCTCAGCCAGATCCGGAAGCACACAGCGCAGCACCAGCGCTGTGTGCTGAGTGATCTGTCACTGCCCATGTTCTATATAGGGAGAACACAGGTGATGACTAGATTAAGGTCAAGGGTGGCAGGCAGCGAGATCTGGCAGCGCAGGGTGGGTAGCGCTGGCAGGCAGGCAGGGGGTCCCTGCGGCGTATGTGAAGTGAGCGACGGGGTCCCTGCAGTAGATGGGAACTAGTTACTAGTTCCCATCTGCTGCAGGGACTCTGCCGCTCACTTCACATATGCCGCAGGGACCCCCTGCCCGCCAGCGCTACCCACCCTGCGCTGCCAGATCTCGCTGCCTGACTGCCTGTCACCCACCCTCACGCTGCCCAGGTACGGGGAAGGAGGGGGGGAAATGACACCTCCATCCGGCGGAGGGGGGAGATTATGCCTCTATCCGGCGGGGGGGGGGGGAGGGATGCCTCCATCTGGCGGAGGGGTAATTGATGACTCCGTCTGGCAGAGGGGGGGGGGGGCACAGACCTTTTTGTCCAGGGCCCCCACACACCTTAATCTGGCCCTGGGAATCACACCGATAAATGTACTCAGTAAGGGCCACTAACATGGTGAACATGGTGCAGGCGCTGGTAGCAGCAGGGCAGGGAATAATGAGATGACTTGTACATGGCAAACGTTTGTGTTGTTACAATAACAGTCACTGATCAAAGTCTTTATTTATAGGAAGAGAATCTACAAGACACGTGTGGATGTTGGCTTCCTCTGGGATGACGAGGAGGATGGGCTGCCCAGGGTCGATGTTTAAAACCCGACCAAACCTGGACATCGGACTCACGGAGTCATTAACATCTTATAACGCATGTCCCATAACTTGGGAACTTGCACCTTTGATTTGTTGAAAAGTTTATGTTAAGTGCATTAAACTTAAATCATTAAAGTTTATGCATTGTTTATCTTAAAAGCCTGTCCCGTTGACAGGTAATACCCCTACCCTGTCCCGTTGACAGGTAATACCCCTACCCTGTCCCGTTGACAGGTAATACCCCTACCCTGTCCTGTTGACAGGTAATACCCCTACCCTGTCCTGTTGACGGGTAACCCCCTACCCCCAATCTCTGTCTTCACAACTCCCTCTCTCCATATCCAGCAAGTTTGAAGCATCATTTTGCTTACACTTTCTGGGGAGTAATTTGGTCGCTGAGCAGCCTCTATATAAATCTGTTGTTTCAACAATAAAAAGTAACACAAGTCAATCAGTGTCTGATGTGTTATTTCCCACTAATGTGAATGTTTCCTATTGTACTACTGTATTGGTCTGACCCATACTCATGTGTTAAATAACTGTGGGAATGTAATGTGTAATAACACGTGTACGGTACTGTAGGTTGGTGCAGTACTGTGGGCTATGAGGATCTGTTCAGCTACACTGAGCCCCAGAGGCTACTGATGCTTCAACACTTGGGGGCCAATTTCCTAAGGATCACATATACAATATGGTCTGGGTGGGATCTTACCGCCCAGGAGCACATTGCAATATGCGATCCTATCAGTGGTATACAGTTACCAGCAGAGGCAGGGACATCGGCTCCAAAAGGTGGCGCCCCTGCAAACTGCTCAGCTGGGTGCCGGGGAGTCTGCAAATGGCAGTAGCTGTGGGATTCAATGCAATGGGTGTGGTATAAAGGTCCGACAGTCGGAATCCCGACAGTCATTATCCCGACATCAGGATCCCGACTGGCAGGACCCAGACAGTATGGCGAGCGCAACAAAGCCCCTTGCGAGCTCGCTGCGCTCGCCACACTGCGGGTCGTGGACCCCCACGAGGGAACATAGCTGAAGGCCGTCGGGAACCCAGCTGTCGGTGTTTTGACAGTCGGGATCCCGACGTCGGGTGAATGCCTGTCGGGATCCCGACTGTCGGGACCCTGCACCCCAATGCAATTGCTGCCTGATATTAGTACATCAGGCAGCATTAAATCCCACATAGAAACCTAGGGGGGATGCAGCTGCGAGGTATTTAAACTTTGCGGTTAACCCCGAAAAACATATATTCGGGGAATTAGTCACAAATATTAAATGATAAATGAGCAATATTATCCCTTGATGCTGAAAAGTAGAGATGTGCGGCGGCCACTTTTTCGGGTTTTGGTTTTGGATCTGGATCTCCCTTCGTGTTTTGGATCTGGATTGGTTTTGGCAAAACCACCCTTGTGGGTTTTGGGTTTGGATCTGGATTTTTATAAAAAAATGCTAAAAATTGCTAAAATAACAGAATTTGGGCCTGTTTTTGCACCTAAAGTATTATTAACCTCAATAACATTCGTTTCCACTCATTTCTAGTCAATTTTGATCACTTCACAGCTTACAAAATTGTTTTCATTTACTGTAGTTGGGCCAAAAGGGTATACCGAGGTAGCTGGATGACTAAGCTAAGCCATAGTGGCCTACCCTCCTGCATTCTGCAGGAGACTCCCTGAAATAGCAGCAATCTCCCTCTCTCCCTTATTAGTCTAGCAATCTCCCTCATTTCACCTAGCCCACATTACACTGTTACATTTTTAGGGGAAAAAAAGAAAGAGAGACAGATACATTTACATTGAATCATCAGCACCATTTCCCAGCACTTTAGCAAGTATAGTAGCTCTTACTAACTGCTTTGGGTCTCATCTACATTTGGATATAACTCATTTTAAATTACACACCCACGCTTCTAGGTACCACATTCACAATATGGGGATTATTCTCATTCACTCGGAAAGGCACAATCACTCTCTAATGGACAAAACCATGTGCACTGCAGATGGGGCTGATGTAACATGTGCAGAGAGAGTTAGATTTGGGTGTTTTATTGTTTCTGTGCAGGGTAAATACTGACTGCTTTATTTTTACACTGCAATATAGATATCAGTTTGAAGTACACCCCTCACCCAAATCTAATTCTCTCTGCACATGTTACATCAGCCCCACCTGCAGTGCACATGGTTTTGTCCATTTGAGAAGGAATTTGCCTTTGCGAGTGAACTAGAATAAGGGCCTATATTTTCACAATCTTTCCATATATGGAACTAGACACAACCTTAAGGGCGGAGCTTGACACGCCCCCTCAGTGGGGCACTTTGTAAAATTCTATTACCAAGTATAATCTCCCTAAAACTAGTTTTCAAAAGTAGGCAAGTATGATCTGTGGCACTGTCGGGTCATATCTGTGGCACTGTGGCGGCATATCTGGCACTGTGGGGGCATATCTGGCACTTTGGGGGCATATGTGTGGCACTTTGGGGGCATATGGAGCTCTTCTGAGTGATAGCTTTTACTGTCTAGTCTAGTGTGTAGTGTATGGGGCTTAAGTACTCACAACAGGTGTATACAGTCTAGAGCAGGGCTGGGCAACACCAGCCCTCCAGATGTTGATGAACTACACATCCCAGCATGCCTTGCATCAGTTCCAGCATGGCCACATAGCAAAACTAATGCAAAGCATCCTGGAATGTGTAGTTCATTAACATCTGGAGGGCCGGTGTTGCCCAGCCCTGGTCTAGAGTATGTACATTCTATGTAATATGTACAGTTAGAGAGAGCACAAAGGATGGACAGTGTGCAGATGGGTACAGGTGTGTCTTCATTACCCATCCATTCTGTGCCAAGTGGTGCGAGACGAATGGTTTGACTTAAGCTGGGTACACACCTACAGATGTATCTATTCAATCTATCTGGCATGAGCAAAAATCAGGAAATGTATGGGAGCATACAGTATGAGAATTGACATTTGCTCCCAGAACTGGAAAACAGACAAATTGGATAAATACATTTAACACATTTATAGGAACAATGTTTTTTGGCCATTTTCCAGTGTTTGGGAGCAGATGATTGATAGTCATTTGCTCCCATACATTACCAGATTTATATTCCCACCAGACAGATAAATCTGTAGGTGTGTACCCAGCATTAGACGCCCTTCCAGTCCAGTGATTCCTGGACTTTCATAACGGTTTCGGGCAGGCTGTTGGCAGTTTTGACTAAGCAGATTTTGGCTTATGGTGAATACCTGCGTTTAGGTTTCCACTAATACTGGAGAAGCAAAATTGAATGGGCATCCATTGGTTTTTCCTCATTCATTGGGAGATGCGCTTGGATGGAAATTGAAAAGGAAAATAGACTTGCCAGGCAAGACTATATATAAGAAATTGAATCGAAAGCCATATCGAATCGACTTTGTCATCTAACCGTGTGTACCCACTATTAGAGCACTAAATGATTTTGACTATGAGTGATTTAAGCCAAATACACACAGACGTGTGGCTTAAAATTGCCTTGCCTTGCATAGTCTATCGCAGTGCACACACACTGTGATTTTGGCTAACCTTCTAGGCGATTTTGACTTTCTAATCAAAAACTCCTGGGCAAATCACACCGTGTGTACATGGCTTTAGTAGTCCATACTATGTGATTGGGTCCGAGGGGTCTGGATTTATCTCTCTTGTGATTCCATGACACCTGAGTGGGTGTGATCCCTGCAAAAAAAAAAAAAAGAGACCGAACCAACCTCGGTGGGGATGGGAACTGGGGGCGCTTGGTATGAGTGGTATCTGAGCAGCTGCTTAGAACAGGTTAGTTAGACCTTTATAGGTATAACGAAGAAAAAACAAAAGTGCAGCGCTAGTAGAAAAAATGAAATTTGCAATTGGATGATCTTTACATGAACATTTTTAATAACCAAAATAAAAATACACAACTGAGTATATGGCCATAATAAAGAAATAAAAAAATAAAACAGTATAATAACAGTGCCTACTTCCACAATTTTAGCAGCAATACTGGAGTGTCTATTCCTATTAATACCCAAATGGTATTAGTTAGATGGGTAATAGTTACTGCCCCTGATGGTATAGGCTGTGGGGCACAGAGTCCAAGTTTTCAGCCCAGATGTTGGCAAAAATTAACGGTCCCATTGGATGGATGTTTGAGGTAGTAAGGTGGAATGTCCTTGATTCCCCAATTGGGAAGTGCCTGGGGGCCGGTAGTCTGCAGATTCCAAATGCCGCAGCGGCATCAGATGGAGATCAAGATGTGAATCCTGAAGGGCTTGACTACAATCCAGTGTATGAGGGTGGAAAGCAGGTAGCTGCAGCGGACTGACGCGTTTCGCTGCACTTGGCAGCTTTATCTTTGATCCCTGCAAAGGAGGGTGTAACTGACAATAAACAAACGCTGCTTTCCTTCCTATCACCTACAGTAGATCTCCCTTTCGCCCTCCCTTATATGAAGTGCACACTACAAACTGGAAGGTGAAATAGTTCCCCGCTCTTCATCTAGCTAAGACCGCAGCAACAGGCCAAAAATCAAGACGTCTCTCTAGAATCTGGACACTTGGGAATCCTGC
This sequence comes from Crinia signifera, assembly GCF_055691185.1. Lineage (NCBI taxonomy): Eukaryota > Metazoa > Chordata > Amphibia > Anura > Myobatrachidae > Crinia > Crinia signifera. Next base: position 89,588,523 of record NC_139218.1, read on the forward strand.
CATTGTACTGATTTATTTTCCCCTTTCTGCATTTTATTTGACTATGATTTGAAGCTATTAAATACTTGTGTTTGCTTGATGTGTAAACTTTTGCAGATCATATGCATCACGTTGCTCTGTAAATACATCCCTTTATGTATAGAAAATAAGCATTTCCCTATAAAACAACATGATCATGTGAATCTAAACCCCCTTCATACTTCTGTGCCTCCAAACACCATCATCCTCCTTTGTGGGTGTGGACTATTAGATAGACAGTGTCTAGATAGATAGTTAATATGACAACCCCAAAAGGTCGACAGGGTCAAAAATTCAACATGATCATGTGTCTACATTTTTTATGTTGACATTTTGACACTGTCGGCATTTTGACCCTGTTGACCTATTGCATGTTAAGCTTTTCATGTTGACATTTTGACCCTGTTGACCTTTTGAATAGACCTGTTCACTGTGTAGACACTGTAGATCTATCAACCTGAACCACTACCTTATTTATGTGGTACCACAAGATAAGGTCAAGAGCTGCAGATAAACTACTTGGTGCTTATAGGAAGACACATACAGTATATACCTGCCAACAGACATTACTGGACTCCCCTTCAGAATTGTCTGTAACCCCACTTTCTCTGATCTTTTCCCATTATTCTTCTCCCTGCTGCTCTTTTAGCCTTGTCATTGTAGCATTCCCTTAAGGCCCATACACAGTGGGCAATTTTGAGTTGAAAGCAGCTCACTTGTGCAGATTTCAGCTCAAATCCGCCCAGTGTTTTTGCCCTGGCTGGCGATGAACGCTGATGCACACTGCCGTATCATTGTTGGTCGCCGCCATTCATATGCTGCTATTACCAGCCGAGTGGATGGCTTTCCATAGCATCCTGCTATGGAGAGCCGTCCACCTCCGCTTGGGCCATCATTTTACTATCGTCGCTATGTATTCATGCTGGGCAGAAATGCCCATTGTGTTTGCACCATAACTCCCTCCACCTTCTGCCCACATTCACACTGTATTATTCCCACACCATCCCTGCACCCCCCTCTCTCCTTCCGGCCTCCCATAGTATTCCACCTGCTAGCATACTTTTGCTTCTTCTACAGTATATACAACCCATAACATTTCTTATTCCCCCAGCTCATTGCATCTTCCTTCTGTAATGTCATCTCTGCTAAATTGCATCTCCTTTAAAATTACTGGGGGCTCAGCAACTACGGGGACGGTAGATAAAGGGGGTCTGATAATGCCCATAAAGATTTCCACATCTTCTGCACAAGTGTGGGGCCAGTGCATGCACGCTGAAGGTGAGGCAGAATCCGGGAGGACTGCCCACCTTTCCGGGGGGGTCGAGAGGGGGACCCGATTTCCGCATATCGGATCTGGAGATTGCAAGTGCTGCACAAAAGGTTTACTCGGATCCAGCAGCACTTGCGATCTCCAGATCCGCTGTGTACAGATCAGAATTGGAGCTTAGGCACATCCGATTTAGCCAATTTTCACCCAATTTCTCTGCCTAGTCCTTTGGACGAAAAAAAAGCCCAAATCCTACAAGTGTATGGCCAGCTTTACTTAGGGATGGGACATCCATGTTACCTATGTTTAAGCATTGGTCACAGAATATTACCAACAGTTAGATATTGACACCCCTGCACCTGCCATTTCCACCTCGCCGTTTCTAAAAAGCGAGGTGGAAACAGCGAGTGAGGCTGTCAAAACGGCAAGGCTTGTGGCTATATGCAGCGGGATCGCTGCATTAGCGTTGAACCTTGCCATTCAGGAGAATCCTCTCCGGCTGACGAAATAGGGCGAGCGGCTGGTTAAACGGTGAGGACGGCTTGTTTTCGGTGATTCTCGCCAAAAACAAGCCACCCTCTCCATAAATACCCCCTTGTTGGCCACATTGAATATACCCCATACGGTGTATGTTTGTTTCATTCCTCGTATTTGTTCTACAAAAGGGTTAGTAAACATTTCATTCACTTACTGAACTGTGACAATGTTCCTCTGCAGTAAAAGATCACAATGCAGTTCAGGAACACAAAAAATCTATCTCAACAGTTATAAGCTTTTATAATATTATACCAGGCTTCTACAAAGCGCGTATGTCCACATGCAGCATGGCATTATAAAACCGGAAGGGCATTCATACTTTTGTAATCACAATCACATTATTGCACTCACATCTCTCTAACAAAGGATTCCTACATCTGCTTATGACACTGTAAAATCATATATATTTAAAAACTTATACATGTTTGTTCACAAGCAATTTTATCATGTTTGGCCGATTCACACATCTTTTTTTAGGGAGGACACATATGCATTCCTACACAAATGTACCTTTTCACCCTTGTTTGTCTGCCTCACCCACTCCATGAGGAAAGCATTGTTCTGGACCTGCTTTTACCTACTACTGTAGGAGCTACCTCACCTGCACACAAACTGCTTTCTCACCTATTAAGTTGCTCTGCACATGTGCTGACACAAACTAATTAGCAGGGAAAAGTTGGATAGGAACATGGGAATGGCCATGGAGAGGGTTACACATGGGAAACTTCTACCACACTTCAACAAATGTTCAAAAATACCCTGGTCAGTAAGTACACATAAATCTAGTATTTGTTTCACACAAGAAATGACACATAGCACAATTTTGATTTAATTTGTAAAATAAATTTATTTGCTGTTCAGCATCACAGCTTATTTCACACTTTAATGTGAGAAATCAAATAAACAAATAAAATAGACACACAAATAATAAAACAGCCAGAACAAGAGGTTGCATATCTCCAAACATGTGTAACCCTGCAAATGCAATGGTGAAAGAAATGGGGACACCAGAATACGTACTGCAACAACCAGGGTGAATACTAAGCAAGATACACACCACCACAAATTTATCCTGCATTTGTAGAGGTCAAAATACGAACTTTCATGCCCATGGCACGCAAATGGATAGATGGCCAACTCAGGAAGCGGATGTCCAGTGCAATTTAAACATTTGGGGTCCAACCACAGAGGAAGTGAACCAGGTCTCATTATTTGGGCCCTTTTTTCCCCCTTTTAGATGGGGCCTTGGGGACAGGGGCCTTTGGCTCAGCTGCCTTGCGGCGTCTTCCACTAGTCGACACAGGAGGGTCAGCAGAGGTGGAAGGGTGGGGAGCAGCTTGGGGTGGGGCAGCAGATGGGGGATTGTCCCTTAGGGACCTGGCGGTGGACAGCTGCTCCGCAAGAAGTTCATTCTGGCGGCTGAGGTGTTGGCCAATGCTTACTATGCCAGCCGCCAGAGTGTCGTTAATGCGGTTCAAGGCCTCACACTGCAGCCTGTTTGTGGCCTTCCACTCCGCCAGAAATTCCCCCACCTGCTGCTGACGGATCGCAGCATCCAACCCTTGCTGCTCTATCCTCTCCAGTATCACCAACATGCTCTCATCCCATGTCTCCTGGTGCTGGGTGCGACGTGTTGGTGGAGGCTGGACCACTTGCTCCACCTGTGGCTCTGCAGAGGAAGATGCTGCCGGTACATACTGTGTTTCTGCTTCTTCTAGGATAAGAATTGAAAACAATGTCACCATCACATACGCAATAAAAAATATCTTTCTAAATACAATGCATTACTGTGACTTACCATCAAAAGCAGCAGCAAAGACCTCCGCCAGGAGCTCACTGTCCATATTGGAGATCCCCCTGACCTCCCCCACATCAATCACGTCCAAGGAGTCCTGCTCCAGGGGGGTATACTCCAAATGGTCAGGCATAGGACCTCTCCCGGTGGACATGCTGTGGTTGTACCGGTCAGTCATCTTCCTCTTCATTGCCGTTTTGAAGTCAGTCCACCTACAAGTTTAAAAATACAAATATCACCATGAGATATGTGCACCACTGTGCTACGTGTAGGGTTACCACCTAGTCCCTTAAATTCCGGACACATGTTAATTACACAGGTTCTGTGGCAGTTTAAAATTAGGTGAAGTGGAGTCTTGAAGTCAGCCACCCACAGAACCTGTGTAATTAATATGTGTCCGGAATTAAAGGGACTATGTGGTACCCCTAGCTACGTGACATTTCCTAGTGTGGGTGATCTAATGTTTTTTGGCCATATGTGTCCCACACACACATTCATGTCTTAATTAGGAGGCATTTCAGTGTCTCATCTCATTCATTAGGCCACTAACTGCACATACATACATCACTATGCAGAAATGACATCATCCATGGCCAAATTATGCACCTCCACCTGGTGTGAAACTACACATTCCACCATAGCTTGACAATGTGGTTATTATGGAGTAATTTAACTATGGAATGGCATACTGGGATGTGTAGTTTCTCAGCAGCTACATGTGCACAGTTTGGTCATTGTTGTTTCAGTAGCATCATATGGAACATGTTACAACAACTCTTTCAAAAACACACTTTCTCTTGTCCCATCACATACTTCACATGAGCAGAACTGTGCCCATAACCTCACATCACACCAATGGTGCATGTTTCATATATCAATGTGGGTTATTAGACATGGTTGTGTTCACATGTGACATTGAAGTGTAGCACTATCTACAAACACACCTTTCTATTAGTCTCAAAACATACATGTAACATATGTACACACATATGACATCAGGGGGACAAAGACCAGGGCAATTTTTCAGCAGTCTCCAGCAGGAACTGAGGCCCTTATTCTAGTTCACTGTTTCTGCCCAAATATTTATTTGATGGACAAAACCATGTGCACTGCAGGTGAGGCAGGTGTAAAACCCCACCCAAATCTGATTATCTCTGCACAAGTAACACCTGCCTCACCTGCAGTGCACATGGTTTTGTCCATCTAAGAAATATTTGGCCAGAAAGAGTGAACTAGAATAAGGGCCTCAGTTCCTGCTGGAGACTGCTGAAAAATAGCCCTGACAAACACACTAACCTTTTCTTCACCGCGTCCCATTTTCTGACCACTGGTGCCACCTGGTTCACTTCCTCTGTGATCTTCTCCCAAAGGTTTCTCCTTGCACTGGCACTAGGCTTCCTGGTTGCCAATTCAATCCATTCGCGTGCCCTGGGCACTAGAATTCGCATTTCGGCCTCTACAAATGCAGGGTTTCTCTTTTTGGTGGTGGTATCCTGCTCAGTCCTCACCCTCGATGTTGCAGCTCGTTTTCTGGTGGCCCCAGTTCTCTCACCATGCACCTGCTGGGTCACACCTGTTTGGAGAGATGCAACCTCTTGTTCTGGCTGGTTGCTTGGCCCTTGTGGAGCTGGTGGAGGTTCAACAGGTCCTGTTACTGAGGGGCCCGCTTGGTCTTGCAGGCTACTCCTCTCTTGGGCCCTCCTTCTCCGCTCCTGTTCCCTCTTGTTCAGTGCATCAAGCAGGGATTGTGCTGTAGCTCTCTGCAGAGCGTCCTCAGCTGCGGAATCGTCTGAGTCAGACATGTTTGCAGCAATTGTGGGCTGCATCTGACTGAATATTTATATGTTAATTTCCCGCCATGAACAAGGGGGCGTATATTTTTCCACGCAATGTAGATGCAAATTTACGCCGATATTTCCCGCCGATAATTCCCGCTTAAATTACGCAGGTCTCAACGCACCTGATCAAACACCTGTATATGCACATACACAGGTTGTGGAGCATTGTGCTACATCGTGAAATGTGGGCACCTGTCATTCCAATGACGAGTTTTGTCAGCTGGTATCTGTTGGAGTTCGTGTATGCTTTGTGAGTCACATTTCAAAACATCACGTTATAATGCTTTCCTTACATATGTAATGTGTATGAAATTGTCATACAGCAACATGTTGCATTGTGGCCCTTTAGGCAGCGTAGTTATAAGTAGAGGGTTGCGTGTATTATTTTCCGCCTACTGTATATACAGTACTTCTCTCTTCATGGAAATCGGTGTATTGAGCCCCCTTTAAGCAGCGTAGTTATAAGTATAGGGTTGCGTGTATTATTTTCCGCCTACTGTATATACAGTACTTCTCTCTTCATGGAAATCGGTGTATTGAGCCCCCTTTAAGCAGCGTAGTTATAAGTAGAGGGTTGCGTGTATTATTTTCCGCCTACTGTATATACAGTACTTCTCTCTTCATGGAAATCGGTGTATTGAGCCCCCTTTAAGCAGCGTAGTTATAAGTAGAGGGTTGCGTGTATTATTTTCCGCACACTGTAAATACAGTACTCCTCTCCACGGATATCGGTGTATCGTGCCCCCTTTAAGCAGCGTAGTTATAAGTAGAGGGTTGCGTGTATTATTTTCCGCACACTGTAAATACAGTACTCTCTTCATTGAATGCATGCTGTTGGTTGTGGTGTGTGTATATCGGAACGGTCCGCGTAAGTTTCTATTCGCATCCAGTTTGTTAATGTAAGAGGGATTAATAAAGTTAATACCAAACAAACAATTTTTTCGACCAATCAGCAAGCACCAAAAGTGATATATGTACCTGCAATTAATAACTGCGCCATTGCCAATATGACTTCTAACAGAGCTAGGCCATTTTCCACCCCTGAGCTGTTGGCCCTGGTCGACGTCATGGACCGTCACCTGGGGCCCAGGGGCCCATATGTTAGCAATGCGGACAAGCGGCGGGCGTATACTGCTGCCCGCCGCCTGATCTTCTCGAGGACCGGCGTCCGCAGAAGCCTGGGGCAGGTTGAGCGGCGCTGGTCAGACCTGCGCCGGCGGCAGCCAGTTTTGCTGAGCACCCTTCGCCGCCATATTGCCCGATGTAAGTTTTGATTACTAGTATGTCAGCGTTTTTTAGCAATGTTTTGTGTACTTTTTATAAATATGTTGCTGAGTATGGGGGTGTATATGGGGGTGTATATGGGTGTATATGGGGGTGTATATGGGTGTATATGGGGGGTATATGGGTGTATATGGGGGTGTATATGGGTGTATATGGGGGTGTATATGGGTGTATATGGGTGTATATGGGGGGTATATGGGTGTATATGGGGGTGTATATGGGTGTATATGGGGGGTATATGGGTGTATATGGGGGTGTATATGGGTGTATATGGGGGTGTATATGGGTGTATATGGGTGTATATGGGGGGTATATGGGTGTATATGGGGGTGTATATGGGGGTGTATATGGGTGTATATGGGGGTGTATATGGGTGTATATGGGGGTGTATATGGGTGTATATGGGTGTATATGGGGGGTATATGGGTGTATATGGGTGTATAGGGGGTGTATAGGGGGGGGTTAAGTAGTTGATCAGTTTTTGGGTGTAGGATATCAAATAGTTTGCATGATAAATGTCTGAAATATCACAGCAATGATAATTTTGAAGGTTATGAGCATGACTAATGTGAATTTTTCTTTCCCCCTTTTTTATGAAACCCAATCTTCGATTTCTATGCCATCAACATGAACATTTCAGCACGGGCAAGAGCCGCCAGAGAAGCCCGGGAGCAGGCACGCCGGGACCAGGCAGCCCAGGAGCAGCCGGAAGAGGAGGAGGAGGAAGAGGAGGAGGAGGAAGAGGAAGAGGAAGAGGAGGAGGAGGAAGAGGAGGAGGAGGAAGAGGAGGAGGAGGAGGAGAAGAAAGAGGAGAAGGAAGAGGAGGAGGAGGAAGAAGAGGAGGAGGAAGAAGAGGAGGAGGAAGAAGAGGAGACACTGGGTGCAGCTGGGACCCACACAATTTCCCCATCCCCTTCCCCCTCCACAACCACCTCCCCAACCCCCACCCCCTCCCCAACCCCCACCCCCTCCTCAACCCCCACCCCCTCCCCCTCCCCAACACTGGAGACACTGGGTGCAGCTTGGACCCACACAATTTCCCCATCCCCTTCCCCCTCCACAACCCCCACCACCTCCACAACCCCCACCCCCTCCCCAACCCCCACCCCCCCCTCCCCACCCCATTTCCAACCCCCCTACACCTCTCCACCACCCACCCCCAAACCTCTCCACTCCCCACTCACACCCACTACCTCGGTCCAAACTCCAGGACCATCCCCCTTGCTCCTGACCCCTCCAACCACTGCACAGCCAACCAGCGGCGACCAGGATGGCTCAAGTAGCCGTAAGTAAATAATGTGTCTAATGTTGACCTACACATTTCTACACATAAACAATCACAACAACCACATATGTGTATCCAACATCAACATTAGTTGCAACATATCACTGCAGGGCGACCATGAGGTGTGTCCTGTCCTTCTCCAGGAACAAGGCTCCCCTTGGTGGTTTTTTTGAGTGTGGCCATGCCTCACCCCTTGAATAATTGACATAACAGTACATCCAATGAGATATCCGACATTAGTGGTGTGGTAGTTATGTGGCTCCAGGTGTTGGGTAACTCCAGTTCCCAGCATGATGTGCAAAACAGGGCCGGATTATAATGGAGGCGCAAGGGGTCAGTGCCCCTGGGCCCCCCTCTAGCTAGGGGCCCCCTGTGGTTGTCATGTATTTTTTAAAAATAAAATGTTTAAGTTATGTTTTTTTTTTTTAGCTAAATGTTTTGTGCATGGGTGGGGTAGTGCTGCAGCTTCACCTATCTGCCAATGTGACAATGATTTATGGTGCTGAGCATCGGGAGCCAAGGCACACTGATTGCACAAGTGTGCAGTGCATTTCTGGGAGTTGACTAAGTCCCATGACACTTTGCACCAGAGGACAGAGGCTGAGAAGTTTGTGCTGAGCTCTGATTGGTGGAGCTCATTACATGCTTCTCAGGTCCATGGAGAACAGCAGCAGCAGCTTAGTCATAGGAGGGTTTTTAATCAGAGGCAGCACTAGGACTGTGAGGTCTCCTCCAGAGTAAGGGGCAGAGGGACAAACACAGGCTTTTCATGTGGTGTGTGTGTGTGTATATATATATATATATATATATATATATATATATATATATATCCCCTGCAGGTAACCATTGACCACGTTTATTCTGCCTTTACTCTGTGTTTTGACAGTATAATATTCGCCCATGCAGTGTGCGGCCAGTAATGACAAGTGCAAGGGGGCCCCCCGCTCTAAAGTACCCCGGGCCCCCCAAAGGCTTAATCTGCCACTGGTGCAACTTAAATGTAGAGATTGTTTTGGTAATAGTGTGTGAGGCCATGCGGATGCATGCTTTACAAACATAGCTGTAGGCCTATAATTTGTACAGCAATGTCCTAAATTTAAAATAGTAAGGAGTGCTTAAGCCACAACAATGTCATAACCCTTAAATAGCACAGGCTAATTGTGAGGTTAGAGGACAGTCCCCCAAAACCAAAGTACCAATTGGGATACAGCATACATTCATTGATGAAGGAGTAATTGAATTAATGTTATTTACTATGTACAGTATGTGTGTGTTAACATATTATTTTTTAGTACTGTGTTTACAGCAGACCCATCTTCAATGTAGTTTACAAATGTATGTGGCCTTCACACATAACTCTGAACTTTTTATTATGTACAAATACAACAAACTTTTGTGTATGTTATATATTAATTTTTTTTTTTTATCCCTTCACTACAGACACTGAACAGCAGCAGGAGGAGGTGGCAGCCCTAATGAGGGAGATACTACTTACCCTCCTGTACCTCCAGATACTGTTTGGACTGTTGGAGGCCCGGATTTAATTTTGTTTTATCCCCCCCCCCCCCTTATTATTTTTGCCCAAAATAAACGTTTATGTACAGTTCGAAATTGCCTGTGTTTTTACTAATAAATATGTTAGAGGGCTTGTAAGGGTAGGTACATACAGATGTGTACTGTACGTTATACTTGTAATTTGAGGTGAGGGGTAATGATTGATGTGTGAATGTGTGTGTTTTTGAGTAAAATAACACATAGTGAAAATGCATGCATGTTTAATGTTGTTAGATTAAAACATCACACATAACATCAGGGTAGGTATACATGTTACACATTGTGGACAAAGTAATTATGGACATAATTTAGTACATATACAGAAACACCAACATAACTTGATGTCAAAGTAACAGCAATATGGGGACACATAGATAGTGATTAAAATGCCACATTAGAACATAACAAATATACATGTAATGAGGGTTCAAATGTAGTTTTATTAGGTCTTTATTAAGGTAGACAATTGAGTTAATAGAAAACAATAATTGAATAACAAATAGATTAATTAATCAATTGTCAGATTAGTAGTTGAGAGGCAAGATTTGCAGGTCCATATATGTGAAGGGTATGGCAGCGTACACGGACGTACGCTCACTCTCACGAGCGGTGACATAACCTGTGTTTTCCATTGAAAACAATAGGGACCCGTCCGTGCAAGCTGGCGTACGCTCAGATCTCCGCAAGAAGTCGGTGGGAAGACGGACGAAAGACGTCCGTAAACGGCGGCGTACGCTCAGTTGTACGCCTGTTGTCGGAGTGCAAGGGCTGGCCCGTCCGCGTACGGTGCCGTACGCTCATTTGTACGCCACTCCCCTTCTACGGTATTTCTGCCCGTACGTAAGCGGCTGATTTGTGGGTGGACCTAACCCTAACGGCCGCGTACGGCTAGCGTACGTTAATAGTGAACGTACGCACGTTTGGCCGCTCCGATCAGAATAACCTCCTTGGTGTAAACGTGATATCTGTATACAAGCGTTTTCTGGCAGCTTTAGGAGGTGTGTTTATATTCTCCACCTTTGATTTATCTGTAATGAAGAATACCGGTGAGCTCGTTTACACAGATAATAAGCAAAATACATCTTACTGTATTATACTTTCTATAAAGTAAAAATTCGAAACAAAAAATGAAGAAACAAAATAGTTGGGAATAAATCCAACATCTTTCTGATTTGTACAGGGTGTCGGCAGTCAGAATACAGATGCCGGTGGGCACTGGAATGCTGACATTGATGTGAATGCCAACGCTGAATTCCCAAATGCTGGAATCCTGAATGGAAGTATGCGGAGAGGGTTAGCATGCATTATGTGGCAATGCAAGAGATGAAAATACATATTTTTCTGCATGCAGGGTAAATATTGGCAGCTTTTGCGTGTACTCCGGACTGCATTATTTTTATACTCCTCTTCTTAATCTTAAATCTACTCTAACAGCAGTTATTGAAGCAGGGAGTGATAGATTTATCCACACCTGTGCACCATGACTCCTGCAGAGCAGGAGACTCCTATTGTAATCATGGCTGATGACCAGAGAATAACTCTTTCAAATTAAGGTAACCTGGAGGTTGCCTGTATGGACGAGTCAGAGAACTTTTAATGAATCCCCTTATTTCTTATGCTATAAAAATGCCTGCAATGTTCTCTCCTGGTTTTAGCAGTAAATTATGTAATTGTAGGACCTCCGTAACAATGCCATTAGGATCCCTTCACACCCTACAACCCTCCCTGTTCTGAGGCACAACATTTATAAATGGAGGACTTTAGGCAAGTTCCCTCTTCTGCAGAGCTGGATTAAGGGAGGTTCAATGGGTACTTAACCAGGGCTCCCCTGTCTCTTAAGGGTGTCCCATCAAGCAATGCTTTAAGCCAGGGGTTCCCAATCTTTTTCTAATCACGGCACCCTACAGTATCAGGATTTTTCCAAGGCACCCCTAGGCCCTAAAAAATATATATCAAATTAAGTAGATTGTGTTTATATTTGCTTCTTAGGTTCAGTTATGTGGTAAAGGAAAGGATTTGGTTCTGATTGTACACATTTTATGATTGGCAGCCACCAGCACTGGTTTTGTCCAGAAATAATTGATCATAAATAATTTGAATTGGTCCTGGACGACCAACCCGAGGCACCCCTGCAAGTGTCCCGAGGCACCCCAAGGAGCCACGGCACACAGTTGCATTGTTCAGTTCGTTGTAGTCTACTCTGTCCTGCTTCAGTCAGCGTTCTGTCAGCCTATGTCAGAGTGTGTTCCTGGTCCTGGTCCTGGTTCCTGTTGGGAGCCTTCCTATTTCTCCACGCCTGTCCTGCCCTGCCTGGTTTGGTCCTGCGGTGTCTGGGATTCAGCTTGTCTGCCCGGCTGTACACTCTGCAAGTGGTGGTCTGGGACTCCGTCATCTTCTCAGATAAGTCAGGGGTTACCCTGGTTTTCTCCTTACGCAGTTTTGACACACGGTGTCACTGGGCATGATAGTCATTTCTTTATATAACATCTCATTAGCATTGTTGCCATTTCATTATATAACATCTCATTAGCATTGTTGCCATTTCATTGTATATCATCCCACTTGCATTGTTACCAGTCAGTGTCACCTGCTCAGCCCGTATTTCTTTTGGGTTTCTGGGAGTTCCCCGATATAGGGTATTAGTTAGCTTGTCCCCTTGCTCTCTCCTAGTCTTGGTGGGCGCGTTGTCACTCTTAAGACCAGGTGGCATCGGGGTTGGAGACAGACTAACTGTCTCCTTCGAACGCGGCTATTATTGGCGAAGCCTAGTTCTGCACGCGTCCGCCAACTCCAGTCTGAGGCAACGGAGGTAGGTCGGTGGGGACACTCCCAGAACCCTTACACGTATGTTGTGTATGTATTTATGCAGTCTATGTGGTGCATGTATGTGTATGCTGTGTTTGTGTATGTATGCTGTGTGCTATACAGTATGTATATAACCCCAAAAAGCAGCAGTACATTGAATTAGATTTTAAGGGGTAAATATAATAAGATTGGAGTTCTGTTGAAGATGGGATGTTGCCCATAGTGACCAATCAGATTCTATTATCTTCTAGTACAGTGATTCCCAAACTTCTTTGAATCACGGCACCCTAGAGCATCAAAATATTTTCAAGGCACCCCTAGGCCAAATGCTTCTTATTGAGAAATTCAGAAAAAGAATATTAAATTAAGTGCATTGTGTTTATATGTCCCATTTATCTAGTGAGGGACAGGATTTGCTCCTGTTTGTCCACATATATTATGATTGGCAGCCACCAGCACTGGTTTTGCCTGGTACATTGACCATAAATGATATGAATTGATCTTGGTCCACCAACCCAAGGCACCCCTGCAAGTGTCCTGAGGCACCCCAGGGTGCCTAGGCACACAGTTTGGGAACCACTGTTCTAGTAGGTACTGTATAGATAGTATAATCTGATTGGTTGCTATGGGCAAAGTCCCATCTTCAATAGAACTTTCATCTTAGTAAATTTATCCCTAAATTGTAAAGAAGATTACGTGTAAAATGCTGTCATAATCTCATCATTCTAATCCATGTTTGTATGCAATGCCTATGTTCATAGAGATTGGGCATGTGCCGGGATCACACTGCGCACGCACCAAGATACTGTCATGTTCTTGCTTACAGGTCCTGCTCCAGTTTGCTTGGTAAGCTGCAAGGATCTCAGCTTACTGAGCGCCTGTGACTCTGCCCCACCAACCTGCTGAATACATGCCCCCACTCCCCCTCGCCAATTCCCCTCACTCCTAGGGGAGGGGATGTGTAACGAAAACACATCCCCTCACATCCCTCCACTTCAGGAGAAATCATTTGATGGTCACCGACCACATGATTTATCCTGGCTTTACAAATAGAAGTCAGTGATGAACTGACTTTTTTATTTGCGGGGCTTGTGGCTGACATCCTGTGACGTCAACCGCCTTCCCCCAGCACACATCACCCCCCCCCCCCCCAACGTACCCATGGGAATGCCCAGCTTTTTCATGGGGATGCCCATAGATCGATGGGCGTTCCCATGGACGATCCCCGTCCCCACCGCTTTCTGCCCCGATCCTTGTGAACGGCTTGGTGACTATGCACTATCACTTGTGATGATTAGCAATTCCATAGCCTTAACATTTGTTACTATGAAGACATGTGCAGTACAAGCATGAATCAGGCCATAAGTACTATTGCCAATATTCAACCCACCTATGGTTATTTTTAATTCCATACAGACATCGGTCTTCAAGTCTGTCTCTGATGTTCCCAAGATCTGTCTCTGATGTTCACCAGCTTTAACAGAAGGCTCCTCTACTATTACTGCCTCAATGCTCCTTCGCTTTGCTGGCGGTGGCACTGTGGAGGGGTCCACTACTGGAATCTGTGGATGTGACAATACATAAAAGCATTTTAAAATGCTTCAGAGTGAGATCTTTTACAGGGACATGGTATCAGACAAGAATACTAATATATATACACACTTGTGGACTACTTCATTTCCAAACTTTGGTGCTCAACAGTCTCATAGCAACTACAGTATTTTTAAGAACTTTGCTTACCTGATAGTATATACATTGTACTTAAAATAAAATTTTGAATAGTTACAGCTTATGCGGGGTACACACCAGGACGACCCGCTCACGATGCACATCGTGAGCTGGTCGTCAGTGTTTCTTCCGACCCGCTCATGATGACACGGGGGGCATGACCCGCTCACGATGGAAACCCGCACCCGGGAGTATGGTCTTTATTCAGATCCTAACTGCTGCAGGAAAGCTCTGAATAACGGCAGATTGACCCACGGGACCGCGTATCGGATCGGTATCGGTCCACACCAGGACAGAAACGGGCCCAATCACCACACAATCTACATCCAATCGGTCGGAATTGGATCTAGATTGATGGGATCAGACCCTTGTCGTCCTGGTGTGTACCCAGCATTACTACAGAGTTCATCACAGAAAATTACATTGTCATCACAATAACCTCAGAGTTGCCGACTCTCCCGAAGTATGTGGGAGTCTCCCGCTTTTTCATTCCTCCTCCCGGTCTCACGGAAACTGCCCGTATCCTCCCGGTTTTTAAAGTCTGCACTCTGACATTTGTGACTGCATGTGCGCGAGTCAATGAAGTGCCGGTGTCAGGTTCTGCAAGCGCGACGTCATCACGTCGCTCTCCTAATAGATTCCGACCACCGCGGGGCTCTGTGGGTAGCTGATGATGCACTGGATAGAGATCGGGAGCAACAGCGGCATATGAAAGAGCGGCGGGCGGCAAGCAACAAGAGGCAGTGGTAAGAAGAGTCAGACCGAGCTGCTTACTGTGTTGTGGCTGCTGGCTGCTTTAAAACCTTTGTCTTCCTCCCCGCTGCTTATTATTTATCAGCTCCGCACCGCTCTGCTCCATCTCCAGGGCTCCATGCTGCTGCAGCAGTGTGCAGCTTCAAATCCCCCCCCCTACAAGTCACAATAATGCCCCCCCCCCCCCCCCCTGTGCGGCTATAGGGGGGGGGGCATTATTGTGGGTCTACCTGTTCATTCATATTATGCAGCTGTGGCACTACAAGTCGCAGCATGCACTTTTTTCCAGTCCTTAGGACACCACAACACCCAGCAGAGCATCCCAAGCTGCAATGCAATTACCTGTAGCCTATTATGCATTGGTGGCACTACAAGTCCCAGCAGGGAACCACCAGCTGCTATATGATTACCTGTCAAAGTCTACTATGCAGTGGTGGCACTACAACTCGCAGCATGGCACCACCAGCAGCTATATGATTACCTGTCAGAGTCTATTATGCAATGGTGGCACTACAACTCGCAGCAGGGCATCGCCAGCTATTAGGTCCGCCCCTGGCGATGCAAGGTCCGCCCCCTGGCAACGCCTTTTACTATGAGTATATACAGTTTTCCTGCATAGAACAAGCAGATCGAGTCACAACACCAATCCCAATATAAATACACACAGCAGGAAAAGGTTAATACATCCCTGTCTCGATGTTCCCAAGTTCCTTCTCAGAAGGTTCCGATGGCTTCACAATCCATGGCTCTCATATAGGGCCTGATTCAGACCTGATCGCACAGCCACAAATTTCCATGGCCGGTGTTTAGTGAAGACGCTGTCCGCTAGAGTGGAATCCAGCCTTGAAAATTAATGTGTACACTGTGCAAATTAATGTGCATGGCTACACTCATACGCAGCCGTGCAAATATATCCAGAACCCTTCAAATAATTTTTACACCGGCCACAACTCATCACAGGCACAACGTATCCCTGGACTTACTCAGCGGCACAATGGGAAAAAGTATATCCAGCCTGAAGCTAAACACAAACACCCTCCTCTAAAACGCTCAGGCACACCTAACATTTTCCTGGACACTCCCAGCATTTTCCTAGTAATGTCCGGGTTTTTTTTAGCCCTCCCACTAGAGGGCGGTTTCCACCCCCAGCCGCCTACTTCCTGTTTATCGCCTTGTGAACGGAGTGCATATAGAAAAAGTTGCAGGACTTTGTCACCAGATGGCTTTGTGCATGCTTACTATGGGGTCGTATACATGTGCAGTGTATCGATAATCCGCTACTATGTGATTAGGTCTGAATCAGGCCCATAATGTGGAGACCATGCAAATGAGAAAAAAAGCCTTCTGGTGCAGTATATACTTAATAAATAATGATAAAAGTTCACTAGAATCACATAGAAGTATGTAGTAGCTGAGGTTAAAACAATTATCAGCAAGTAATGAGAACTAATTCGCGGTAGATATTATATAGTCACCAGGTGTCCTCTCAGGTTGGTCCGATGAGACTGCGCCATGCCAGAAGAGCAGTGTCCTCAGACTGCTCCCGGTCCTGTTGTCACAATGGCCGGATGATTTGTGCCAGTTGAGTAAATGCTGAGAATATTGCATTACATACTATAAACACAGGAAATTCAAGTACATGTGTTATATATGTCACAAAGCATTGTCATTTAAATTGTTAAATGGAAATGCTATGCAGAAAAGGAAATGTGACTGCAATGATAAATCAGCTTTGTGTATAACAGAGATCCCCGTTCTAATTCAAGTAAATGGGTAGGTAGCTGCCATAGTACAGTACATTGCTTTGCCCTGGGCCTACAATGCTGTTAAGATGGCCCTTCCCATAGTTACATTGTTGTTGATATCTGCAGAAGCTGAGCTGGGAGCTGGGACCATGGACCAGCTGCACTTTACTATTTACTCCTATACATTACACAGTACCACTTCTGTATTCCTGAATAATGTGTGTAATTCTCAGTAAGTGCCACTGACGGCTGCACAGTACCACTTCTGTAATGCTGTATACCCCACCCACCCCATTGTTAATCTGGCCCTGTTATACCACTTTCAGACCGCACTCTAGACCCGGGTTATTGCCGTGTTCTTGCGGCCCCAACACGGGTCAAGGTGCGGTCTGAAAAGGCCACCACGGGTCGAGCAACACGGGTGTTCAACCCTGGTATTGACCAGGGTTGAACACGGCTATGATCCGTGTCAAGTGCAGTGTGAACGGGTGCCTGGGTCGAGCGACCCGTGTCCCGTTCACAGTATGGAGGAGGCAGCTCTGTCAGCTCCAAGTACTGCCTCCTCCCGAGCCCCCGATGACGCGCCGCCGCCCAGCTCCGCCCCATGTGACGTCACCGACTCTGCAATATGCCGTGTCGGTGTCGGAACTTTCAGACCGCATTGCCGTGTTGCTCTGGGGATGGGACCCATGTCCAAATCCCGTGTGCGACACGGCATTTGCGGTCTGAAAGTAGCATTAGTGATCATTTGAGAATTCAATCCTAAATACATGAAGTGATACTGTGCAGCTATTAACAACATATACTGAGAATAACATCCATTCCACATTATTACAGAAGTGGCACTGTGCAATTGTCCACAACATATACTGAGAATGACATCCATTGCACATTATTACAGAAGTGGTACTGTGCAATTGTCACGGACATACTGATAATTACACCCATTGCCCATAAGTACAGATGTGGCACTGTGAAATTGTCAGTGACATGGGGGACATTTACCAATATGAAAATCCTAGTTTTTCGTATTGGTATTTCCCCTACGACTGCATACGACTGTTTCAGTCGTATGCAAAGTCGTGTTCCGGAGGGGAAATTACAAAGCAGTCATATACGACTGCTTTGTAACCCTCCGATGGTGTAATGATTCGTATTAGCGGCACATATATACGGCCGCTAATACGAATGTCTCTGGCAGTCTGCACGGATCAGTCAGATCCGTGCAGGCTGCAGAGTGTAAAAAAAAAACAGAAAAATAAATAAATAAAAAAAAAAATCGGCGTGGGGTCCCCCCCACAGCTGTAACCAGCACCAGGCTGAAGGAGCCGGGGCCTGTAATTAAAAATCAGGGAACCCGACAAATAGGGGTTCCCCGATTTTTAACAACCAGCCCCAGGCTCCAGGTCCAGGGCTGGTTCCCAAAATACGGGGGACAAAATGAGTAGGGGTCCCCCGTATTTCAAGAACCAGCCCCAGGCCAAACCAGCCAGCAGGGTAATGCCACAGCCGGGGGGGAGACTTTTTATACAAGTCCCCCCGGCCAAAGCATTCAGCCCTACCGACCAGTCAGCCTGGCCAGGGTCTCTGGGGGAGTGGGGACCCCCCCAATAAAGGGGTCCCCCCCTCCAGGACTTACCTGACCAGGCTGAAGCCTGGTGCTGTCCTCGATTCCCCTGGGCGGTGGGCATCGAGCTGATCTTGGTGTAAAAAAAAGGTTAAACTATTGTCTAATACTGGGGCACTATGAGTCCCAGCAAGCCTCCCCCGCAAGCTGGAACTTGGAGAACCACAAGTCCCAGCCTGCGGGGCATTAAAGGGCCCGCTGGGTCTTGTAGAGCCACAGTATTAAAAATAGTACAATAAAAAACACTGACACATACTTAAAATAAAACTTTAATACATACAAAGCCCACAATAGCGGCATTCGGGAGGCAGAGCCGCACGATGTACACAAACACCGTACGGCTCTCTGCTGTCCGGCTGGTTTCGGGTGTCGGTTTGTTTTTTTGCCAAGACCCTTACTTGGACTACGTCGCCCCGGGAAAGGTGAGTATGGTTTCCTTCCACAGCTTCCACATGGATTTCGTCGGACTCCGGACCGCCTACAGCGAGGACGACATGGACAGCGACGTCGACATGGAGCCAGAAGATGACACAGGACCAGAAGACAACACAGGACCAGGGCTACCTACGGAAAGAAGATAGGTAAGTATTAGTATGTGTGGGCTTTGTATGTATTAAAGTTTTATTTTAAGTATGTGTCAGTGTGTTTTATTGTACTATTTTTAATACTGTGGCACTACAAGACCCAGCGGGCCCTTTAATGCCCCGCAGGCTGGGACTTGTGGTTCTCCAAGTCCCAGCTTGCGGGGGAGGCTTGCTGGGACTCATAGTGCCCCAGTATTAGACAATAGTTTAATCTTTTTTTTACACCAAGATCAGCTCGATGCCTACCGCCCAGGGGCATCGAGGACAGCACCAGGCTTCAGCCTGGTCAGGTAAGTCCTGGAGGGGGGGAACCCCTTTATTGGGGGGGTCCCCACTCCCCCAGGGCCCCTGGCCAGGCTGACTGGTCGGTAGGGCTGAATGCTTTGGCCGGGGGGACTTGTATAAAAAGTCTCCCCCCGGCTGTGGCATTACCCTGCTGGCTGGTTTGGCCTGGGGCTGGTTCTTGAAATACGGGGGACCCCTACTCATTTTGTCCCCCGTATTTTGGGAACCAGCCCCGGACCTGGAGCCTGGGGCTGGTTGTTAAAAATCGGGGAACCCCTATTTGTTGGGTTCCCTGATTTTTAATTACCGGCCCCGGCTCCTTCAGCCTGGTGCTGGTTACAGCTGTGGGGGGGACCCCACGCCGTTTTTTTTTTTTTATATTTTTTTTTTATATATTTTTTTACACTAAAGCCTGCACGGATCTGACTGATCCGTGCAGGCTTAAAGCAAATACGACAGGGAAAGCAAGGTGTATTTTCCTGTCGTATTTGCGTGGGTGTTTCACACCACTTAGCAGCCGTATTATCAGTACGGCTGCTTAGTACATCAGGAACCACCATTCTTTTGAATGGGGATTTCTGTCGTATCCTATTGATGGTGTAGACATTCGTATTTGTAAATACAAATATGAATGTCCCATCATTAGGAATACGAATTGTTGTATTTTCGGGATTGTAAATCCCGAAAATACAAATTCGTAAAAAAAAAGGTGTATTTCTCCCTACGAATACACCTTTTTTCTACGAATCCATTTTAGTAAATGTCCCCCATAGACTGAGAATTACATACATTGCACATGATGACAGAAGTAGTACTTTGCAGATGTCAGTGACATATAGGGGGACATTTACCAAAATGGATTCGTAGAAAAAAGGTTTATTCGTAGGGAGAAATACACCTTTTTTTTACGAATTTGTATTTTCGGGATTTACAATCCCAAAAATACAACAATTCGTAGTCCTAAAGATGGAACATTCGTATTTGTATTTACAAATACGAAGGTCTACACCATCGATAGAATGGTGGTTTCTGATTTGGTGGTTTCTGATTTGGTGGTTTCTGATTTACTAAGCAGCCGTACTGATAATACGGCTGCTTAGTGGTGTAAAACAGGCATGCAAATACGACAGGAAAATAGAACACCATTTTCATGTCGTATTTGCGTTTTAGCCTGCACGGATCAGTCAGATCCGTGCAGGCTTCAGTGTAAAAAATTAGAAAAATTAAATAAATTAAAAAAAAAACCGGCGTGGGGTCCCCCCCACAGCCGAAACCAGCACCAGGCTGACAGAGCCTGGAGCCGGTAATTAAAAATCAGGGAACCCGACAAATAGGGGTTCCCTGATTTTTAACAACCAGCCCCAGGCTCCTGCTCTGGGGCTGGTTCCCAAAATACGGGGGACAAAATGAGTAGGGGTCCCCCGTATTTTAAGAACCAGCCCCAGGCAAAACCAGCCAGCAGGGTAATGCCACAGCCGGGGGGAGACTTTTTATGCAAGTCCCCCCGGCCAAAGCATTAACCCTACCGACCAGTCAGCCTGGCCAGGGGCCCTGGGGGAGTGGGGACCCCCCCCCCAATAAAGGGGTCCCCCCCTCCAGGACTTACCTGACCAGGCTGAAGCCTGGTGCTGTCCTCGATGCCCCTGGGCATCGAGCTGATAGCGGTGTAAAAAATAGAACAAACTATTGTTTTTTACTGTGGCACTACAAGTGCCCGCAAGCCTCCCCAGCAAGCTGGGACTTGGAGAACCACAAGTCCCAGCCTGCTGGGCATTAAAGGGCCCGCTGGGTCTTGTAGTGCCACAGTAAAAAAAATAGTTAAATAAAACACACTGACACCCATTTTAAATAAAAGTTTAATACACACATTACATACATACTGATACTTACCTTTCTTGATCCCGTAGGTAGCCCTGGTCCTGATGTCCTGTGTCGTCCTCCAGGTCCATGTCGGCTGTCTGCGTCGTCCTCCAGGTCCATGTCGACGGTCCGTGTCGTCCTCCAGGTCCATGGCGGTGTCCGGGTCCGAAAAAATCCATGTTGGAGCTGTGGAAGGAAATCCTACTCACCTGGTCCTGCGCTGAAGAAGTCTTCTCTTGATCCGACGTAATCCAGAGAAAGTCGGCTCCTGATTGGCCTGCTAGGCGGCCAATAGAATTCAGTCTGAGGAGAGGCGCCGAATATGAAACATCTCAGCATCTCTCCTCAGCGCGATGCAGAGACAGCGGAGACAGCGGGGAGCGCCGACAGCTGTGAAGATTACCTGGATTACGTCGGATCAAGAGAAGACTTCTTCAGCGCAGGACCAGGTGAGTAGGATTTCCTTCCACAGCTCCAACATGGATTTCTTCGGACCCGGACACCGCCATGGACCTGGAGGACGACACGGACCGTCGACATGGACCTGGAGGACGACGCAGACAGCCGACATGGACCTGGAGGATGACACAGGACATCAGGACCAGGGCTACCTACGGGATCAAGAAAGGTAAGTATCAGTATGTATGTAATGTGTGTATTAAACTTTTATTTAAAATGGGTGTCAGTGTGTTTTATTTAACTATTTTTTTTACTGTGGCACTACAAGACCCAGCGGTAGTGCCACAGTAAAAAACAATAGTTTGTTCTATTTTTTACACCGCTATCAGCTCGATGCCCACCGCCCAGGGGCATCGAGGACAGCACCAGGCTTCAGCCTGGTCAGGTAAGTCCTGGAGGGGGGGGACCCCTTTATTGGGGGGGTCCCCACTCCCCCAGGGCCCCTGGCCAGGCTGACTGGTCGGTAGGGTTAATGCTTTGACCGGGGGGACTTGCATAAAAAGTCTCCCCCCGGCTGTGGCATTACCCTGCTGGCTGGTTTTGCCTGGGGCTGGTTCTTAAAATACGGGGGACCCCTACTCATTTTGTCCCCCGTATTTTGGGAACCAGCCCCAGAGCAGGAGCCTGGGGCTGGTTGTTAAAAATCAGGGAACCCCTATTTGTCGGGTTCCCTGATTTTTAATTACCGGCTCCAGGCTCTGTCAGCCTGGTGCTGGTTTCGGCTGTGGGGGGGACCCCACGCCGGTTTTTTTTTTATTTATTTAATTATTTAATTTTTTTTTACACCTTGCAGCCTGCACGGATCTGACTGATCCATGCAGACTGCCTACAAATAATTCGTATTAGCAGCCGTATATACGGCTGCTAATACGAATTCCTACGACATCGGAGGGTTACAAAGCAGTCGTATATGACTGCTTTGTAACTGATCCTCCGGAACACGACTTTGCATACGACTTAAACTAGGTTTTTCATATTGGTAAATTTCCCCCATAATGAGAATTACATACATTGCACGTGATTACAGTAGTACTACTGTGCAATTGTCAGCAACATATACCGAGAATTACATTGATTCCATATGATTACATACGTGGTACTGTGCAATTGTCACTGACATATACTGAGAATTACACCCATCACACATGATTACAGAAGTGGCACTGTGCAATTATCACTGACAATACCTTTATTACAAATGTACGTAACTTCCCCCCAGCTGAATAATTAGAATAAGACAGCAATATTATTTATTAAATAATAATTAAGGGACAATGTTACAGTGTGTTTTTCTAACAGGGACAATAAAAGTCTGTATGATGGGAGCAACAATTTATATTTTATTATGTGACCACCAATTAGATTTCTTAAATAATAATATTTGTTTTATCATAGAATTTTTTTTTCCCATATTAGTGATCAATGAATATTGTCCCATTAATTTAATAAAGTACTGCTACCTTTGATTATATATTCCCCCCCCCCCCCTAATAATGATTGTTGTCTCCTTAGAAGCATATAATTGCACGCAAAAAGGGGTGGGGTCACGGGTTATATACAGTCACTGGTCTAAGGCTTTGCACTACACTCCTCTTTCTCTACCACCCTCATAGTAACTGTATTATACCTACTTGTGTGCTGATTTTGCCAAGTGTAAAACTGCTGCACATATCCCAATGTTTTATCAGTATATAGAGGTGAGTGGATGACGGTGTTATGTTATGGTTCGACAATTAGATATATACACAGTAATCAGAGGCGTAACTAGAACTTCATGGGCCCCATAGCAAATTACTGAAAGGCCACCCCCCCCTCCTGGCCAAACCCCCCCCCCCCCCCCACCCAGCGAGGGACAGCGAGGGGGATAGAGACATAAAAAACATAAATGGAATACTGTAATAATTATAAAATGATTTAAAAAATGCTACAAGCACTTATTGTCTCAATAAACCCCTTCTGCCACTGTGGGGATAAAATATCAGGGAGGTGGGGGTGAAACAGGATTTGGCATTTTGCCATCCCAGGACAGCAGCAGCATAGATGTAACTCCAGTGCTCAGTGGGACCTGTCCACTGACTGCAGGTGACTGATGGGGCCTCTAACACTGTGCGATGGAGTCCCATCCATGCTGCTGCGGCCATGGTATTTCTGATCCCTGACACCCTACTCCGATCTCTCCTGCCCCAGCCTTCCTCTCCTCCCCCGCTCCACTAACCCGTCCAGCTCCTCTTGGTGGCCCGGGTCCTCCTTCCCTGCCGGCCGCCATTTCATACTTGCAGAGCGATCGTTGCACGCTCCTCCGCTCCACACACCAGCATGTAATTGCCGCGTTGTGTGACAGGGTGCAGGGGGAGCAGCATTCCGGTGCCTCCCTGCACAGACTGCCGACACGGATCGTGCATCTATTAACCTAAGTTAATGTTTAGAGCGCTTATATATGAGTGGTTGTCTTAACGAGCAGCTGCTTATGGGGGTGGTCAGTTCCCCAGAAATAAAGAAAAACAGAAACAACAAAATTAAGCAGCGCTTTCACACAATAATTATTGAGAGTGTATGCATCAATCTAATCATAAAAATGTAATAAAAAATTACACATAAGAATACAATGATAAAATAACAGTAGAATTAATAGGACCTCTATTAAATATAGTCACCACTGATGATTGGTGGACCTGCTCTGGTCTTGGGAATAAATGTCCAATAGAACTTGGAGGGAGTCCGTCCATATAATTTTGTATATAACCTGTGGATGCTTGGTTGTTGGCCAGTTGGCAAAAGTTGGTATAGCCAGCCCGGGAAACCTTTCTGTTGGTCGGTCTGCAACCTTACCGGTAGGAAATTAGGACAGGATCAGATCGTTCAGCAGGAGGTCAAATGACGATTTGTGGCAATTGACAGTGTGAATTTTCTCTGGAGGATGGTCCAAACGCACCAACGCGTTTCGCTGTGCTGACTCGGATCTTCATATTATGCAGCAGGATGTCAGCGTCAGCAATCTCTCTGGATCAAAGCAGGGCACAATGGACTCATGGGATTTGTAGTTTATCGTTAACTGCACAAAGTGTGACCAGTTAAAGTTAAACTACAATCCCCATGATGCCACCGTGCCTGCTTTTCTGTCTATAGCCTAGATACCTCTGAGGTAACTGAAGCTTAATCCCGGCGGCAGCTGCCTTCACATTGTGCCGTCATCGTGGCACTCTCTCTAAGCGCCAGCTGCGTAATAGTCGGGCTGGGCTGCCTGGTGATGTGACAGGGTGCAGGGGGAGCAGCGGGCCCCAATACAGCTCGGGCCCCATAGCAGCTGCACCCCTTGCACCCTCAGTAGTTACGCCACTGAAAGTAATACCCACTATCACTCGAGTAAGAATTGGAAATGACCTTTTATCAACAAAATATATCCCCCGACACTTGGAAGTCCCACCCCCGAGATCTGATTGGCCCACAGGCCATTCAGTCATATATAATGGATAACCATTGATAGCTAAAACTATCGCTGGTTATCCATCAAATAGTTTACTACTATCGATTGCTAGGTGGAGAATCACCATCGATGGCAACCATCAATGGCATCTGCACCAATGGCCATCCCTAACAATAACATTGTTAAACCTTCCTCTATTATAAAAACAATTTTTTCTTAAAATTGTTACATATCCCCTTCATCCACCAGCCAATTACTCTCCCAACCACTGTAGTAAATCCATAGGTTTGGTGGTAAAACGCAAATCAAAGGTGATTATTTGTACATTTCCCCATTCCCCTTTGAGGCCTGTGAATCAGGACAGTTGGGATATGCGCTGTTCTGCCCCTATTTATCCCTAAACACAATTTGAGACTGTTTTGCTTTAATTTTTTGCTGTATGGCGGCCATCTTGTCCCATGACATCATTATGACATCACAAAGGCTCTGTGGCAGAGGAATTTCTGGCAGCATCAGGAGAAGAAGCTAATATTTTGCTTCTGTGCTATATCTCTATATTTTGGGATTATTTAGCTGATATTGTGACATAATGGGCTGTCTGTGCAGTAAACTGTGCATCCCTGCACCCAGCAGGAAGGTAAGTGCGCTGTTATATTTATGGGTTGTACTGTGCACATACAGAGGATTATCACAGGCCGCAATAGGGGGGAGCTCAGACGATATTGGGTGTTTCTCAGTAGATTGGGCGGTGATTTGTCTAGTTCTGTAACCTACATATGGGTGGATAGGTATATTGTACTTTTATTCTCAATATGCACAAATTTCCACACTTTAACTTGTATTGAACATCCAATACTGCTCTTCACCTCTAGGGGGGGAATTCAAGTGTTTTTCATGCTGGCGACCACTAGATGGCACATTATTGTTATGTAGCATTAGGGTACATGGTGCTCCCTGTATGTAACATTAGGGGTACATGGGTGGGTGACACTCCCTGTAGGTAACATTAGGGGTACATGGATGGGTGATGCTCCCTGTATGTAACATTAGGGGTACATGAGTGGCAGATGCTCCCTGTATGTAGAAACACTCACATTTCACCATTAGCCTCACAGGATCTCACATTGGCCCTTATTCTGATCGGTGCGGAAATTCCCGCATTCTTACGGAGCGGTCCGCACGCCACGGTGTTTTTCCGCATGCGGCCATCGTCCGTAGAAACGCCCACGTGTCCTCCGCATTCGGACGGACTCACTCTTTAAGAACAGGGCGTGTTTACGGACGACATACAAACCATGCGTGTGCGGGAGAAACACTCCGATTCGGCACGGTATTACAGAGTATTACAGAGTATGCTCGGGAATACCGCATCCGAACGGGAGCCAAGCGGTGCTACCGCACGTAAGCGGAGGATTTACGCCAAACAACCCACTATGAAGTATCTTCTGCAATACATCACATGACCCACTTATTCAATTACCTACCCTCATAAAAAACAGCTTATTTGGAATTGGAATCAATTAGATTCCAATATATCCTTACAAGCATGCCTAACACATGCATAGCACACATTAACCCTTACAGCAATGTAAGTGCAATGGTTTCTATTACACCCTGTGTCAAACATTATAAACATTCTACACATATACTATTTAAAGTGCTAATAAAACCAACAACTGTGAACTTGCATAAAGAATTTATTACAATATCTATTTAACATAATGAAAAAAAAAAAAAAGGAAACATTAAATGAGCAGGTCTTTTAGGTCCTGCAAGTCGGCTTGAAGGAGCCGGAGATGGTGCTCTGCTCGCAGGAGGGCCCCACGCACCCCCTCATCTGCCGGTGTGGTGTCATCTGTGGGCATGTCAAAGGGGCAAAAATTAGTCATGTTATTCATGCATACATTTCACATACTACGACATAAATTGCACAAATGCTAGGTGACATGTGTGTATATATATATATATAGAGATATATATCTATCTATGTAGAGAGATAGAGACACACATAGATAAATATATATGACACATACATATATACATACATGCAAACTTATTTACTACATACTGTCTATTTTGCCCTCGACCCTTAACTCTGCAGAAGACATAACAGTCATATTGTTTCTTCTCAGTCACAACCCACCCATGACTAACCAATGTCAAGCAGGTCATGGCCTACGTCAATAACAACTTGTCACAATCTGCTCAGTCTAAGTTCAGTGATGGTTGGTGGCATGGGAGTTATGCAAATGTCAGGAATGCACAATACACATCCTCTAAATCATAATTCTGTCTAAACCAACCTACAATTCTGTGAGTGACAAAAATAAATCAGAACTACAGGGGGGGTTTAGGTAGAGGAGGCTCCGGGGACACTGCCAACTTGTGACGCCATTCCAAGGTAGGCCGGCCCATACTCCATTTCGAGCATACATCCTACAGTTTATAAATAACATTCACCAACAATATCGATGCCACTATTTGATGGGTCATAATCTACGCTTGCAGCAGGTGATTTTAATCCACAAATGATCCACTCATCCCTTTACTCCTGGATCCTGTTTAACTACAACGGTTATGTGGCAGTCCAAATGGACCTCCAACCCATCCCACAAACCTGTGTAATTGAGAGGTGTCCTGGATGAAAGGGATGCCTTGGACTCCCCATCTAACCCGTACCTGTATCTGTAGCTACCCACTTTGGGGTCTATATGATTAGTATGTGCCCAAAATTTTTAATCACCAGTGCTACATAACATATACCAGTACAACTACTTCATGAATGATGCATTATGTCAACATACCGATCTGCGGCGAGTCCGGTGCCTGGCACGCCTCCTCCCCCTCGGAACTTGATGTGTCCGGGGCAACCGTGGCCTCCTCAGCCCCCTCCTCCGCCATCTCCTCGACCACAACAACCTCCTCCTCCAACTCCTCCTCCACCTCCTCCTCCAACTCCTCCACCTCCTCCTCCAACTCCTCCTCCACCTCCTCCTCCACCACCACCAGCACCTCCTCCTCCACCTCCTCCTCCGCCACCAACACCTCCTCCTCCGCCACAAACTCCTCTTCCACCTCCTCCTCCTCCACCTCCTCACGCACCACCTCCTCCTCCACCACAAACTCCTCTTCCACCTCCTCCTCCTCCACCTCCTTACGCACCACCTCCTCCTCCACCATTTGCTCCTCCTCCACTTCCTCCTCTTCCACCCTTGCCGCCACCTCCTCCTGGGGGTCTTGGGCCTCGTCCTGGGCCAGGCCTGCCTCCGCCTGTTCACGGGCCTGTCGGGCTCGGGCTCGTGCTGTGTGGTAGAAAAAAACATCATGGTCAATGTCGGCTCATTGGGGCACATTTATTCATCCATAACAAGACATACATGGAAGGGTGATAATGATGGCAAACGATGCAGGAAAGTAGCTCCTTACTGTTAATGGACTCCAAATTGTGACATTTAAATTATTATGTGATTGTTAGTCATTTGTTCACACATTACAACCCAGGCATTTATCAATGTGTAACACATATTAGATTGGGCACATTGTATGCATCAGAATCCTCAATGCTATGGCATGACATATAAAAGGCACATGACTGCATGTTAACCAGGAAGAAGCACACATAAGAGTCTATGGACTTTTAAACCCATGGACACCCACTTATCATGAGACACATTTTATTGCTTATATATGCTATGTTGTAAGTGCGAAATTTCATAGCTAAAATACTCACATTCAGCAATTTCGCCCCTTATTTGTGTGAGCAGCTGGGGCTGGCGCCTGCGGAGGTCCGACCACCGCCTCTCCAGCTGCCCGAGGGACCTCCGCACCCGAGTGCGGGCGTAAATTCGGCGCCCTGCCGCTGTGTACGCCCTCCGCTTATGGCGGTTTGTTATGAAGGGCCCCGCACGGCCCAGCCTTGTCTCCATGACGGAGACAAGAACCCTGAGCTCCTCATGCGTGAAGGGTTCTGCCCTTCGTGTCTCCGCCATGTTGACAATGGCATCTATCAACCAATCAGGTGGTGGCATTGGTTGATCACAGTTATTTGTGATAATAACTTTATTGTTCATTTTTACATTAACAGCGTCTCTGCGCCAACACAAATGGTGAAAAATTCGCATGCCTTCAAAACCGTAGTGTTGATGTATGCCAATGAACAAATCTGATATATATAAAACACAGTGTGTATGCCCTTAGCAAATCCAATAAGGCCGCGCTCCGCCAAGCAACGCGTGCTATAGCTTAGCAAGGCATAGCTGTAGTTAGCATTACTTACTCTATGCATATATGTGTATGCGTACATTTATGTGTAAAAGACACATACACACACTTGCAGGTATCCTGAAACCAGCATTATACACCAGCCCTGCCTGCCTGCCTGCCTGCCTGCCTGCATGCTCCTTGAAATGTTGAAACATGTGAATAAATTCCAACATCATATATAGATATATATCTATATATGCAAACAAATCATACATCAACACAGGAAATAATCCCCAACACATGATAGAATAAATCAATGTACTCACCAGTCATCAGGGATAGTATCAACTACAATAATGAAGATATAACAAACACATAAGATCCCTTGTCCAAGGTATAATAATTAGCACCTATATTGAACTTCCCCCAAAACTAAACACATATGCTAAATATCTCCTATTTCTTTGCCATTAGGAGGGCAGGCTGGCTAATGTTCGTTTTGTAACACTGACAACTAACACACTGGACTTATTTGAAGGGGTGATTGTGACTAAAATGGGTGTGTTATGTCAACTCAATAACATGTACCTGAAGTATCTTTGCGCCACAGAGTCCCGCAGCTGGTATCCCCTCCGGCATTCAGGGGCGCGGGATGGGCGCATGGGCGGATCTTGCGGCTCAGATGGTACCTCCCACTCATCAAAGGGTATCTCACGCCGCACAGCAATGTTGTGGAGAAATATACACAGGCCCACGATCCTCGACACCATTTCAGGCGCATATTGCAAGTCACCACCAGTGCGGTGGAGCACTCTAAATCGACCTTTTAAAAGGCCAATTGAGCGCTCCACCACTTGCCTGGTGGCAACATGCGCCCCATTGAATGCCTCCTGTGGGCCCGGTGCTGGGTAGCTGTACGGCGTAAGTAGCCAGGGCGTACATGGGTAACCGGAGTCACCCAGAACCCACGCATCACGGCCTTCCAGCTCTTGGAGTCTTTGCCATATCCCGGTTTGTCGGATGACATGAGAGTCATGGGCACTTCCGGGAAACTTCGAGTTGAAGGCGAGAATTTCCATGGATGGGCCACATACCACCATCACGTTCAGTGAGTGGAACAATTTGCGGTTCCTATATATCTTCTCACTTCGAGATGGAGGCACAAATGGTACATGGGTGCCATCCACAGCCCCAATCACATTAGGGAAGCCAGCAATTTGTTGGAAGGCGTGCTGGCTTCTGCGCAGGGTCTCGGGGGCAAATGTCATGGCCATGAAGTGCCCCTTGCGCCTGAACATGGCCGACGTCACACGCCTCAGGATTCGGCAGAAGGCCGGCTGAGATATTCCAGCAAGTACTGCCACTACTTGTTGGAACGATCCTGAGGCGCAGAAATGCAACACCGCCAGCAGCTGTGTGTGAGGCGGAATTGCTGTCGTGATCCCGTGTAGAGGTTCCAAATCGCTCTGAATTAAGTTGAGCAGATCCAGAATTACATTTGGGGGTAACCGGTACCTAGTAAGTACCTCATCATCGGGCATAGCAAACAGAGTCACCCGTGTGCGATAGATTCTAGCACGTCCTGGCCTCCTTGGGCGACGAGTGGGGAGAGCCGCAAGTGCCCTTAGCCTCCTCTCCATGTAGCGCATAATAGCTTCTGCAACCTATAAAGAAATGAACATAAATACTGATGCACCTATGCACATAATGGCCATATCAGACTCCAAATTGATTTGTAGCCTTCAATACGTACAATAGATGGCCGCCCCGTGTAATCCCGCAGATCCATTTGACTCTCTAATGATGACACAATAATATGAACTCAATACACACCGTCCAAAACACACAGATAAAGGTGTCAGCATTTTTTGCCGACATCATGTACTATGACACATTTCATCTATTGCTGGGACATGTTGTCCTGCAATAGATGAACCCACACAGGTTTAAGCCCTGTGAGTGAAATAGTGAACAGGTGACATGTTGCAATAATAATACACCACTTTGCTGGCCCAACAATCTGTAGTCAGTGAGGCAATAGTGCATACATTCATACACTTACATTGTTAATGGATATCATATCTACAAGGAGCATGGAAGAGCTTACCTTAGACCCTGACAAGTCCAGATCTGAAGACAAATGATTCTAGCAGGAAGACATTATTTATAGGGCTCTCACATGTGTGGTCTATAACAGTAGAGATGAGTATTGCATGACTTGTGGCCTGGATTCTCTAAGGGAATGGGCTACTTTTAGCTTGCACTAAAACGCCACAATACCACAGTAGTCATGAATGAAATGTCATGTCATGCTAGCAAATAGCATGTGTATTGAGCAATAGTCACAGGTGTATCAGAAGATTCTATGCAATGTTAGCATTGGTGACCAGTATTTCATGTCGAACTTTCGCCAGGTTTTACACAATGGAATTTCCGCCACCGTATGCGGCGCGAAAAACCAGCGACGTACGCTCACGCACGGAACGCAGCTGCCGCTGATGTCCGCCAAACAGATTACACAAACAGTATATAAAGGTGTATTAGAAGGTGACAATGTTGTTGCTAACATGTCTGGATCCCAACCAGAGGTGGACCCAGTGCTGCAGCAACTATTTGACCAGATGGACTCCAGCACCACCTATGTGCCACTGCACATGCGGGCAGTGGGTAATGAGGAGGCTGCTGGCCCTTCTCCAGCAGGGGAACCTGCACCTGACCATTCTACAGCAGGGCAACCTACACCTGGCCCTTCTGCAGCAGGCCAACCTGCAGCTGGCTCATATCCACCATCAGCAGAATTGTTTGGAACACAACAGGGGACTTCACAAGGTAGTACCATGGCCAGCACTTCAAGTGCAGCGACTGGTGCCAGGGGGCGTGGCCAGGGACGTGGCAAGGGGCGAGCCAGTGCAACAGCGGAACCACCCAA
This sequence comes from Crinia signifera, assembly GCF_055691185.1. Lineage (NCBI taxonomy): Eukaryota > Metazoa > Chordata > Amphibia > Anura > Myobatrachidae > Crinia > Crinia signifera. The sequence continues at coordinate 89,620,503 of NC_139218.1, forward strand.
AAAAAATAAGGCATATGAAGCACAGGAGCTGGCCATCCTGGTTCCCCGAGCACGTGATTGGATAGAGTGTCCATCCGAGAGGCTGACACACACACGCAGATGGAAGATTTGGGAACAGATAACGGCAGAGATTAATGAAGTAGCGCCACAAGTTCGTGAGACGGACCATGTGAAGAAGAGGCAAGTTGTTTTGTGATACATGTGGCCAGTAATAGCCAAGTAATGATTGAATTGATGCTTAGATGCATTTAGCAAATGGCCCGTGAGGTTGTTACGATACACATACATTATTGCCATGTAATTTCATTGTGAGTTAGAGTAGGGTGATTGTGAATGTGTATTGTAACGGTTGATATCATAGTTGCATGTAATATTATATATGGGACAATAATCACATGTTGTAATATGTAGCACAGAGCAATGGCTGCAACAGCTAACATTGGGAGTGACATGTATTAATATGTCAACTTACATTGCAGGTGGCAGGACTTCAAAACCAACCTGAAGAGGAAGCTGACCAAGCGGTGGGACCACAGCCAGACATCTGGGGCCGGCCCCATGCCATCCGGGCTAGAGCTCACCCCCCTGGAGGTGATGGCCGAGAGCTGCATATCAGTTGAGGAGATCCGGGGGGTGAGCACTATGGATAGCGAGGCCCCAGCTGAAGTGTTTGCGTCTTTTCTGGAAGGTAAATATTGGTCATGCCATAAACTTGTGCAAGTAATTATCGTAGAATGTCTCCTAATTGTGTTTATCTTTGCCCACAGACACCCCACCGCTTGGTGACGACTCTGTTCAGGAGGTGGAGGAGTCCGTGCCACCTGGCCCCAGAGGTAGGCCTGTGCAGCAGCAGGCATCGGGCCAAGCCGATTTGGCCGCCTTGGCCCAGGTGCTTGGGGACATCAACCAGCAGGGAGACTTGGCATCAGAACGGGTGCGTAGGACCGAGGAGATCCTGGCGAGCTTGGTCAGCACCCAGCAGTCCATGGCTGCGAGCATGCAGGCCATGGCTGCAAGTGCTCAGGTGCTGGCCGAGCAAGCCACCCGCCAAAATGATCTCCTCCTCCACCATAATGAGCTTATGGTGGAGCTGGTTACCAGCAACAGGGTCCTAATGGCATCCGTTTCTGGTGCATTACCAGCGGCAACACTCCCTGCTGGCAGGAGGGGTAGACCAGCCAACCCCTCCACATCATCTGCTCCACCTGCCCCAGCATCTGGCCGTCCCCGAAGAGCTGCTGCACAGGCCAAGGAGCCTACCAAGGCCAAACGTGGTCGGAAATGAACTTGTGGCTGCATTAATCTCTGCCGTTATGTGTTCCCAAATCTTCCATTGTGCTGTGTGTGTCAGCTTCTTGTGTCCAATCACGTGCTGAGGGGAACCAGCTGAGGCCTTGCTTCATATGTCCTTTGTGGTTCCCCTGTTGCCCTCTTTTGCCTGGCATTACTGTCAGCTGTACTTGAAGTGATGGCCATGGTACTATCTTGTGAAGTCCCCGGTTGTGTTCCAAATGATTCTGCTGATGGTGCATATGAGCCAGCTGCAGGTTGGCCTGCTGCAGAAGGGCCAGGTGTAGGGTGCCCTGCTGTTGAATGGTCAGGTGCAGCTTGCCCTGCTGTAGAAGGGCCAGCAGCCTCCTCATTTCCCACTGGCTGCATGTGCAGTGGCACATAGGAGGTGCTGGAGTCCATCTGTGTGCAATTATATTTGTTTTGTATTATTATTTATTTTGCGGCATTCCTGCCATGTTGTTTATTGTTTGTATGTATTATTTTATGGTCATTGCATCACACTGCCATTGAGTGTGACATGAATATAAATAAATGTGTTTACTTTACCCAAAATGTGTGGTTTCATGAGTACATGTCAAATACACATGTGTATTGCTAGTATTAATATTCTGTCATGTCCATTGTTAGCAGTTTGAAAGTGTCTGACAAGTACAGCATATGTGGGTGTTTAGTACGGGTTCCTTGAAGCAGCAATGGTTTCAATTAAAGCACTGACAAGCGTCCTATTAGTGAGTAATGAGTAAAGGAGTAGATTCTATTGGGTTCAGGTGTTAATGGTTGTAGTCATTAGGCGTACGTTCGCCTACCGCATGAACGAGTGGTGTACGCAAAGCAATAGTACACTTGTGGACACCGCACATTTCTGCCCTTTTTGATCGCGTGCATTCGGAGTGGTTTCCGAATGTACGCCCCCCAACATAAGTGTACTCCCCCGTGTCCGCCCATGTTTCCGCCCCGTTTTGCCCACTTTGAAACTACGCCCATGTGCCATTCCGCATGACGCCCATAATACGCCCATATTTCCCGACTGATTGCGGGCAACAGTTTTGGACGGGATTTTGCCGAACTGGTACGGAGTCTAGGCGTGGCACATGCGCGTTGCGTTCTCTACGCATGCGCAGACGGCGAAAAGACGCGATCCGTAAGAATGCGGTAAAGTCCGCGTCAATCAGAATAAGGGCCATTATCAGGATTGAAGCATCCATTTCCCCACCTTGCTGGGCTTTGTAGTTCGGCAGCACTTCTGCTGCTGTCGCATAGGTCCTTCTCCTACCAGTAGCTGCCTCCTGCCTGACTCTAACTGCCACTAACTGCCCATGCCCCCTGGTGACCAGGGTTGTCAGATCATACATTTTGATATGCGCACATAAGAATTACACAGGTTTTAGGAGTCAGTTCATACCCACAGTCATTACATTCGATGAGCAGTCACGTTTAGCCCCAGAACATGTGTTAAAAAATATTGACTGCTCATCGGATATAATGACAGTTGGTATGAACTCTAACCCCTGGGACCTGTCTAATTCATATCTGCTCTTATTAAAGGGATGATCTGGCACCCCTGCTGGTGCCAGATCCTCATACCAAGGAAAACACAGGATGCAAGAGGGGGGTTTCTCCCAACATGACCCATTCCAGGAGGGACACAATGCTTTGTTCCTGGGCTTCACTCTGATATTATGATTGCTGTCAGCTTGGTTGAACTAGTTACTTACTAAGAAAGGTGATAGCAATCCAAAAATATAAATAGGGATGGACAACAACCATCGATGATTCATAGCCATTGATGGTTTATGGCTGATGTACAATAAAACATTTTTGCCATCGATGGGTTAGAATCAGATGGTTTGCCTTCATCGATGGTGCAACATTACACCTGTGATGCCCTGCCCCTGGAACTGATTGGTCCATGAGCCAGTCTGTCACATAAAAGGGATGACCATCGGTCGGAGAAAATACAATTACATACTGTAGATGGCTACCATCGATAACTACATGCAATATCACCATCGATGGCAAACACCGATGGTCATCCCTAATTAAGAGAGAAGTCTTAGAAGAGAACATTTTCTTCATTCTAGAATGGGTCAAGTTGAAGGTATGTAATATTATAGATTATGTATGTACTAATGCATACCACCTGGTGCCCAGGGACATGGTCACTTGGTCTCACCAGCGAGTGTCACCCTAACAATGGTTACATATTACTGACAGTATATAAAATTTAGTGAATATACAGTAAATAAGCTGAGCGGAACTTATCTCCATCATTATATATTGCTACAATCTTATTATAACTGCTGACCCCGGTACTAATAGTTATAACAATAAAGTATAAGCCACAATGGTAAAGTTACAGCTGATTCCACCGCCCTGATCTGTTCTATTGCTTCCATGGTAGAAAGTGCTGGCACTGCGGAGAGTTATGTAGTCACAGCTAATGACGTCTCTTCCTCTGCTCCTTACAGCCAGGCAAGTCTGCTAAGCAGCAGAAGGGAGCGGCCAAGCACATCACCAGTGTGCAGCACCCCAACATTGTGTACCCCCCCACCAGTGTGAAGCCCCCCTTGCCCTGTGCCAGTGTGTCTGGTGAACTGCCAGCGAAGCCCGACCCTAGACAGGCGCGAGAGGCTCATGTGGCAGCAGCGGTGGCAGCAGCCATACACGAGGTAGTGGCATCCTACCTGCTGTTTGAGGGTAAGCTTCCTCCAGGTGCTATGAATGGGATGCTTGTATCTGATCACTAGTCTAATTCTAGTGTTGCTTTGTTCGGGCGCACACACCGGTGGTGCCAACATTACTGTTATGTTCCATCAATGTGACAGGCTGGTAACTAGTATGTACAGTATGTACTAAGCTGTGAGTTCTATGACTGTCTGGTAACCAGTATATATGTAATAGGCTGGGAGTTCTGTGATGGGACAGGAGCTTGTTACTGTATCTCACCAGCCTGATTCTGCCTTATGGGCCCTACACACATTGCGATGTGTGCAGGGCTACCTAGCTATGCTAGGTCGGGCTGTGCTGCGCCGCTATCGCCTAGCACATAGAGCTGACAGCCCACACACAGAGCAAACTGTCAGCTCTGTGTGCTAAGCGAGCAGACAGCGCCAGTGTTCTCCGGTGGGAGAACACTGCCGATGCCGAGATTGATGGACACTGTCCATCAATCTCAGCCAGCGATAAAGACGCGCGGGGACGCGCACGGATGCCGATATAGCCCCCACACATACACCGATGTGAGGGCATTTGCTAAGCGACTTTGCCAAACTAAGCAAAATCGCTTAGAAAATGCCTTAATATCGGCATGTGTGTAGGCCGTATTATACATTATGTTGCTTTATATCTACAGCAGTGTTAATTTCATGCTTTAGTCTTTTTTTTTTAGTCAATTTCCTATATTTGCCTAAATTATTTGTCACATTTTAGTCAAATGCTTTAATTTCGCCTAAGTCAAGTATTTAGTCAGTGGATCTTGACAAACATTTTTGTATAATTTTAGTCATTGATTTAGTTATGGCTGTGCAGGTTATTGATGCTGTAATGGATTTTGCTGACGATCATTTCTCTATCAATCCCTTGAATACTTTTTATACCTGTCACTATGGGGGAAATTTACTAAGCCAAATACCGCTGAAATATTCGTATTCGTAAATATGAATATTTTAAGCGGATTCGTATTTTTGGCATTTACTATGCCAAAAATACATATCATATTTGTATTCATGGCACATTCGTATTTATGAATACGAATGCATACGCCATAAACAGAATGAGTATGAAATCCCGGCCGCCGAAATGCCGACGGTCGAAATACCAACGCCGGAATCCCGACCACTTAAATGCAGACAAGGGGGGGCTGTGGACCGCCCCCCCCCTTGCAGGCTCGCCACGCAAGGGGCCCGGTGCCTCGCTACGCTTGGCACACTATTTTATTCTCCCTCTATGGGTGTCATGGACACCCATAAAGGGAAAAAGTGCCTGCATTGCCGCGGTCGGGATTTCAACCGCTGGGATTCCTACCACCGGGATTTTGTCCGCATCCCCAAAAGAATACGAATAGGAATCAGCATGCAAAAGAATGGTGATTACTAGAGACAGGATTATATGCAACATAAAAAGCTTGAAATATGCATGCAAATATACATGAAAAATACTTAAAATATGCATGAAAAGTGTTAAAATAAGCTACATTAAACAATAAAAAAAAAGTAATGTTTAACTTATTTATTTAAAAATCTGCATAAAATTGATTGCAAATAAACCTCAAATATAGGCCCACAGCACCTGCAGGTGTCTAGCGCTATACACAGGATTTTTTTTCTTCCTGGCTGCTACAGCAGATTGCAGCGTCCAAAGCTCTTCTTGCATCAACTACATGGACCCTCATCTCCAGCGCTGATGGCATAGGCGTGCGCAGCCCGTTTTATTAGGGGGTGCACCATTGGAGGGGGCGTGTCCATCACTATCTACTGGCCGTGTTCATCATCTCCTATTATTACACATAATGAAACACACTAGACATAATGTCACGCACAATAATGCCCATCACACATGCCACACACCGTAATGCCCATTACACATTATGTTAGGGCTTAAAAAAATATTATTAAAACAGGGACAATAGGGACTGTGCACGTCGAAGGCGCGCGCCAAAAATTAACACATACTTACATGCATATTACACATCACACAGCCATTACATAGTATACCACATTCCATAATGCCCATTACACGTTGTACGTGTAATTCCCATTACATGTTACGCCTCACACCATGATGCCCATTACACGATACGCCTCAGACTGTGATGGCCATTACAGATTATGCCATGGGGGGGGGGATGTAAAATGTTCTTTGCCAGGAGTCACATGCTCCCTGGGAAGGGGGTGGTTAAATGCTCGTTGACAAGGGGAGTTTCATGCTCATTGCTGGGGGTGCGCATTGCACACCAGCGCTCCCGTGAATCTGCACTTCCGGGTAGCGCTGTGCACTCTTCTTATAAGATGCCCACCGGAGCCGCAGCCTCCTTCCCTTTTGAGCCGCTGGCCGGATGCTGCACGCCGCACACTGAAGCTACTTTACCTGTCAGCGGCAGGCAGCATCTGGTCAGCCGCTCAAAAGGGAAGGAGGCTGTGGCGGGCACGGGACACTTGTACCCCAAGTGCCCAGGGGCAAATGCCCGCCCGCACACATAGTATACACACACACACACACATATACAAAAAAAAAAAAAACACGGTTTAACCTCAATATCCCTGGAATCAAATAATCCATATGGATCCGCCTGGTATCAGATTGAAGGCCCAGCGATTTGGGTTCGACTGAAATCAACCTCGAGCTTCAGTGATGCCGAAGGGGGAACTGGCAGCCGTTGAACTGGGTGGGGGTCGGAATTAGCGGGTCCCATGTTATCCTATAGGGAAAACGTTCCAGCTTTGCCTGGCAGTATCTCCGGTTCCCAGGGGGCTAGAGACACGGGGCTGGGCTCGTTGGAAAGCCCCAGCCCTCAGCTATGATTAGGAGGTGCCTGTGCACCTCCGGCACCCCCCTTGCGCACGCCTATGCTGATGGATCAAATGTCAGCATAGCGTGTGAGGGCGGCGCAGTGGAAGGCTTCCTCCCTGCGCCGCATACTCACTGTGACACGGCATTTCCTCCGCAACGCTTGATGTCACAACCCTTCCGCCCACCTCCTCTGCTGCAGAAGTCTGTCTCTTGGTGTAAAGTCCCAAGCCAGGAGCAGGCATAGGTTCAGGAGCTTCGTAATGGCATCCGCCCCGACTGACTATTAGCAACATGGATTGGCAGCCTAGAGCAGTGTCAGACATATTGTACATCCAAGATTCCCCACACAGCGCACATATTGCCCCAGCCTGCACACTCTACCACTACCTGGTCAGCAGCAGCAGGGCAAAGCAGTGCTGTGACTCGCGGGTGGAAAGGGGGCAGGGCCTAAAATATGCACCATCACTAGATTTTAGGTAAAATATGCAATAACCAGTGAGAATGGGCAAAATATGCAAATGCATATGCAAATATGCAAATGCATATAATCCTGTCTCTAGTGATTACTAATTTAGTAAGCAGCCGTATGTAATATACGGGTCGCTAATTACCGACAATTAGCTGGATAAAAATAGAAAAATAAATATTTTTTAAAAATGGAGTGGTGTCATCCCCCCCCTTCCCCCTTCCCCACGGCTATAACCAACCCTAGGCTACCCTAGCCTGTCCTTGTTTTAAAAAATCAGGGAAACTAACAAATAGGGATACCCCGTATTTTTTAAAACCAGCACCAGGCCCAAGGGCTGGTCCTGGTTCCCAAAATATGGGGGACAAATTGAGTAGGGGTCCCCCGTATTTAAGAAACAGCACCAGGCCCAACCAGCCAGCAGGGTAATGCCACAACAGGGGGACACTTATTATATAAGATCCCACGGCCAAAGCATTTACCCCCTGACCAGTCAGCCTGGGCAGGGGTCCTGGGGAAGCGGGGTCCCCCCCCTCCAGAATTTACCTGCCCAGGCTGAAGCCTGGGGCTGTTCCCGGTACCCCTGGGCTTTGGGTACCAGGCTGATTGCAGTGTAAAATAAAGAATAATCTATTGTATATTGCTGTGGAACTATGAGACCCAGCAAGCGTCCCCTGCTTGCAGGGACTTGGAGAACCATAAGTCCCCTCATGCGGGGCATTAAGGAGTCCCACTCATCAACCCAGCTGGGTTATTTTGCTTTTTATAAAGGGCTCTTTTTTTATAGCCTTAGATGAAGTTTTTTGTAAACAACACAGCAATGTCCTGTTTAATTCAGGGAGGATTAGTAACACTCTTATCCAGCATCAAGCGAGTTTGACAAGCCAATTAGTCATTCATTCTTAGGCAATATAATGAGTCCTTTTAGACCCAGCAAAGACAGCGTTGTTAGTGCTTATTCAACCAGCAGAGTTAGTGAGAAATAGCTGCTATACTTATGCTTTAGTTGAACCCAGGCAGGAAGGTTGAAATTCTACTTCGCTGGGGATGCAGTTCACCCAGAGCGGGTCCCCCGGCTGCTGGTGTTTCCGATTCTCGCAGCCCTCTATGGGACTCCCAGCTCTGGTGCTAATGTCTCACGTTCCGAGTGGTAGGGGTGGAATACAGCTCACCTGGAGCGGGTCCCCGGCTGCTGGTCTTCCCGTGTTAATGCAGCCTTTTCTAGGACGCTCAGCTCCGGCGTTGGTTTCCCCGGCTCGAGTGGTGACAGTTTGCGGAAGTGACGGCAAGTAGATGACGCGTTTCCCCGCCTTCAATACGTCAGCGGCTTCATCAGATGAAAAGCAAAATAACCCAGCTGGGTTGATGAGTTGGAATGTTCCAATTGTGGAAAAGCTAATTAACCACGTAGTAATTATGTCCTTTTAATAATATATATTTCGTTTATATAAATGTTGGGGTAATTATATTTTCTGCCGGCCGGTGGTACTGTATTTTGTATTTATTGTTTTTTATACGTAAAAATAAATTTTTATTTTGATACTTGACTTGTAGTTTCTGAAGCGCCGCTTACATTGTTTTTCTTTGACTATTGTTCTCTTTAAGGGTTGAGTATCCCTTATAAGCGGCAGCTTGGTACTACAATTAGTGCCCTGCGCTTGGTTATAATATCTGTCTATTCATTAAGGAGTCCGCTGGAACTTGTAGTTCCACAGCAATACAAATAGTAAAATAACCAAATTGACACGCAATAAAAGTAAAACTTTATTACACCCAGAGCCCACCCATACATAAACTTACCTACCGTAGGTAGGTCTCCATTTATCCGTCCATCCCATGGTCCTTACGAAATCCAATATGGATACCTGTGGAAGTAAACCATACTTATTAGGGTCCTCCGGTATAGATTACGTCCTCTATGTTCCATGTAGGCATCCCAGGGACCTGGCAAAAATAACAAAACGGCTTCCGAACACCAGACCGGACTGTCAGGATGACATGTGGGATGTATGTTTACATCCGAAGGCTCCTCCTCCCAAATAGGTTCAGGAGTCGCTAGGCCGTTGGTAGTCAGTTAGTTTTTTGCCAAGTCCCTAGGATGCCTACATGGAATAAGGAGGATGTGGTCCCCACTTCCCCGGACCCCTGCCCAGGCTGACCGGTCAGGGGGTAAATGCTTTGGCTGCCGGACCTTATATAATAGGTGTCCCCCAGCTGTGGCATTTCCCTGCTGGCTGGTTGGGCCTGGTGCTGGTTCTTAAAATATGGGGGAGCCCTAATAGTTTTTTCCCCCGTATTTTGGAAACCAGGAAATATGGGGAAACCCTATTTGTTTATTTCCCTGATTTTTTAAAACCAGGACAAACTCTTTGAGCCTGGGGCTGGTTATAGCCATGGGGGGACCCACGCCATTTTATTTATTATTTATTGAATTTTTTATTTATTTTACACTGCGGCCTGCACGGATCTGACTGATCTTTGCAGGCTGCCAACTCGTATTTGTATTTAGTGGCCATATATCAGGGTTGCCTACCCTCCAGGGAATGGCCGGGAGGGTCCTGGAAATCAGGTCCCCCTCCAGGAAAGGGGGGCAACCCTCCCGCATTGCTGTCCACCTTCCGCAAACCGCAACTCGGCGGGGGGGGGGGGGGTCCACGGGTTAAATGACGCGAACGCTGCATTTTAGCCCCGCCCCCGACGTGCAATGCCTGAAATACCATATGGCTCCTCCCCCGAACCGCCGCCTTTCCCCTTCCATAGATGGACACACCCCCTGCTTCACAGAGCTGGCTGCCCTCTCCCGGAGAGGGCAGTCTAAAAGTCGGCAACTATGCAGTATATACGAATACATCTCAGTCGTATTCGTATTCTAAGTATATTTCCCCCCATGTGTTTAGTAATCTAGGTATCAAACAAGTGCAACTCAAATGCTACATTCTTCACAGCAGGTCATTTATTTTCTGCAAATATCAATTCAAGAAAACCATCGTTTTCTTTTGTTTTTTTAATTAAAAATTTGTTTTTAAATAATTAAAGAAAAACAAAACCTTCCTGATACAAGTAAGTAGTACAGAACTAGTCTACTGCAAAATAAAATAAAGCTGTAAGGATGCATATTATAATATATAGCTATTCAGCTAAAGGTAAGTAATTGGCTAGCTACATGACAAAGCGTTGTTGCGCAGCTGCAGCGCAAGTAAGTAAATCTAGGGCCAGAGAGGATGGATAAAACTGTATAAAATATAGTATTATGAATAAGAGAATCCAATAAATCACTCAAAAATATGGTGTCCTGACAAAAATGATACAGGATCTTTGTCTAGTCAGTTTTTAGTCATGACAACCAGAAAGAATATTAAGTCAACATTTTCGTTATTAAAAAAATCCTATTTTCGTTATTGTTAAATTTTATTCACAGAAAAAACCTTTGTTGATGAATAGTTTTAGTCTAAATTTTCATTGACGAAATGAACACTGATCTACAGAGGAGATTGCGCCTCCGCACAGAACTCGCAACCTATTACATAGAGCCCGTAGACAGTACAGGCAGTGGCGTAACTACTAATTTTTCGCCCCCCCCGCCACAAATGTAGTCAGCGCCCCCCTCCCCCCTCACCCCCTCCTTCAAACCTTCTAGCGCTGGCGCTTCTGACGGGTCCCCGCGGCTCTCCAGACTCCGGCTGCTAATAAAAAGTGACACTTCCTGTTAGCAGCCGGTACCGGGTCCCGACACAAGCGCCAGCGGCAGGAGGTACCAGCGGGCGGGGTGCGCGTCGCTGGCAGCCGGGCAGCCAATGTGGGGAGCGTGTTTGCAAGTAGAAGCCGCGTCTCACCTACCCGGCGGCCGGCAGCAGGAGCAGCAGGGGGAGCGTCTTGGCCACACTGACAGCTAGCCGGAAAACCCGGCACAGGAGCAGCCAGCCACCCGGCTCCCCGCACCCAAAAGCACCTGCGGGCGGACAACAGCAGGTAAACTATAGCCCCGCAGACCCCCCGGCGCCCACACCTTCTTAGCGCCTCCCCGCCACCGCGGGGGCTGCGGGACTATAGTTACGCCACTGAGTACAGGGTACATTTACTACAATGAAAAGAGGTGATGTTGCACATAGAAACCAATCGGAATCTGTCTCTCATTTTCAGATGATACATCATCTGTTGATTCCATTGATAGCAGCAGCAGTGGATGTTCGGAGCTTATTGATCTGGCAGAAACATCCGCAGATAACTGCAGCACCGGCTCTTTTGCGAGCAGTGACTCCTCCCCCAGGTAGGTTGCCGGCACAATAAGCAGGTCCTCCCTGCTCTGGTCGCTGGGGTAGATTTTAGGTCTCTTGTCTTACACACAGGCTGTGATTTAGAAACGGTATCTCCATATCTGCCTGCAGCTGGGGCTGCTGCACAGGTTCTACCACACAGAGCATTGATGGGCTGGTATCCTACTTGTATTACACACATGTATATATCATTATACTAACAAGTGTAACAATATAATAAGAGAAACGCTACATTAGAAATGAAGTCATGTCAGTGATCTGAATGATGCTAGATCGCTCAGATCACTCAGCACAGATCGCTCAGCCAGATCCGGAAGCACACATCGCAGCACCAGCGCTGTGTGCTGAGTGATCTGTCACTGCCCATGTTCTATATAGGGATAACACAGGTGATGACTAGATTAATACTGCATGTATCTACATCTCCTGGCAATAGCGACGCACGGGGCCACATATAACTATCGCTATGGACCCTACACACACAGCGATGTGTGCTTCATTTCTAAGCGATCTAGTCAGATTGCTTAGAAAATCGCTGGGTGAGTAGCCCCATTAGAGGAATCTCACATCACTGTGCACTGTGCTTCCTGTATGGGGCCATCCTTGTCATGTCACACCCATGGTATCAGTGCTCTTATTGGTCCAAAGAGGAATCACCAGTGGCGGATTAGCCACGGGACGATAGGGGCGGTCGCCCTGGGGCCCCCACACATCTGGAGGCCCCCATACCCGCCACCCCACTGCTGCAGTGGCAGGTCAAGGGTGGCAGGCAGCGAGATCTGGCAGCGCAGGGTGGGTAGCGCTGGCAGGCAGGGGGTCCCTGCGGCGTATGTGAAGTGAGCGGCGGGGTCCCTGCAGTAGATGGGAACTAGTTACTAGTTCCCATCTGCTGCAGGGACTCTGCCGCTCACTTCACATACGCCGCAGGGACCCCCTGCCCGCCAGCGCTACCCGCCCTGCGCTGCCAGATCTCGCTGCCTGACTGCCTGTCACCCACCCTCACGCTGCCCAGGTACGGGGAAGGAGGGGGGGAAATGAGACCTCCATCCGGCGGAGGGGGGAGATTATGCCTCTATCCGGCGGAGGGGGGGGGATGCCTCCATCTGGCGGAGGGATAATTGATGACTCCGTCTGGCAGAGGGGGGGGGGGGGCACAGACCTTTTTGTCCAGGGCCCCCACAGACCTTAATCTGGCCCTGGGAATCACACCGATAAATGTACTCAGTAAGGGCCACTAACATGGTGAACATGGTGCAGGCTCTGGTAGCAGCAGGGCAGGGAATAATGAGATGACTTGTACATGGCAAACATTTGTGTTGTTACAATAACAGTCACTGATCAAAGTCTTTATTTATAGGAAGAGAATCTACAAGACACGTGTGGATGTTGGCTTCCTCTGGGATGACGAGGAGGATGGGCTGCCCAGGGTCGATGTTTAAAACCCGACCAAACATGGACATCGGACTCACGGAGTCATTAACATCTTATAACGCATGTCCCATAACTTGGGAACTTGCACCTTTGATTTGTTGAAAAGTTTATGTTTAGTGCATTAAACTTAAATCATTAAAGTTTATGCCATGTTTATCTTAAAAGCCTGTCCCGTTGACAGGTAATACCCCTACCCTGTCCCGTTGACAGGTAATACCCCTACCCTGTCCCGTTGACAGGTAATACCCCTACCCTGTCCCGTTGACAGGTAATACCCCTACCCTGTCCTGTTGACGGGTAATCCCCCTACCCCCAATCTCTGTCTTCACAACTCCCTCTCTCCATATCCAGCAAGTTTGAAGCATCATTTTGCTTACACTTTCTGGGGAGTAATTTGGTCGCTGAGCAGCCTCTATATAAATCTGTTGTTTCAACAATAAAAAGTAACACAAGTCAATCAGTGTCTGATGTGTTATTTCCCACTAATGTGAATGTTTCCTATTGTACTACTGTATTGGTCTGACCCATACTCATGTGTTAAATAACTGTGGGAATGTAATGTGTAATAACACGTGTACGGTACTGTAGGTTGGTGCAGTACTGTGGGCTATGAGGATCTGTTCAGCTACACTGAGCCCCAGAGGCTACTGATGCTTCAACACTTGGGGGCCAATTTACTAAGGATCACATATACAATATGGTCTGGGTGGGATCTTACCGCCCAGGAGCACATTGCAATATGCGATCCTATCAGTGGTATACAGTTACCAGCAGAGGCAGGGACATCGGCTCCAAAAGGTGGCGCCGCTGCAAACTGCTCAGCTGGGTGCCGGGGAGTCTGCAAATGGCAGTAGCTGTGGGATTCAATGCAATGGGTGTGGTATAGAGGTCCGACAGTCGGAATCCCGACAGTCATTATCCCGACGTCAGGATCCCGACTGGCAGGACCCAGACAGTATGGCGAGCGCAACAAAGCCCCTTGCGGGCTCGCTGCACTCGCCACCCTGCGGGTCGTGGACCCCCACGAGGGAACATAGCTGAAGGCCGTCGGGAACCCAGCTGTCGGTGTTTTGACAGTCAGGATCCCGACGTCGGGTGAATGCCTGTCGGGATCCCGACTGTCTGGACCCTGTCCGGCACCCCAATGCAATTGCTGCCTGATATTAGTACATCAGGCAGCATTAAATCCCACATAGAAACCTAGGGGGGATGCAGCTGCGAGGTATTTAAACTTTGCGGTTAACCCCGAAAAACATATATTCGGGGAATTAGTCACAAATATTAAATGATAAATGAGCAATATTATCCCTTGGTGCTGAAAAGTAGAGATGTGCGGCGGCCACTTTTTCGGGTTTTGGTTTTGGATCTGGATCTCCCTTCGTGTTTTGGATCTGGATTGGTTTTGGCAAAACCACCCTTGTGGGTTTTGGTTTTGGATCTGGATTTTTATGAAAAAATGCTAAAATAACAGAATTTGGGCCTGTTTTTGCACCTAAAGTATTATTAACCTCAATAACATTAGTTTCCACTCATTTCTAGTCAATTTTGATCACTTCACAGCTTACAAAATTGTTTTCATTTACTGTAGTTGGGCCAAAAGGGTATACCGAGGTAGCTGGATGACTAAGCTAAGCCATAGTGGCCTACCCTCCTGCATTCTGCAGGAGACTCCCTGAAATAGCAGCAATCTCCCTCTCTCCCTCATTAGTCTAGCAATCTCCCTCATTTCACCTAGCCCACATTACACTGTTACATTTTGGGGGGAAAAAAAGAAAGAGAGACACATTTACATTGAATCATCAGCACCATTTCCCAGCACTTTAGCAAGTATAGTAGCTCTTACTAACTGCTTTGGGTCTCATCTACATTTGGATATAACTCATTTTAAATTACACACCCACGCTTCTAGGTACCACATTCACAATATGGGGATTATTCTGATTAACTCGGAAAGGCACAATCACTCTCTAATGGACAAAACCATGTGCACTGCAGATGAGGCTGATGTAACATGTGCATAAAGAGTTAGATTTGGGTGTTTTATTGTTTCTGTGCAGGGTAAATACTGACTGCTTTATTTTTACACTGCAATATAGATATCAGTTTGAAGTACACCCCTCACCCAAATCTAATTCTCTCTGCACATGTTACATCAGCCCCCCCTGCAGTGCACATGGTTTTGTCCATTTGAGAAGGAATTTGCCTTTGCGAGTGAACTAGAATAAGGGCCTATATTTTCACAATCTTTCCATATATGGAACTAGACACAACCTTTAGGGCGGAGCTTGATACGCCCCCTCAGTGGGGCACTTTGTAAAATTCTATTACCAAGTATAATCTCCCTGAAACTAGTTTTCAAAAGTAGGCAAGTATGATCTGTGGCACTGTCGGGTCATATCTGTGGCACTGTGGCGGCATATCTGGCACTGTGGGGGCATATCTGGCACTTTGGGGGCATATGTGTGGCACTTTGGGGGCATATGGAGCTCTTCTGAGCGATAGCTTTTACTGTCTAGTCTAGTGTGTAGTGTATGGGGCTTAAGTACTCACAACAGGTGTATACAGTCTAGAGCAGGACTGGGCAACGCCAGCCCTCCAGATGTTGATGAACTACACATCCCAGCATGCCTTGCATCAGTTCCAGCATGGCCACATAGCAAAACTAATGCAAAGCATCCTGGAATGTGTAGTTCATTAACATCTGGAGGGCCGGTGTTGCCCAGCCCTGGTCTAGAGTATGTACATTCTATGTAATATGTACAGTTAGAGAGAGCACAAAGGATGGACAGTGTGCAGATGGGTACAGGTGTGTCTTAATTACCCATCCATTCTGTGCCAAGTGGTGCAAGACGAATGGTTTGACTTAAGCTGGGTACACACCTACAGATTTATCTATTCAATCTATCTGGCATGAGCAAAAATAAGGAAATGTATGGGAGCATACAGTATGAGAATTGACATTTGCTCCCAGAACTGGAAAACAGACAAATTGGATAAATACATTTCATTTAACAAATTTATAGGAACAAAGTTTTTTGGCCATTGTCCAGTGTTTGGGAGCAGATGATTGATAGTCATTTGCTCCCATACATTACCAGATTTATATTCCCACCAGACAGATAAATCTGTAGGTGTGTACCCAGCATTAGACGCCCTTCCAGTCCAGTGATTCCTGGACTTTCATAACGGTTTCGGGCAGGCTGCTGACAATTTTGACTAAGCAGATTTTGGCTTATGGTGAATACATGCGTTTAGGTTTCCACTTATACTGGAGAAGCAAAATTGAATGGGCATCCATTGGTTTTTCCTCATTCATTGGGAGATGCGCTTGGATGGAAATTGAAAAGGAAAATAGACTTGCCAGGAAAGACTATATATAAGAAATTGAATCGAAAGCCATATCGAATCGACTTTGTCATCTAACCGTGTGTACCCACTATTAGAGCACTAAATGATTTTGACTATGAGTGATTTAAGCCAAATACACACAGACGTGTGGCTTAAAATTGCCTTGCCTTGCATAGTCTATCGCAGTGCACACACACACTGTGATTTTGGCTAACCTTCTAGGTGATTTTGACTTTCGAATCAAAAACTCCTGGGCAAATCACACCGTGTGTACATGGCTTTAGTAGTCCATACTATGTGATTGGGTCCGAGGGGTCTGGATTTATCTCTCTAGTGCAGGGGTGTCAAACTCAAATTCATCGGGGGCCGGTTGTATCTGTAGGACTATGTGTCCACTCATTATTATCATAAATTATTGTCATTCAATTATTGTATACTCAGCAGTAGCATTTCCCTCCTGCTATTGCTGTGAACTGCAGTGCATTAGGGCACACGCTGCCTACACAGGGTGGCAGCACTCAGTCTTAGGGCATATGTCCTGCTTATTATCATGGGACACAGCAATTAATGATGGGCTGCAATGTGCCAGTGCACACACACACACATAGGCAGAGAGTTTGACACTTACCCGCTCTGATGCGTCCACTCCAGTCTGAGCTGCTCCACCACCAAGGACACAGCTGCGCTCTCACACAGGCGCATTTCCCCCTCCCTCCTGTGAGTAGCGCTCCTCGCACTATCTATCCAGGAGTGGGGGGCAGCGTGCTCCCGGTCATTGTGCAGTGCACAATCAGCAGTAAGTGACCTGGAGCGCACAGCAGCAGCACCATTCACCACGACGGACCTGCTCTTTCCTCTCTCTGGCTCCTATACAGCAGGTGGGAGCGAAGGAGGGGTTGACGACCGGCGGCACTGCGCTAGAGGGCAGACTTTCTCTGGCTTGTAGGCTGCCGCGCATGCGCTAAAGAGGTGGCTTTCTTGTTTAAAAAAAAAAAATTGAGAATAAAAGGTGAAGGCTGGCGGCGGCTGCGCGGGCCACATGAAGAGGTCTGGCGGGCCGGATTTGGCCCGAAGACCTTGTGTTTGACACCCCTGCTCTAGTGATTCCATGACACCTGAGTGGGTGTGATCTCTGCAAAAAAAAAAAAAGAAACCGAACCAACCTCGGTGGGGTTGAACTGGGGGCGCTTGGTATGAGTGGTTTCTGAGCAGCTGCTTAGAACAGGTTAGTTAGACCTGTATAGGTATAACAAAGAAAAAACAAAAGTGCAGCGCTAGTAGAAAAAATGAAATTTGCAATTGGATGATCTTTACAAGAACATTTTTAATAACCAAAATAAAAATATACAACTGAGTATATGGCCATAATAAAGAAATAAAAAAATAAAAAAAGTAGGTACTTGTGTATTATCACGGCGCCCCCGATGTTGGTCGCGCAATGTTTTAATCGCATCGCATGCCATGCACCCGATGGCATGCGATGCAATGCGATTTTTCCCCTCTATGTGATGAAAGATTGTATAAGCACCCTAAAGGGTGCTTTTAAGCACATAAAATAGGTGCCTACAATGTTAAATGCACCCCCACGCCACTCCCACTATAAATATGAACCCGAAGCGTGGTGAGCCCGCAAGGGGTGGCGGTACGCATCCTCTGACCTTTTCATACCCCCACTATCCACGTCGGCGTGGAGTTGATTTTAATAAAGTGTGGCGATCCACCGAGCCCGAAGCTTGGCGAGGGGACGCGGATACCTTCACATGTATCCGCGTCCGCTCGCCACGCTTCGGGCTCGGTGGCTCGCTGCGCTCGCCACACTTTATAAAATCAACTCCACTCCGCTGTGGATAGTGGGGGTATGAAAAGGTCGGAGGACGCTTACCGCCGCCCCTCGCGGGCTCACGTTTATAGTGGGGGGTGGCGTGGGGGTGCATTTAACATTGTAAGCACCCATTAGGGTGCTTATACAATTTTTAATCGCATCGCATTGTATGGCATTGTATGCCATATACGATGTCATACAATTTTAAAATTGTATGACATTGTACAATATCGCGCAATATCGCATCGCATGCCTTTTGGTATGTGATGCGATGGGCGCCGTGATAATACACAAGTACCAAAAAGTATAATAACAGTGCCTACTTCCACAATTTTAGCAGCAATACTGGAGTGTCCGTTCCTATTAATGCCCAAATGGTATTAGTTAGATGGGTAATAGTTACCGCCAGGGCTATTTTTGTGCAGGCTCCAGCAGGAACTGTGGCCCTTATTCTAGTTCACTCTTTCTGACAAAATATTTCTTAGATGGACAAAACCATGGGCACTGCAGGTGAGGCAGGTGTTACTTGTGCATAGATAATTAGATTTGGGTGGGGTTTTACACCTGCCTCACCTGCAGTGCACATGGTTTTGTCCATCTAAGAAATATTTTGTCAGAAAGAGTGAACTAGAATAAGGGCCACAGTTCCTGCTAGAGCCTGCACAAAAATAGCCCTGGTTACCGCCCCTGATGGTATAGGCTGTGGGGTACAGAGTCCAAGTTTTCAGCCCAAATGTTGGCAAAAATTAACGGTCCCATTGGATGGATGTTTGAGGTAGTAAGGTGGAATGTCCTTGATTCCCCAATTGGGAAGTGCCTGGGGGCCGGTAGTCTGCAGATTCCAAATGCCGCAGCGGCATCAGATGGAGATCAAGATGTGAATCCTGAAGGGCTTGTCCGGACTACAATCCAATGTATGAGGGTGGAAAGCAGGTAGCAGCAGCGTCTGACGCGTTTCGCTGCACTTGGCAGATTTATCTTTGATCCCTGCAAAGGAGGGTGTAACTGACCATAAACAAACGCTGCTTTCCTTCCTATCACCTACAGTAGATCTCCCTTTCGTCCTCCCTTATATGAAGTGCACACTACAAACTGGAAGGTGAAATAGTTCCCCGCTCTCCATCTAGCTAAGACCGCAGCAACAGGCCAAAAATCAAGACGTCTCTCTAGAATCTGGACACTTGGGAATCCTGCCATTGTACTGATTTATTTTCCCCTTTCTGCATTTTATTTGACTATGATTTGAAGCTATTAAATACTTGTGTTTGCTTGATGTGTAAACTTTTGCAGATCATATAAATCACGTTGCTCTGTAAATACATCCGTTTATGTATAGAAAATAAGCATTTCCCTATAAAACAACATGAGCATGTGAATCTAAACCCCCTTCATACTTCTGTGTCTCCAAACACCATCATCCTCCTTTGTGGGTGTGGATTATTAGATAGACAGTGTCTAGATAGACAGTTAATATGACAACCCCAAAAGGTCGACAGGGTCAAAAATTCAACATGATCATGTGTCTACATTTTTTATGTTGACATTTTGACACTGTCGGCATTTTGACCCTGTTGACCTATTAAATAGACCTATTCACTGTCTAGACACTGTAGATCTATCAACCTGAACCACTACCTTATTTATGTGGTACCACAAGATAAGGTCAAGAGCTGCAGATAAACTAAGCCGTGCTTATAGGAAGACACATACAGTATATACCTGCCAACAGACATTACTGGACTCCCCTTCAGAATTGTCTGTAACCCCACTTTCTCTGATCTTTTCCCATTCTTCTTCTCCCTGCTGCTCTTTTAGCCTTGTCATTGTAGCATTCCCTTAAGGCCCATACACACTGGGCAATTTTGAGTTGAAAGCAGCTCACTTGTGGTGTTTTGAGCAGATTTCAGCTCAAATCCGCCCAGTGTTTTTGCCCTGGCTGGCGATGAACGCTGATGCACACTGCCGTATCATTGTTGGTCGCCGCCATTCATCTGCTGCTATTACCAGCCGAGTGGATGGCTTTCCATTGCATCCTGCTATGGAGAGCCGTCCACCTCCGCTTGGGCCATCATTTTACTATCGTTGCTATGTATACATGCTGGGCAGAAACGCCCATTGTGTTTGCACCGTAACTCCTTCCACCTTCTGCCCACGTTCACACTGTATTATTCCCACACCATCCCTGCATCCCCCTCTCTCCTTCCGGCCTCCCATAGTATTCCACCTGCTAGCATACTTCTGCTTCTTCTACAGTATATACAACCCATAACATTTCTTATTCCCCCAGCTCATTGCATCTTCCTTCTGTAATGTCATCTCTGCTAAATTGCATCTCCTTTAAAATTACTGGGGGCTCAGCAACTACGGGGACGGTAGAAAAAGGGGGTCTGATAATGCCCATAAAGATTTCCACATCTTTTGCACAAGTGTGGGGCCAGTGCATGCACGCTGAAGGTGAAGGTGAGGCAGAATTCGGGAGGACTGCCCACCTTTCCGGGGGGTCGAGAGGGGGACTCGATTTCCGGGACCCTCCCCGCCAATCCGGGAGGGTAGGCAAACCTGGTCTAGACTGTTTAAACATTTTATCCTTGACTCTGTTTGTTTATTCTAAAGGGCCCCCCCCCCCCCCATGCACTAAGCTGAGATATTGCATGCGATACCTTGACAACTGCCCGGGTGCTGGACTGTGCACGATACATCGCATGCATCCATTAGCATTTACGTAACCTCTGATTGTGATCTGAGCATATCGGATCTGGAGATTGCAAGTGCTGCACAAAAGGTTTACTCGGATCCAGCAGCACTTGCGATCTCCAGATCCGATGTGTACAGATCAGAATTGGAGCTTAGGCACATCCGATTTAGCCACTTTTCACCCAATTTCTCTGCCTAGTCCTTTGGACGAAAAAAAAGCCCAAATCCTACAAGTGTATGGCCAGCTTTACTTAGGGATGGGACATCCATGTTACCTATGTTTAAGCATTGGTCACAGAATATTAACAACAGTTAGATATTGACACCCCTGCACCTGCCATTTCCACCTCGCCATTTCTAAAAAGCAAGGTGGAAACAGCGAGTGAGGCTGTCAAAACGGCAAGGCTTGTGGCTATATGCAGCGGAATCGCTACATTAGCGTTGAACCTTGCCATTCGGGAGAATCCTCTCCGGCTGACGAAATAGGGCGAGCGGCTGGTTAAACGGTGAGGACGGCTTGTTTTCGGTGATCCTTGCCAAAAACAAGCCACCCTCTCCATAAATACCCCCTTGTTGGCCACATTGAATATAACCCATTCGGTGTATGTTTGTTTCATTCCTCGTATTTGTTCTACAAAAGGGTTAGTAAACATTTCATTCACTTACTGAACTGTGACAATGTTCCTCTGCAGTAAATGATCACAATGCAGTTCAGAAACACAAAACATTTATCTCAACAGTTATAAGCTTGTATAAAATTATACCAGGCTTCTACAAAGCGCGTATGTCCACATGCAGCATGGCATTATAAAACCGGAAGGGCATTCATACTTTTGTACCAAAATTGGGAGGAATGGACACAAATGGTAAGAAGGGTACACAGTATAGAGATTTTGTTGCAGGGAAGATGATTTTTAAATCTGAATACAAATCAGTGCTTCAAACTGTGTCCATGTCAACTGTGTCGACATCAGGTCAAAAAACAGTGCAAAACCCCATGTTGACCTTTTGACTGTCGACATTGCCCATGTCGACCTAATGCTTGTGTCGACCTACTGTCCTGTCGACCTTGACGTGTGTCGACCTTGACCCATGTCGACCTATACCCATGTCGACATTGCCGCCTGTCGACCTAGTGATGTCGACCCAATGCTTGTTGACCTAGTTGGTGTAGACCTAACAACCCACACCCATTTCACGTAGTTGGGTAGCGTTACTCCCCCCAAAAAAGTTCATAAAACTTCTGCTCCCCAGGGATTTTCCCATTCCTCTTGTTCCCAAAATTGTACCCACTCAGCAGCTCCTGCAAAGCAGGGAGGCGCCATGCTGAAAAGGCGCCGTCTCTCCCCCTGCTCTGCTAAAGCTGCCTCAGCCCTCACTGTCACTGCCTCCTGTACGCCGCCCGCAGCACCGGTCTGACAGCGGGCGGCAGTATGGAGAGGCTAAGCAGCTCCCTGCACCGTGCATACACTGTCCTCCTCCTGTGACCTGCCCCCTCTTCCTCACGGACACTTGCACTGAGGCATGTAGCGCTGTCTGCGAATTCCTGGATGACATGTCATGTCCGGATCCGCCCCCTATCCATTGCGCCCTGCGTCTATCAGCTGTCAATCAAATGACGAACAGGCAGCAGCGCCGCCTCCCCTTCCTTCCCTCTTCTCAGTGTGCTGTGTCAGTGCCGCTGCCAGTCCTCAACACTCCGCCCCCTCTATCTCCTCCCCTCTTCTTCCATCTCCTTCTTCTCTCCCCTCCTTTCCCCCTCAGTCACGAGAGGGGTGTAATGTGCTGCACATACTTTTTGTACTGCTTTCGGATCGCATCGCAGACACATTGCATGCATGCCGTGCGATGCAATGCAATGTGATCTAGCCCATAACGTATGCGATTCTCGCAGCATGTATGGGCACCTTTAGTGCCTGCAACATTTTGCGGACACAGCAATGAGATGGTGTATGCATACATGTACATGCACCCGAGATCCTCCATAGGATTGCATGTTGCATACGCTCCCACAATTGGGCTGCAGCTTGTTGCAATGGCAATGTGAAAGGGCGCAAAATTTATGGTTTGCAGGAGGGCGCCGGACACCCTAGCACCGGCCCTGGGTGGAACTTTGGGTAGGCTCATAATAATTTGAAATTGCTATTATACATTGAAAACCATACCCTAAACCAGGGCTGGGCAACATCGGCCCTCCAGATGTTGATGAACTACACATCCCAATATGCCTTGCATCAGTTTCAGCATGGCCACATAGCAAAACTAATGCAAAGCATCCTGGGATGTGTAGTTCATTAACATCTGGAGGGCTGGTGTTGCCCAGCCCTGCCCTGCCCTAATCCATACCATACCAAAATGCACCCCAAATTTATTGCAAAATAGTAAAAAACAAGCTAATTTGAAAGAAAAGTTTTATTGCATGACCTCACCAATCACCATCACTACTACTGCTGCACCGCCGCGGATGCTGAATGACTGAGTATGTACTGTACATGGACAACAGTGCACGCATGCAGTGGTGGTCACATGGTGCACACACACACACATTTTGTCATTCAGTTGAGACAGTCAGGTATTGAGCGAGTGAGATTGTTCCTTGTGTTCAAGTGTTGACATGCCAAAACATGCATATTTTGTAGGATGTACTTTACCTCACAGATTAGTTGGAAGAAGTAGGCTGATTTTTAAAACTTGTGGTTTTTAGTTTTACATTTTTTGACGTTAATGGTTATAACTGCTGAAACATGCTAAAGCCTAGTCCCAGTGCAAGCCATAGTGGCACTAAACCAAAATGCCGTTCTGACACTGATGTTTAGCTACTTGGAACTATAGCGGATAAATTACCCCTTGCGCGTATTGCAACAGAAGGGGACATGTTAAGATTTTTTTTTTTAATAGATGATGAATTTAAGGGCACGAAACATGGGACCGGTAGTGGAGTGATCGCAGAAGTTGTAACAGAAGAAGTTTTACTTCAATGGGGGAAAGCTGGAATTCCAACTCAAAGGAAAGACAAAGTTAAATGTAAGTTGCTTGCCCTTTATGTTAAGAACAGATCATTGTAAAAGCATAAAAATAAAGGTTTCACCTAGGGATGAGCGAGTCCAAAACGAGGCCGAACGTCATCTTCCTGCTGTCGGATTCTCGCGAGACCTGGGGATATATAGTTCCCGGTAGTCGGCACCATTTTCAAACAGGCTGGTGATTTCAGACAGTGTCCATGCTGTCTGCTGAGGGGGGTGAGGGGGAAACCTGCTGGGGAGGGGGGGGGGGGGGGTGCTGTATCAGGTCAGGGATGCCCGCATGTGTGTCACATAATTCCTGGGGTGAGTCAAGTGTGTCATATAATTCATGGGTTGCTGCAAAGTGTGCTGTATAATTAATGGGGTGCTGCTAAGTGTGCCGCATCAGTCATGGGGTGATGCTAAGTGTGCCGTATCAGTCCAGGGGTGAACCAAGTGTGCTGTATAATATATGGGGTGCTGCAAAGTCTTTTTTTAATAAAAGAATACCTCTTTTTACTGCAGGAGTATCACTATTTGTGCCGTATAATTCCATGTGAGCTGTGTCAGTCCAGGGGTTGTGCTATCTGTGCCGCATAATACCATGTGTGCCGTCATGTGTGCTGTATCAGGTCAGGGGTGCCACCATCTGTGCCGTATAATTCCTGGGGTAAGCCAAGTCTGCCATATAAATCATTGGGTGCTGCCAATTGTGCTGTATTAGTCCAGGGGTGATGCTAAGTGTGCCATATCAGTCCAGGGGTGATGCTAAGTGTGCCGTATCAGTCTAGTGTTTGTGCCGCCCACTTGTGTCACTTATCATAGTTATCCAACTACTTTGGTGCAACCTTTCGGCCTAAAAACAATATTGTGAGGTGTTCAGAATAGACTGGAAATGAGTGGAGATGAATGCTATTGAGGTTAATAATAGCGTAGGAGGTAAAAAAAACAAAATTCTGTGATTTTAGTGTTAAGGCGCCCAAGGGATTATATTGGTTACCCTTTGTTGTTACCCTTACAATAACTTCCTAGAAATAATTCACGCGGACACCTTATCTAAAAATAAGACTCAGACAACCATGGCATAAGTTTAAAATGGTCAAGTTATTTATTTAGGTGGTATGACCCTTTTTAGTCTATCAAAGGGATGGCCAAGACAGCACTTGAGACCAGCACCAGTCAGAGGTGTATGTCAATGGCAGCGACTGCCTCGCTCCAATCTAACAAACACACCCCTTACGTAAGGTACAGCCTGCACCGTGACGGCTCCCCGCCCCCTCTAAGGTAAGGCGCGGACACCTCAAGGAAGTGCCCACCGTCCCCGCTCATTTCGGGACTCGCCCACCGTCCTGGCAAGGGGGGGGGGGTAATACCGCACGGTGACCACCTGACACCTCACCCGACTGCTGGTCGAGAGCGCCTTCTCGCCGATTTTTAAACTAAATTAAATTTAACCGAATTGTTTGGACAGCCCGAAGGCAATGAGCACCAGAGAGAGGAAAGAAAAGAAGGGATGGGAGGGTGGGAATCCGGATTCCAAGAGGAAGTTCCTCCCCCTAAGCTGGACCCTATATACCCCACTTAAGCTACCTCCCCTCTGGGTGCTGATTGGCCCATAAGCACCACATGCTAACCTGCCTAAGAATTACACACTGCTCTGTGCTGCATGTGTATCTGCGTTTAACCCCTAAATCCCCGGGCTCTTAACTACACTCTGGCCTATGCAGCCCTCGTTTTGCCTAAGGCGCCCAAGGGATTATATTGGTTACCCTTTGTTGTTACCCTTACAATAACTTCCTAGAAATAATTCACGCGGACACCTTATCTAAAAATAAGACTCAGACAACCATGGCATAAGTTTAAAATGGTCAAGTTATTTATTTAGGTGGTATGACCCTTGTTAGTCTATCAAAGGGATGGCCAAGACAGCACTTGAGACCAGCACCAGTCAGAGGTGTATGTCAATGGCAGCGACTGCCTCACTCCAATCTAACAAACACACCCCTTACGTAAGGTACAGCCTGCACCGTGACGGCTCCCCGCCCCCTCTAAGGTAAGGCGCGGACACCTCAAGGAAGTGCCCACCGTCCCCGCTCATTTTGGGACTCGCCCACCGTCCTGGCAAGGGGGGGTAATACCGCACGGTGACCACCTGACACCTCACCCGACTGCTGGTCGAGAGCGCCTTCTCGCCACTGCCAAGGCTCCCCAGACCTAACAAGGTCGCCCGGGACCAGGCCCGCCACCCCTCAACTAGACCTAATGCCTTCCTATTGCCGAGTTACGCCAGAAAAGATGTCGCCCAGGAAAATTTCCATGCCCGCGTCAGACAGGTGGACCCCGTCTGACCTATAAAGGTGGGCCGACTCCCTAACTATCGTGGTGTGCCGCACTGCCCTACCCCCCATGGCGCTTACCCTCCTGGAAACAGCGTGGTTCACCTTTCGCCTTGCCCTGTCTATGGCAACTGCATTCCTGCAGCCCCGCCACTGAAGCCGGGGGACAATATCAGACCACACTAACCGCACCCCTGGCCAAAGGGCCGCAATGCGCTCCAGGTCAGCCGTTATGCTACACATGAGTGAGAGCCCCGTATTTTTGACCAGGTCGTTGCCCCCTAGATGTATTATCAATGTGTTGGGGGGACCTGAACTGCGGGCCTTGGAAACTAGTAGGCTATAAAGCCCACCCCACTGAAGTCCCCTAACCCCAAACCACTGCACTGAGTCAGCTCGTAGCAAGCCTAAAGCTCTGGAGGCCATGGGATGCCTGGCCGCCCAAAAAATATATGAGTGGCCCACTACCCAAACTCTCCCCTGATGTGATGAGGAAAGGGAAAAGGCTGAAAGAGAAAAAACCTAACGTTAACATCAATATATTATACACTGTAACACAACCAGAATACAGTAAACAGCCCAAGTGAAGGTGAAAAACTTAAAAAACCTCCGGTGAACTTTGGTGACAGCCGAATTGAATTAGTTCTATCTCGGAGGAAAAAGTAAAAAATTCACTCCACACCGTCGATTCCAGAACGCTAGCCGTTCCAGAACCGATTGTAAACTTACGTTTTTGGGCTGGCGCAACAGGCGCATTCTACAACTTATCTACCTTATCTATCTTATCTAATCTTATATATTTCTTATAAGCCGATGACTTCCACCTCCCTACCTTCTGTATGGCAGAGGGTGGAAGCCCCGCCGCCGCTGCGCATATTGCGGCCCCTATGCGAAAGGAGTGTGTCCCATAATCCTGAGCCCTCAAGCCTATGCCGGTCAAGCACCGTCTAAACACAGCCCCGAACTGAAAACGGGTGAGGGGCACACCATCTGTGTGCACCAAAAACTGCATGGCTCCAACCGGCCTAAGAGACATGTAGTCCCTGCATAATGCTACAGGACAAATGGCTTGGTTCACACTGGATCGCAGGGTGGCCCAACTACCCTTCCCCAGCTGGTCTGTTTTGGATCTCTGTATCCTACACAGGACGTGGTCCTCATGGAGAACCACGTCCTCCGACCTAAGACCAGACTGGGCCTTCTTGCTCGCAGCTACCAGCTCCCCAATCCTGAATGCTCCGAAGAAGGCGAATGAAAAGGCCACCTTCAGGAGCGCAGCCTCATAGGGGGTATCGGCCACCCTATCCAGACTTGCTACTAGCTCCCCTAGCATGCGCTCATCTATAGGCCGCCGAGTGTCAGGAGGCACTGGCCGCTGCTTAGCCCAGCCCCTCAAAGCCTTACTCAATACAAAAGAGGCTGTGGGATCCTGCTCCCCTCTCAGCCTGCTGTGGAAAGCTATACCAGCCAAAGCCGCCGTCATAGCCGACTTTGATCTGCCTCTTACATAATGGCCCCATACGAATGCGAGTAACCGGTCCTCGACCGACTTACCGCTAGCGTCAGGCGCAGATTGAAACTCTTCCCAATCCCTCCAGGCCGCCTCGTAAGCCCTGCGAGTTGAGGGCGCCAGTGACAGCAGTGCCAAACCCTTCATGCCGATTCTATGATCTGCCATACAAGATTTGGACACCTAAGCCCCAGGGGTGATGCTTCAGGAGCTAGCTCCCGAAACTTTGTAAACTGAAACCTAGACAGGGCGTCAGCGATAGTGTTCTCTATGCCTGGGACATGTCTAGCCCTAAAATGTATATTGTTCTTCAGACAATGAAGCACAAGGTAACGCAGTAACCTGAGGGCCTCTGGGGAAGCCGCCCTCTGATTGTTAATTGTGTGTACCACCCCCAGGTTGTCACACCAGAACACTATGTTCCGATTTGCCAATTCCGCTGCCCACAGCTGCACTGATACTATGATGGGGAACAGTTCCAGCAGCAAAAGATTGACCGTGAAACCCCTGTCAATCCAAGACTGTGGCCACCGTGAGACGCACCATTCCCCTTGGAAATAAGCCCCAAATCCCGTGGAGCCAGCAGCATCTGTGAAGAGCTGCAGTTCCTTGCTGGATTCGGGCTCCATGGGCCATATAAGCTCTCTATTAAATTGCCCCAGGAATGTGGACCAAACTGCCATGTCGTCTCGCATTTCCCATGACAGCCTGACCGTGTGGTGGGGGTCCCGAACCCCCGCCGTGGCCCTCTCGAGCTTGCGGCAGAATACCCTCCCCATGGGAATGATGCGGCAAGCAAAATTAAAGGACCCCAGCAGGGACTGCAATAGTCTCAGCTGTATCCTCTTCTTCTGCAAGCACTCAACTATTAACCCCTGAAGCTTTGTCACCTTATCCTCGGGCAAGCGGCAGCACCCCGCAGCCGAGTCTATTTCTATGCCCAGGTAAGACAGGACCCTGGTGGGTCCCTCCGTCTTATCCGCAGCTATAGGGACCCCCAGCTCCTCTAGCAGGGAAACCGCCCGGGACAATATATGGGCGCATGTGCCGTCGTCTCCGGGTCCCACAAAGAGAAAGTCATCCAGGTAGTGGGCTACGCCCGCACAGCCTGTACTGCTCTGTATGCACCAGTGCAAGAACGTGCTGAATTTCTCGAAGTAGGAGCAGGAGACAGAACAGCCCATCGGTAAGCACTTGTCTATGTAACAGCCCCCATCTAGCCTAAAGCCCATGAACCTGAAGGACTTAGGGTGTAATGGGAGGAGCCTAAACGCGGATTCAATATCCAGCTTGGCCATAAGTGCTCCCTGGCCGAAACCCCGGACTATGCCCAGTACCTCGTCAAATAGCTGGTACTGCACACTACAGAACTCATCCGGAATGGCGTAGTTTATGGACGCGCCATGGGGGTGTGACAGGTGCTGTATCAACCTGTATTTACCCGGGGTCTTCTTAGGGACCACCCCAAGAGGGGAAAAACACATGTCAGGGAGGGGGTCACCTTGGAAGGGGCCCGCCATCCTGCCCAGGGCCACTTCAGCCTGGACCTTCTGGCGGACCACCTCCGGAAAATCCCTGGCTGACTTGAGGTTCCTAATGCAGGAAACCCTTATTCCGTCAGGGATGGGGAGGGGGAAACCAAAACTAAACCCGTCTAACAAAAACCTTGCGTCAGCCCTGTTAGGGTACGCCATTAACCTACGGGCCAGGGCGTCTACCACAATTGGAAGAGGGGCCTTACTTTCCGCCAGTGCCGGCGTCCCCGTGATCCCCGCCCTTGGCCGCTGACCTGCAGGATTTATAGGGGTGCCCCGCCCCCCCGCAGTTACTGCAGTCGTGACGGAAGCGGCACTTGGCGCCCCTGTCACATTTGCCTTCGTTGTATGCAAAGCACTTCCCTTTGCTGCCGGCTTTGGAACCGGGTTTGGCCGCAGGAAATGGCTTCCTGCCCGATGTGTCTGAGCTATGCTGCCCCTTGCCTATGACCTCGAGCCATATCTCCACGTGCTTGCAGCCCATGGGCATGACCCTTGACCCGGCGTGGGCGAGGCGGAACTTCTCGTCATAGTTCCGCCACGCCTGCCCCTTATAATCCGTGTACGTCTCGTTCACAAGGAACAGGTAGCGTAAGACGTTCACGTGCTCCCCAGGCCTTGTGCTCAGGTAACAAGAGGAGAAGATTAAAAAGCCCTTTAGCCAATTGTGGAAGCCTTTAAAGGCCGCCTCGCTACCACTTCCCGCCTTCTTGGCTGCCTCAAAATCTTTTTTCATGTCGACTGTCAATGTGAAGAAGTCGACAAACTTTCCCCTTTTTATCTTATCCTTTATACCCTTACGCAGGCCCCTGGCCATGGCGGTGTTGGTGCAATGGACCATGTCGCCTGCCTTGGTAGCTACCTCTGGCTCCGCCTCCTTCCTCGCCCGCTTAGTGCCACCCACTTTTTTCGCCACCGCTCGCGCAACCATTTTTGCAAACTTGCGCGGGCGCTTGGGGGACCCAGACTCATCACTACTAGCTGAGGAGTGGGAGGAAGAGGATGCACACTCTGATGTATTATCATTCTCACCATCTCCAGAAGCTTCGCCTTGGACCACGGGATCCACCCGTGCTGTGGCCCCCGTCCCTGCTGAAGTGGATGCTTCTGCCCTTGACGTGGACGCCGGGGTCTCAGTCGTCCTGGGAGCTGGTGCCGGGACCCTGGGTATGGCTGGAGTCGCCACCGGTGTTGCTGGCCTGGATTCCGGAACCCTCCTGGACCTTTCTGCGTCCTCTTCCTGGGACGATCCCCCGAAAATGCCGCTCCTGCCACCGACAGAGGATACCTCGGGAGACAAAGGTGCAGTGTTAGGACCATATCCTGAGCCCGTCACCCTCACTGACCCTCCCGCTGCTGTACCAGAGCTCCCCAGGCCCCCAGTCGCATAAACCTGGTTGACCTGTTGAGCCTGGGCATACATGTTGGGGTGAGTGTAAGCCGCCCCCTGAAAAGCCTGCTGCGGCCCCCCCGGGCCCTGCTGTTGTGGTGCCCCAGCACCCTGCCATGCTCCCCCGAAATACCCCCCCGGGAAAACCTCCACCTGCCCCCGCTGTTTGGGGGAAGTACGGGAAAGGGGGCTGATGGGTCCCTGGGTAGGGCCCGTATTGTGGGTGGGGCATGGGGTACCCTGGGTACCCCCCTGCATTCTGACCAGGAAAAGCCCACTGCTGCTGCTGTTGCACGGGGGGTTGCATGAATGCCTGCTGACCCGCACCGAAACCCGTGTGGCCAAACCCCTGGTGCCCCCCCTGCCCTGCCGGGGCCCCGGCGAAGCCCTGAGGGGCCGCAGGGAATGGCTGCTGGCCCTGATGCCATTGCTGCTGCGGTGCCTGCCAACCCTGGAAGGGGGGGGCACCGCCATCCATCTGGCCGCCGACGAAAGCGTCCCCACGGCCACCGTCCCAGCCCAAGGGGATGAGCGACCCCCTCCCCGGGGCCAAGATGTTAGTCAGGGAGGCCAAAGGGCCCTGACCCGCACCGCGCCGCCCACCTGCCGTCATCCGCAGAGGGCTCCACGTGGGGCCCCCTGTTATGACCTGCAGAGGACTCCCTGGACCCTGCGCTAATGGGGTACTAGTCCTGGGGGGCACCCCCCCATCTCCCCCGCTCAGTGAAACCCCCCCACCGCTCACCCCGCTGCCTGAAGCGCGCGGGGTGCCCATAGGGGTATGAATAACCTGCGCTGGCGTTAAAACGCCAGCAGATGGCGCCAAAGCACTGTCCCCAGCAGCGCTACTCGCTGCTGGGTGCCCACCATGTGCTAATGGCGCAGCGCGCTCCCCGCTCACAGCAGAGCCCTGCTGAGCCGGGGAGACGCTTCCCTGCGCTGGGGAAACATGTCCCCCAGAGGTAGACTGTGCAGGAGACGGCGCGCGCACCCGCGATGACGCGGTCGCGGCCGTCCTGCTGCCTCCCCTGCCTCCTCCGCACGCTGGTACAGTCACCAGCGGGCGGGCTGCGTCTGCTAACCACCGTGGTGGTGGGGCAGATCTCTTGGGGCGGCCGGACATACTTGCAGCTGCGCGATGAAACAGGCCTAAAAACAAGGTAAAAAGGTACTTAGCTTCGCGTGCTGCACTGTGTGAATCCGGATTCCAAGAGGAAGTTCCTCCCCCTAAGCTGGACCCTATATACCCCACTTAAGCTACCTCCCCTCTGGGTGCTGATTGGCCCATAAGCACCACATGCTAACCTGCCTAAGAATTACACACTGCTCTGTGCTGCATGTGTATCTGCGTTTAACCCCTAAATCCCCGGGCTCTTAACTACACTCTGGCCTATGCAGCCCTCGTTTTGCCTTCTTATGCTTCGGGCACGGTGCCTCGCTACGCTCTGCACACTATTTTATTCTCCCGCCACGCCCTAGTGGATGGTAGGGCATGAAATAATGCCTGTTGGCACATGTCATGATGGCATGGACACCGAAACCGACCACCGCATCTCCCCGTATGGCTCGTTGCACTCGCCATGATTCGGGCACACTATTTTATTATCCGACCATGCCCTAGTGGATGGTAGGGCATGAAATACCGCCTGTCAGCTCAAAAAACATGTCAACCTAGTGACCCAGTCGACCTTACTGCATGTCGACCTAATGCTTGTTGACCTACTTGCCGGTGATCCAATGGCCGTTTCCCGTAAAGAGTGATCTTCTGCTACCAGTTATGCTTTCTCCACGGGAACTGCAGGATGCTATGTTTCCTAGGGGACCGGATGCTCCACCTGACCACTGTACATTGCATGGCCCATTTGAGCTTGTATTGTACTGTACTGCACCGTTGGAACCGGAGCACCGTTTGCCAATAATGAGATGCACAAGCATATGATTTGTATTGCATACATATTGTATGGCATGCCTCATGTACCTGAGTGTGCTACAAAAGTGGCACGCTAAAATCCTCGCCTATGCGCGCTGGCGCAACGGAGGAGCATGGCTCCATCTATACTGTAATTAGTTTAAAAAAAAAATGTATACTGTAACTTTCAGAATTTATAACAGAACGTGTTAGGAACTTCTGTTGTGGGAGGATATCACAAGAATATGAGATGTCAGACACACTAGTGACACACGGACATGATATTCAAGGACACTGAAATGTAACCAGGAGTCACCAGACACCTTTACATAGGGATCAATTAAGACCAGTCAGTCAGTCATTTAGGCCCTTATTCTGATCGGTGCGTACTTTTCCGTATTCTTTCGGATGGCGTTTTTTAGCCGTCTGCGCATGCGTGGAGAACGAGACGCGCATGTGCCACGCATGGTCTCCGTACTTGTTCTCATTAATACCGTACAGAAATGTGCACCGCAATCACTCGGACAATATGGGTGTGTTATGGGCGTCATGCGGAATGACACAGGGGCGTAGTTTCAAAGTGGGCTAAACTGGGCGGAAACATGGGCGGACACGGGGGAGTACTCATATTTTGGTAGGCGTGCATTCGGACAGCACGCCGAATGCACGCGAACAAAAAGGGAAGAAATGTGCGGTGTCCAAAAGGCTACTCTTGCTTTGCGGACACCACTCGATCATGCGCTAGGCAATCGGAACGCCTAATCAGGATGGACGCACCTCAACCAATGTCACCTGAACCCAATACAATCACATACTTTACCCATTACTTGTTAATTACACGCTTCTCACTGCTACAATTGGAAGCATTGCAGCTTAAAGGGAACATTACATGCTGCACTTGTCACACACTTTTACACTGCAAATAATGCACACAACTTAATATTAATAATACTAATACACATGGCACTTCTGCATGTATCAATTAATACAGACATTTGTGGGTCCAAAATATCATTTATTAAAGAAACTTTGCCAAAAATGACAAAAACATCACAAAACAAATGGGACCATAACAGGACAAAAAAGAAATAATATAGAATAAATAGCCACAGCAGAATCATTAGGAACACATCAGGTGGCTTCACAACAAAAGTACAGCACCAACACTTCAAGTACAGCACACAGTAATGGTAGCCGAAACAGGGCAACAGGGGAACCAAACATGACATTTGAACCGCGGGCAAAAGTGGTGACCCTGGGCACGGATTTGGACACAGGATGCTGACACACACAGCTCAATGGAAGATTTGGGAAGACATAACGGTGGAGATTAATGGGGACACAAGTTCATTTGCGAGCACGTTTGCCCCTGGCAGGCTCCTTGCCACGTGCAGCAGCTCTTCGGCCTCGTCCACGGCCAGAGTCAGATGGTGGCTCATGTGGAGCACATGCTGGTGAGGGGGTGGATGATCTTCCCCCTCTGGCAGCAGGGAGTTATGATGTTGGTAATGCACCCGAAGCGGGTGACATTAGGGCCCTATTGCTGGTAACTAGCTCCACCATAAGTTCATTATGGCGGAGGAGGAGGTCATTTTGCTGCAGGGCTTGATCAGCCAGCACCTGCAGGCTAGCAGCAATAGCTTGGTGGCTGGCACTCATAGCTTGCTGGCTGGCACTCATAGCCTGCAGGCTCGCAGCAATACTCTGCTGGCTGGTGGTCAAACCCTGCAGCACCTCCTCGGCCCTACGCACCCGCTCGAATGCTGACTCTCCCTGCTGCACAATACTATCCAGCACACGGCCCCACATGGACAATTCAGCCACGGACAATCCCGGCTGCTGCTGCACGGGCCTGCTACTGGGGCCAGGTGGCACAGACTCCACAACCTCCTCAAGAGAATCTTGACCAAGCGGTGGGGATGCTGTTGAACGAGAAATTACCAATTACCACACATTCCATACCAAATTTTAAACATCTACTTATGGGCTGGCAAATAATTACCTTCAAGCGTAGAAGCCATCACTTCCGCTGGGGACTCGCTGTCTATAGTGCTCACCCCCCGGATCTCCTCCACTGCAATACAGCACTGGGCCATCTCAGGGGGGTGAGCTCCAGCTTGGATGGCATGGGGCCAGCCCCAGAGGTGTGGCTGTGTTCCCACCGCTGGGTCAATTTCTTCTTGAGGTTGCCTTTGAAGTCGTGCCACCTGCAATCAAAGTGTACATATTAATACATGTAACTCCTCATGTTTGCTGTAGCACCCATTGCAATCTGAAACATAATACAACATGTGCCTACTGACAACAAACTTACATTATATTCATTTTTCAAACCAACCCTTAGAAGATACAAAAACAGTCACCCTCCAATAACTATCAATTCAATGTCATGGCCAACATGTCTGTGCCTCCAAGCAACGTGAACACCCATTGACCAACTCCATCTAATATTGAATGTTAACATTACTGGACTTGTACTACTCAAATGTAACACACATGTACTTACCTCTTCTTAACATGCTCCGTCTGACGAACTTGTGGAGCCACTGCATTAATCTCCGCCGTTATCTCCTCCCAGATCTTCCATCTCCTTGTGTGTGTCAACTTCACCGCTGGGCACTCAATTAAATCACGTGCCCGGGTCACCAGGATGTCAAGCTCCCGCGGTTCATATGCCATGTTTCTTGTGGTTGGTTCCTCTGTTGCCCCACTGCGGCCACGGGCACGGCCCGTGGCACGGCCACGGCCACCGGTTGCTGTACCTGAAGTGCTGGGCTGGCTACTCTGTTGGGAAGCCACCTGCTGTGTTCCCAATGATTCTGCTGATGCTGAGGATGGGCCAGCTGCTGATTGGCCTGATGTTGATGGGCCATCTGGGTGCTCTGGGTTGAGGGGGACATAGGTGGTGTTGGCCTCCATGCGGGACAACAGATTCTGCACCACCTGGTCTTCCTCTGAGTTTGAGCCTGCCATGTTTGCAACAAGTGTTTGCCTTTCTAGGACAACTTTAAATACTATTTCTGTAATTGGCGTTAATCAGCTGCAACCTGCGTTCCGTACGGCCGCGTCCCGTACGCCAGCGTCAACCGTGCGGCGCATACGGCCCGCCCCTTGGTGTTGAAAAATATTTCCAAAAAACCTGGCAAACTCAGTAAGTCTGATTTATTAGCTAAATGCAGATTCCAACACCAATGACCAAATACAACTGAGGTCAGACATGAAATGTATATTTGAATGTACTTCTGTACTGTGCACTTGTTTGCTATGTAGTACAACTGACACTACCCATTCCATATGTCAATCCAGTCCACTACTTAGCCACAAGTAATCAGTGCTAGCATCCAAATCACATGTGAAAGCACTCCAAATTCAGGTTAGATGCTAGCTACTTTTCATTCCACCTCTGTAGTAGGGGTCAGTAGAAGGTAAGTGTACACATGGCAGTATGGCCTAATTTTGGGAAAAGGTCTGCCACTATTTGCTATGTTTCTGCTGCATAGCTTTCATTATAAATTAGCAGTTTACTACCTTGTTGAGTTAGGTGTAACTATTTCACCTGTTGCTTATACCCATGTTTGGTGAATGTTATAGATTACATATAATGTGTTTCCATCTTATTTTACACTGTTCAGGATGGGTGTGCGATGCAATGGGTTAGCCGTCTGTTCGGGCGCATACACGCTGTTAGTGTAAAAATGAACAATAAAGTTAATACCAAATATCACTCTGATCAACCAATGACAGCACATGATTGTTTGATTTGTGCCATTGCTAAGATGGCGGCTTATGGCAGAGCAGCACCGTTTTCGCCTGCAGAGCTGAGGACACTGGTCTCCGTTATGGAGACCAGGCTGGGGCGGGCGGGCCCCTTTATAACAAACAGGCAGAAACGCTCTGCCTATGCGGTGGCCCGCCGGCGGATATACGCCCGCACCCAGGTGCGGCGGACCATCGCACAGCTGGAGCGGCGGTGGTCCGACCTCCGGCGCAGGGAGCCAGAGAGGCTTCAATCCATAAGGGCCAGCATTGCTAGATGTGAGTATTTCAACAGTAAATGTGGATTTGGACATGATTGCTTACCTAACATTATTTAATCCACTAAGGTCACCAGCCTGATCATGAGTTAAACATGGCATACAATATATGAGTGCTACTTCCTGTTTGACACCCTGTAATGGTCATAAAATATGTTATTGGGGAGGATTAATGCTTGTGATGCTTACAATGGCCCAAATGTCACAGCATACCTGCCATGTTACAGGCTGTGTTTTGTAAAGGCCACTGAGGAGCTGTTTGCCTGTACAATTATCTGTACTTATAACCTTTGCATTTATAGGTTGATAAGGCTTAATACAAAATACCACTAATTGCCACTTTTTTTACTTTTCCCAAACACAGCCCGTGATCGAGCAAGACAGGCACGGGAGCAGGCAGAGGCGTCCCAGGCCCAGGAGGAGGGCACTGCCGAGATGGCCGAGGAGGTGGTGGCAGAGGAGGAGGAGATTGTGGAGGAGGAGGTGGTAACAGAGGAGGAGGAGATTGTGGAGGAGGAGGTGGTGGCAGAGGAGGTGGAGATTGTGGAGGAAGAGATGGTGGCGCAGGAGAAGGAGCTGGTGGTGGAAGAGGTGGCACCAGCTGAAGAGGAGGATGAGGAGGCCTGTGAGGTGGCGCAGGCGGAGGAAAGTGGTATGTATACATAAAGTTTAATTATTCCTTAAGTCATCTTCTATTTGCTTTGTAGCACTGGTGATTAAATTGTTTTTTGCAATACTATAAAGTGATAAAACAAACTGGATAGCAACAGACACACTTTGGGGTTAGATAGGGTGGCCAAACCATCCCTTTCATCCTGGACACATATTAATGACACAGGTTGTGCGGATGGCTGTCAGGTCGATTTTAAGTGCCACTGAACCTGTGTAGTTAATCTGTATCCTGGAAGAAAGTGATGACTTGCTCATGTAAGGGTTACATGTCCCTGCTGCTTGCATACAATCTGTAGCCTCATATAGGTGAGTAGAGTTTACTGGTGATTGATCTGTGTAAACTAGATTCAGTATGGCATAAATGGAGTATGGCCAGGCGTGGCTTAGACTGGAGTAACAAGTGGTCAGTGCCCCTGGGCCCTCCTCTAGCTAACCACCCCCTGCGGTCTGCATGTATGTTTTGCACCATAATTGTGTGTGGATTTGGTCTTAGTAATGCTTTTGAGCATGGGAGTGGGTTAGTGCTGCAGCTTCCCCTAACTGGCATTCTGACAATGATTTCTGGAGCAGACCATCAGCAGGCAAGCCATGCTTGATTGCACAAATGTACTGAGCATTCCTGAGAGTTGTGTAACTCCCCTGCCAGGCTCCATCATATATCAGACACTGAACTTTGTTTGCAGAATTGTGATTGGTGCAGCGCGTGGCATGCTTCTCAGAGCTTAGTCATGGGTGGGTTTGGATTGAGAAGGAGCAGTATGACTGTGAGGTGTTCTACAGAGTAAAGGGTAGAGGGCCAAAATCAGGCTTTCCATGTAGTATGTATCCATGTATGTATAGGTGTATGTCTCATATATATAGTTAGATATGTGTGTATATATATATATATATATATATATATATATATATATATATATATATATATATATATATATATATATATATATATATATATATATATATATACACACACACCTGTCAGAATGCATGTTTAAAATGTAGGTTTGACTATGTTAAATGTATGCATGAATATCATTAGTCATTTTTAAATTTGAATTTCCTCCACAGATGAGCCTGCCCAAGCAGAGGAGGGTCGCCGTGGGGCCCTCCTTCGTCTACGAGGCCTGATGCGGCAAATGACGAGCCTCATTGATAGCATTATTGATGCTGAAAATTAGTTTTCTTTTTTGTTAATATTGTTTCTGAATAAATATTTATTTAAAGTTCAAAGTTGTCAGTGTTTTTTCCTAACATGCTAAAGTATATGTGTAAGTTGTTTAAAATGTTTTAAATAAGCAAAATGTACATAGTGTATATAGATGTATGATAGGGTCACATGCTGTAAGGGTTAATGTGTGTCATGAATGAAGTAGGAATGTGGGTTTGTATAGATGAGCATTTAATTGATTGAAATTGATAACAATCCCTTTTTCAGGAGGTTGCCTAATAGCCTAAGTGGGTCATGTGATCGCTGTGTGTACTCAGTACAAAAGTGTTGGATTGTGCGTAAATACTCCGCATCGGGGAGTACGGACAGCTTACCGTACGTTCTGACGCGGTAAGACCGTGCTTGTGCAGGAAGACCGTGCAAGAATCTGTACGTTTCCACCGCACACGCACGGTTTGTATGTCGCCCGTACACACGCCCTGTTCTTAAAGAGTGAGCTCGTCCGAATGCGGCGGACACGTGGGCGTTTCTACGGACGATGCCCGCACGCCGCCGCACAGCGTGGCGTGCGGACCGCACCGTAAGAATTCGGGAATATCCGCACCGATCAGAATAAGGGCCTTAGAGACATGCACTAAAAGCAAGGCAACACTTAGAACCCATATCAGCATAGCACTGGCAGAAAGGAATCTGATCCCAAACCAGGAATCAGAGTCCTATGTAAGAATACAGGTAATACCGCATTAGACACGAGTGTATAGACTGTAACTCGGTCATGCACTCCAGCCAACACAAATCTTGGAAACCAATAGTCGTTAACTAGAAAATGCAGTAACCCAAGTGAACCACAGAGTATACTTACATGTGCAGTGAGTATCCGGTACAATTCAGAGCAGATATCATGAGAATGGTAAGCTAAGCAAAGAGTATAGAAGTTGATGAGATGAACCATAAGTACAATGGTCAGGCTATTAATTGAGCGCTGAAAGCAAGTTTGTGTGTGGTGTGGAAGCCGTGGTGCTGATAGATGGTGTAACATTGGCAGAATGAAGCAGGTAACAACAGTTGCTTACAAAGAAGTATTCACTGGAGCAATTGCATGATACACTTCCAGTCTTGGGGAAAAAAACTCAGTTGTTCAGGCAATGAGCTGTTCCCTGAGTCTGGATAATATAGGGAGTGGTGTCAGCTCATTGGTCAGGCCAGGTAATAAGGTGAAAGATAATCACTTGAAAGGAAATTTTGGATACAGCAATGAATAAATGTTTAACCCTCTATGGGAGGCTATGACCATGAGTCTTGTCATTCTATTTGTGTCTTCCATTACAGGATCACTTGTCAAACTAGCAGAGTCTACAGCAAAATGATAAGATATTTGGCAGTAGTGGCCACATAACTGGCATACTGATATACAGTATGACTAGACTACCCATAAGGCAAAGGTACAGAGCTGTCTTCTATGATGAGTGTAAAACATCCTTATCTGTAACTTCCTTTTGCTTCAAAAGATTGGTCACCTTTGTAGACTGATGGTGGGTACACATGGGTACTATCATACATGCTATCCTCTAATTTAAGTCCATGCTTTTGGTTCCTGGATAGCTGGTTCAATCCCATTATCTACATGGCAGTTCCTGAAGAGCTGGATCAGTATCTGCTCAATGGTTACTGACTAGCTGGCCCAATCCAGTCCAGTGGCAGCTCCTGTATAGCTGGGTCAGTACCAGTATTTGTTTAAACTCATAGTTTCTGTATTGCCCCTTCATCCAACCGATTTGCACCCATGTTTGCCCAAAGTGTTTGCACCCCATGGCTTATCCTTGAGGGTACCAGGGCCGCCGAGAGGTATGCCGGGCCCCGATAAAATTAGAGGCAAATTTCTTCTTAGCTGGACAAAACCATGTGCACTGCAGGTGGGACAGATGTAACATGTGCAGAGAGAATTAGATTTGGGTGGGGTTTTCTTCAAAGTGAGATCTATATTGCAGTGTAAAAATAAAGCAGTCAGTATTTTCCCTGCACAGAAACAAAATAACTCACCCAAAGCTAAATCTCCCTGCACATGTTACACCTGCCTCCCTGCAGTGCACATGGTTTTGTCCAGCGAAGAAGCAATTTGCCTCAAAGAGTGAACTAGAATAAGGCCCTATGTGCACTGCAGGTGGGGCAGATGTAACATGTTCAGAGAGATTTACATTTGGGTGAGTTGTGTTCAAACTGATAACTAAATTGCAGTGTAAAAAGAATGATGTCAATCGTCTATGGGCTACATGCAAAAGCAGCCAGTATTTACCCTGCAGAGAAACACTATAAAATTATTTGCTCCCCTTGCAAAACAACATGGTTTGTTCCAAACACAAAATAACTGGCTTTTCTTGCTTTACTGAAATTTGCTCTATATACCTGGAAGGTGCAAAAAGCATTCTATTAGAAGTATAGATTGAGGGACAATCTACAGTACATCACCTTTTCTGCATATTTAAAAATGAATTGTCATGCAAATGAAGACTTTGGGCCATATTCAATGAGAAAAATTTGGCGTGTTTTATGGTGAGTTTGTGCTATTTTCGTGTTGGAAGGAGCATTTTGCTCTCCAAAAGTGAACCACCCTATTCAATGTGATATTTTCGCCGTCTTTCTAAGTGATTTTCGCCATGTCTCTCCGTGTAGCAATTCTCCATCTTTTCATGGAGAACTGGAATTAGAACTTTTAAACTAAAAGGTTTTATTTATTTTTTTTGGTGTAAAAAAATCAGGAATTTTTTTCTGTGAAGGGGCATGTTATTTTTATTCATGTGCTTATTGCACATGAATATATATTTAATTAAAAATATATATAATTTTTTAATATATTTTTTTTACACAGAGCAGCCAGCAGGGGGCCGGAGCTCTCGAGCCGCTCATTAGATATTCATATATTCACTGCACCCAATCATTAAATATGCATGTTTGGGTGCAGTGAATACTGGGTCCCCCGCTGGCTATAGGGGGGGGCAGCTTGTGCTGCCTGGGTCCCGGGGAGCACTCCTCCCCGTCACATATGTTCTGGGGCAGCCAGGGAGACTTTAATCTCCCTGGCTGCCACCGTCCCCCGGTTACCTGCCAGCTCCCTGCCGTGAGTGGCGGCGAGTCTTAACCACATTGAATAGTGGGAGCAGGAGTTGCAGCGAGCCCTCCGGAACAGGGCGAGTGCATGGCGAGAGAAAAAATCTCTCGCCATGCACAGAGAATATTTCTCATTGAATACTGCCCTTTGCCTCTCTCACTGACCTATACAATAAATGCCTACCTTAAATAACCTATAAAATGTTGTGTACCATAAACAGGTTGAGTGCATTTTTGCAGAATACATACTTATAGTATACTGTAATAGGGTTTTTAGAATGCCCTGTGTTCTCTAGCTTTCTTCCTGATGGACTTTATTCATTAGTGTGTGTGTGTATGTATATATATATATATATATATATATATATATATATAGTTTGCGTGGCGTGCGGCACTCGTAGCGAAATAACTCAGGCAAAGTCAGGTATCGTAATAACGTTTCATTCCAGTTGGAATTTCTTCAGATTACAAAATACAAATGAAAAAGTCCTACCTTATATCCCCACCCCGTGCACATTGCGCCGCCTCGGCGTCCATCCACGCTGTACGGCGTCCCGATGACGTCATCGTGTAAGCGCCCTGCAATCCTGCCGGCGCACATCGGTGACAGAGTCACGTCAGGACCCGTCCAGCGTCTGGTCGTCAAGGAGACCATATCTGTGAATTAAAACAAAGCAAAAAGGACACTGAGCA
The DNA here is from genome assembly GCF_055691185.1 of Crinia signifera. NCBI lineage: Eukaryota > Metazoa > Chordata > Amphibia > Anura > Myobatrachidae > Crinia > Crinia signifera. The sequence goes on from NC_139218.1 coordinate 89,662,693, forward strand.
AAGGAGCATACAGTGCTAAATAACTCATAATCACAGTAATACGTATTAGCTCACAGTTAGTCAGCTACTAGTCACAAACTAGCTATTCATTATGTAGAAAAAATCTAAAGTTCAAACAAGTCGACACATAAGATCGACATCGACATTATCATACATAAATAGAAAAATATCATAAATTTTAGATGCACTAGATTTGAGAGACAACATATTCGATATGTACATCAAAATCACAATCTGATACCAATCCTTTCGACCTATCTGGCCAGTAGACATGATAGCGGCATCATGTCATTCAGGCCGCGAGGATTGATGGTATCTAATTTATGGATCCAGAATGCTTCTCTGCGAAGCAGCAGGGCATTCCTATCTCCCCCTCTTTTAAGGGGGGGCACATGATCTATCATGCGATATTTTAAACAGGTCAGGTTATGACCGGCCTGCAAGAAATGTCTTGCTACCGGCTGGTCGCTGATTTTAGAGGCAAGGGCAGCTCTAATCGAGGAGCGATGGGCTCCCATACGCTCCTTAAATTTACGGCTGGTTTTGCCGACATACGCTAGCCCGCACGGGCACCCAATAAGGTAGACCACGTGCGTGCTCTCGCATGTCAGATGATGTCTGATGTTAAATTTAGTCCCCAAACGTGGGTGAAAAAATGTGTCACCTGTTACCAGAAATTTACAGGTGGTACAGGGGCATTTAAAACAGCCGGGTTTTTTAAAATGCAAAAAATGTTTGGGCACCTCAAGGCCTCTACCTGAAATATCGGATTTGACTAGGATACTGCGTAAGTTCCTGGAATTGGAGTAGCAGGGCATAAGCCTACTATTCCCCAAACCCAGGGTCTCATCAGTTTGAACTATGTTCCACAGTTTTTTAGAAATACTTGTAATCCCTCCCGAAGAGGAGTTGTATTGCATTACCCAGGGTATCACTTCTCCTGCAGTTTTTTTGGGTTTAGGCTCCAGTAATTGGAGTCTATCCAACTGAAGTACACGGTTTTTAGTGGCCAGTAGGGAATCTATTTTATACCCTCTACACACAAATTTACGTATTAATTCATCTATTTGCATGGCAGCAGATTGTCTATCGCTGTTAATTCGGTGTATTCTCAGCATCTGCGAATACGGCAAACCTTGCTTCAGTTTAGTGGGGTGACAGCTACGCCAATGCAAAAAGGTGTTACGGTCTGTATTCTTAAAGAACACAGAGGTAACCAGTTTAGAATCCACAATTGAAATTGCGACATCCAAAAATTCAATACACGACTGGCTCATTTTAAAGGTAAATTTTACCGGACTATCAGAGGTGTTATTCCTGTCGAAAAGGGCAATGAGGTCATCAGTGGCTCCCCTCCAAAAAAATAGGAGGTCATCTATATAACGAGTAAAAAATATTATCCTAGATGAAATATTAGGATCTGAAAAAAATAAATCGTCTTCAATATCAAACATATAGATGTTCGCATAGGTAGGAGCCACTGAGGACCCCATTGCACACCCCTTAGACTGCAGGAAGTATTGACCATCAAATAAAAAGAAATTTTTAGTTAAAATGACTTCCAACAATTCCATCCAGAAATCTACCATAGCTAAATCTCTGTCTGGTTGTTTGAGCAGCAGGCGTTTAACTGCCTGCAGACCTGCTTCATGTGGTATTACGGTGTAAAGGCTTGTCACATCTGCTGTGACAAGCCATACATCAGATGAGATCATGCCCACTTTATTCAATTTCTTGAGTAAGGTTGATGTGTCAAGTAAAAAATGGAAAAGCAAAATCATCTTTTGATCCTTTATCGAACTGTCCGAGTATCAAGACCTTTATGAGACTTATGGATCGAGACACTATACCTCTCATCAAAAACCCAAAAAAACTGCAGGAGAAGTGATACCCTGGGTAATGCAATACAACTCCTCTTCGGGAGGGATTACAAGTATTTCTAAAAAACTGTGGAACATAGTTCAAACTGATGAGACCCTGGGTTTGGGGAATAGTAGGCTTATGCCCTGCTACTCCAATTCCAGGAACTTACGCAGTATCCTAGTCAAATCCGATATTTCAGGTAGAGGCCTTGAGGTGCCCAAACATTTTTTGCATTTTAAAAAACCCGGCTGTTTTAAATGCCCCTGTACCACCTGTAAATTTCTGGTAACAGGTGACACATTTTTTCACCCACGTTTGGGGACTAAATTTAACATCAGACATCATCTGACATGCGAGAGCACGCACGTGGTCTACCTTATTGGGTGCCCGTGCGGGCTAGCGTATGTCGGCAAAACCAGCCGTAAATTTAAGGAGCGTATGGGAGCTGCCCTTGCCTCTAAAATCAGCGACCAGCCGGTAGCAAGACATTTCTTGCAGGCCGGTCATAACCTGACCTGTTTAAAATATCGCATGATAGATCATGTGCCCCCCCTTAAAAGAGGGGGAGATAGGAATGCCCTGCTGCTTCGCAGAGAAGCATTCTGGATCCATAAATTAGATACCATCAATCCTCGCGGCCTGAATGACATGATGCCGCTATCATGTCTACTGGCCAGATAGGTCGAAAGGATTGGTATCAGATTGTGATTTTGATGTACATATCGAATATGTTGTCTCTCAAATCTAGTGCATCTAAAATTTATGATATTTTTCTATTTATGTATGATAATGTCGATGTCGATCTTATGTGTCGACTTGTTTGAACTTTAGATTTTTTCTACATAATGAATAGCTAGTTTGTGACTAGTAGCTGACTAACTGTGAGCTAATACGTATTACTGTGATTATGAGTTATTTAGCACTGTATGCTCCTTTGCTCAGTGTCCTTTTTGCTTTGTTTTAATTCACAGATATGGTCTCCTTGACGACCAGACACTGGACGGGTCCTGACGTGACTCTGTCACCGATGTGCGCCGGCAGGATTGCAGGGCGCTTACACGATGACGTCATCGGGACGCCGTACAGCGTGGATGGACGCCGAGGCGGCGCAATGTGCACGGGGTGGGGATATAAGGTAAGACTTTTTCATTTGTATTTTGTAATCTGAAGAAATTCCAACTGGAATGAAACGTTATTACGATACCTGACTTTGCCTGAGTTATTTCGCTACGAGTGCCGCACGCCACGCAAACTACACATCCTCCTCTCCAGTGAGGGCACCGGGCGCAGCATTATTTTTAGGAGTGAGTGCCGGACCTGCTGTATTCTACATTTTTTGGAACACTCTCGTCTGAGATTGAACCACGGTCAAGGCAACATCCAGTTAACAGATTGTTCCTTCTCTGGACACAAACGTCAGATTCAACTGTGGAGCCGTGAGTATAGCACTACTGCGGCTACCTAAAGGACACTCTGGATAGAAGGGGTTAAGAGTGTTGTCCATATAACACCTTCCCCTTTTTCTGCACTATTACAGTGAGATTGCGTGCTCAATATTGATTTTATTTACCTACTTGGACAACTTTGGGAAATTGTCTGTGGTTTACTCTGTCGGGAGCCCACTTTGTGGATGGTTTCTGTGTGTTACTACGCAAATTGCTAATTGACAACAGTGAGTTCAGTATTATCTGTGATTATGGCAACTGTCCCGGATAAGGACTCATTCAACCCGTTGAATGTACCCTTACAGAACTTTCTGACTTATTCTGAATCCGAAGCAGACACAATTCTGCACCCTCAACCAATCTTTGGTCTGCCTGAAACCCAATCTGCTGATATTGTGTATAGGGATTTGCTCAGACTTAAGCAGAAAGAAATAGACTATACATATCATGCTATGTCTTTGAGCGATTACTTCCGCCGGAAAAAAATTCCGAGGGGCTTTAGAGTCAAGAATAGCCCCACTATCGGCAGATTTGACTCTGAATTTTGTGCTAAGTGGATATCCATATCCAATAAATGTGCCATGGACCATATACTATTGGTCATAGACCAGTCCAATAAAGAAATGGCTGCTTACAAGCAAAAAATCGAGGACTTTGAAAAAATTAACCTCCCGACCTTATCTGCCGATGAGGAAATTGACTGGCTTGCTAAGCTAAATAATCAATTAGCCATTTACAAAAGAGAGCTCGTCAACTTCAAAAAAGAGAAGTTTGCTAAAGTTGAACGTGATTACGAGACACATCAAGTGTATGGATGGCTGTTTGGCACACAACAACAAAACCCAAGAAAAAAACCTTTTTTCAGACGATCAAAGAATTCCAGAAACAATCTGGATACAGACACATCAGCTGAAGCCAATAGCACAGCGAGTGACACGGAGCCAACCACATCGAGAGGACGCGGACGTGGGATCCCTTTAGGGGTGACTACACGCCGCCAAAACGTCCCCGCCGTAGATTTACTAGAAGGAGCAAACAAAACCAGCGCCAAGGGACGTGGAGGAAGGAAAACCACCAAGAAAGGGAACTGATTTTTAATTTATCGACACATGACCTGACGGAATCTGAGAGATCAGTTCTGTCGAAGGGTTTATCGTTTATCCCTACTAACCATATAAATGAGCTGAATTGGTTAGGGGAGAAACATCAGTTGCATCGTAAGCTCAAATTAAAAGAATACTTTGCCTCCCAACCTCCCCCCACGTCTACTATCACCACTGATGAGCTTCCCAAGAAGTTACAACAATTCAAAGCAAAATCATCTTTTGATCCTTTATCGAACTGTCCGAGTATCAAGACCTTTATGAGACTTATGGATCGAGACACTATACCTCTCATCAAAAACACGGACAGATCAATGAATAATCTTTCCCCTCAGGAGCAAGAAGCTCTAAAAAATCTAGCCGCCAATGAACGGATAATAATCCGTCCGGCAGATAAAGGGGGCGCGATAGTCCTGCAAGATATAGATAAATATCGCGCTGAAATCTACCGGCAATTGGCCGATCCAGGGGTGTACTGTAAACTACTTAGAGACCCCACTGATACTTTTTCTGCCGTTCTAAAGGGTATTGTGAAGAATGCTTTTGATTTAGAGCTTATTAAACAGGATTTGCATGATAAATTACTGCCTAAGTACCCCATAATTCCCCTGTTGTACACCCTCCCCAAAATCCATAAAGGATTAGACCCCCCACCCGGTAGACCGATCATATCGGCACGGGGGTCGCTCCTTCAACCGAGTGCAGTATATCTAGATTCTATTTTGCAGCCTCTCATCCAGGCCCATGACCATTTTTTACTTGACACATCAACCTTACTCAAGAAATTGAATAAAGTGGGCATGATCTCATCTGATGTATGGCTTGTCACAGCAGATGTGACAAGCCTTTACACCGTAATACCACATGAAGCAGGTCTGCAGGCAGTTAAACGCCTGCTGCTCAAACAACCAGACAGAGATTTAGCTATGGTAGATTTCTGGATGGAATTGTTGGAAGTCATTTTAACTAAAAATTTCTTTTTATTTGATGGTCAATACTTCCTGCAGTCTAAGGGGTGTGCAATGGGGTCCTCAGTGGCTCCTACCTATGCGAACATCTATATGTTTGATATTGAAGACGATTTATTTTTTTCAGATCCTAATATTTCATCTAGGATAATATTTTTTACTCGTTATATAGATGACCTCCTATTTTTTTGGAGGGGAGCCACTGATGACCTCATTGCACTTTTCGACAGGAATAACACCTCTGATAGTCCGGTAAAATTTACCTTTAAAATGAGCCAGTCGTGTATTGAATTTTTGGATGTCGCAATTTCAATTGTGGATTCTAAACTGGTTACCTCTGTGTTCTTTAAGAATACAGACCGTAACACCTTTTTGCATTGGCGTAGCTGTCACCCCACTAAACTGAAGCAAGGTTTGCCGTATTCGCAGATGCTGAGAATACACCGAATTAACAGCGATAGACAATCTGCTGCCATGCAAATAGATGAATTAATACGTAAATTTGTGTGTAGAGGGTATAAAATAGATTCCCTACTGGCCACTAAAAACCGTGTACTTCAGTTGGATAGACTCCAATTACTGGAGCCTAAACCCAAAAAAACTGCAGGAGAAGTGATACCCTGGGTAATGCAATACAACTCCTCTTCGGGAGGGATTACAAGTATTTCTAAAAAACTGTGGAACATAGTTCAAACTGATGAGACCCTGGGTTTGGGGAATAGTAGGCTTATGCCCTGCTACTCCAATTCCAGGAACTTACGCAGTATCCTAGTCAAATCCGATATTTCAGGTAGAGGCCTTGAGGTGCCCAAACATTTTTTGCATTTTAAAAAACCCGGCTGTTTTAAATGCCCCTGTACCACCTGTAAATTTCTGGTAACAGGTGACACATTTTTTCACCCACGTTTGGGGACTAAATTTAACATCAGACATCATCTGACATGCGAGAGCACGCACGTGGTCTACCTTATTGGGTGCCCGTGCGGGCTAGCGTATGTCGGCAAAACCAGCCGTAAATTTAAGGAGCGTATGGGAGCCCATCGCTCCTCGATTAGAGCTGCCCTTGCCTCTAAAATCAGCGACCAGCCGGTAGCAAGACATTTCTTGCAGGCCGGTCATAACCTGACCTGTTTAAAATATCGCATGATAGATCATGTGCCCCCCCTTAAAAGAGGGGGAGATAGGAATGCCCTGCTGCTTCGCAGAGAAGCATTCTGGATCCATAAATTAGATACCATCAATCCTCGCGGCCTGAATGACATGATGCCGCTATCATGTCTACTGGCCAGATAGGTCGAAAGGATTGGTATCAGATTGTGATTTTGATGTACATATCGAATATGTTGTCTCTCAAATCTAGTGCATCTAAAATTTATGATATTTTTCTATTTATGTATGATAATGTCGATGTCGATCTTATGTGTCGACTTGTTTGAACTTTAGATTTTTTCTACATAATGAATAGCTAGTTTGTGACTAGTAGCTGACTAACTGTGAGCTAATACGTATTACTGTGATTATGAGTTATTTAGCACTGTATGCTCCTTTGCTCAGTGTCCTTTTTGCTTTGTTTTAATTCACAGATATGGTCTCCTTGACGACCAGACGCTGGACGGGTCCTGACGTGACTCTGTCACCGATGTGCGCCGGCAGGATTGCAGGGCACTTACACGATGACGTCATCGGGACGCCGTACAGCGTGGATGGACGCCGAGGCGGCGCAATGTGCACGGGGTGGGGATATAAGGTAGGACTTTTTCATTTGTATTTTGTAATCTGAAGAAATTCCAACTGGAATGAAACGTTATTACGATACCTGACTTTGCCTGATTTATTTCGCTACGAGGGCCGCACGCCACGCAAACTACACATCCTCCTCTCCAGTGAGGGCACCGGGCGCAGCATTATTTTTAGGAGTGAGTGCCGGACCTGCTGTATTCTATATATATATATATATATATATATGTATGTATATATATATATATATATATATATATATATATATATATATGGCACACACATATATTCCGCAGCATTTTACAGAGAATTTTTGAACATTCACATCAGTCCCTGTCCCAGTGGAGCTTACAATCTATATTCATTACCACATATATACGCACACACAGACATTGTAGGGTTAATTTTGTTGGGAGCCAATTAACCTAGCAATATATTTTTGGATTGTGGGAGGAAACCGAAGTAAAACCACACAAGCACCGGGGTGAATATACAAACTCTGCACAGTAAGGGCCATGGTGGGAATCGAACCCATGACCTCAGTGCTGTAAGGCAGTAATGCTAACCATTACACCATCCGTGGAAAACGCCTGCTTTCCGAGCATAGTCTCTTTTTCAAATTGAAGACATTTAAGCCACAATACATTTTAGCAATTCTGTCCATCAACAACAAGGAGCATTCATTAATGAGATCAGTAAAAGTTCACATCCAGACAAGGAGAATGAAGGTAATTCAACACATAATGCCTAAAAACTACAAAAATTTAATGTTTTGCCAAGGTCATATCATTTTGTAAAAGTGCTGGAGGCTGATGTAAATAAATACAGGACCTGGCTTGAGCCCCAGTCAGAAATATATTTGAAGGCAAGATGTACTAAGCCTTATCAAGTGATGAAATGTCCTTATGATGTAAATTTAGGACAGCATTGTTCTTCTATAAAACCTATATGGCATCCTCTTATAGACCAGGTAGTCCAATAGCAGATGGTCATCTTCCATGTTTGGTTTATATTTCTCGACTACTACTGCCTCTGTTCTTCTCCGCTTCACCTGGGGTGGTGCTGTGGCGGGGTCAACTGCAGGAAACTGTGGAAGTGATAATACATAAAAGCATTTTATAAAGGTCCAGTGGCTTCAGAATGAGAAATTTTACAGTGACATGGTGTCAGACCAAAATACTAAATTATATACATTTGTAGACTATTTGATTTGCAAACTTTGGTGCTCAATTACCTCATAGCAACTTTAGTATTTTTAGGAACTTACTATAGTTACTATAGATTTCAGCACAGAAAATGACATTATCATCACAATAACCTGTACCTATAATAACCCACACCAGTAAAGGCAGCCATCTCGTAAATTCAGCTACCAATGTCCTAGGAACATGGTAGCATGACCCTGTTTGTCAGTGAGGTCACTGGTTTTTAGTGAACAGGCAGGCTACATTGTTATAAACATCAGCATAGTTTATAACATGATGAATGTGTGATTTATGTTGCTTTACTGTTCAGTTGCAGAACCCTAATGAAGAATTTATACTGTATATTCCAAAAATAAAGGACCTCTCCTCACTTCCAGGTGGCTGCATTCTAACGTCACAGCTCACCTACCTCAGGAGAATATGAAGCAAGGAATTCCCAGGGCCAGGTCACCAGTTGTACGGCCCACTGTTCTGTGCTCTCTCCACAGAGGAAAGAGTATAGAAATACTGTGGGGGATTTTTTTCTTTTTACAAGCAATAAGTGCACTAGGCTTATGTTAAATGACTGCGTATTTAGCTGAGATGTAAGTTTTTCTATTACATTTGTAAAACTAAACAAAACAGGTGAATAAGTCAAAGGTTTCCTTACGGGTGCCACACTTGGTGTAAACGTGATATCTGTATACAAGCGTTTTCTGGCAGCTTTAGGAGGTGTTTTTATATTCTCCACCTTTGATTTATCTGTAATGAAGAATACCGGTGAGCTCGTTTACACAGATAATAAGCAAAATACATCTTACTGTATTATACTTTCTATAAAGTAAAAATTCAAAACAAAAAATGAAGAAACACAATAGTTGGGAATAAATCCAACATCTTTCTGATTTGTACAGGGTGTCGGCAGTCAGAATACAGATGCCGGTGGGCACTGGAATGCTGACATTGATGTGAATGCCAACGCTGAATTCCCAAATGCTGGAAACCTGAATGGAAGTATGCGGAGAGGGTTAGCATGCATTATGTGGCAATGCAAGAGATAAAAATACATATTTTTCTACATGCAGGGTAAATATTGGCAGCTTTTGCATGTACTCTGGACAGCATTATTTTTATACTCCTCTTCTTAATCTTAAATCTACTCTAACAGCAGTTATTGAAGCAGGGAGTGATAGATTTATCCACACCTGTGCACCATGACTCCCGCAGAGCAGGAGACTCCTATTGTAATCATGGCTGATGACCAGAGAATAACTCTTTCAAATTAAGGTAACCTGGAGGTTGCCTGTATGGACGAGTCAGAGAACTTTTAATGCTCCCCTTATTTCTTATGCTATAAAAATGTCTGCAATGTTCTCTCCTGGATTTAGCAGTAAATTATGTAATTGTAGGACCTCCGTAACAATGCCATTACATACCTCCCAACAGTCCCGATTTTAGAGGGACAGTCCCGATTGTCAGGGCCTGTCCCGCTGTCCCACAGGCGGGCGGCAGTGTCCTGCGGTGTGTGGGGGCTGTTGGGAGTCGCCCCTGTCAGCTGCTAAGCAGCGGGGAATAAACGCTGTGCGCATGCGCACAGCGTCTATTCCCGCAGCCAGGGGGCTGGGGGCATGGCTTGAGGCTCACAAAGCCTCTGGGTCATGCCCCCAAAGCGGCAAAATGGGGGCGTGGCCTCGTGGGGAGCTTCGAGCATAGACCACGCCCCAAATTAGGCCACGCCCCCGAAAATTTCGGCGCGCAGCAGCAGCGTCCCGACTACTGAACTGCAAAAGTTGGGAGGTATGCCATTAGGCTCCCTCCCTCCCTGTTCCAAGGCACAACATTTATAAATGGAGGACTTTAGGCAAGTTCCCTCTTCTGCAGAGCTGGATTAAGGGAGGTTCACTGGGTACTTAACCAGGGCTCCCCTGTCTCTTAAGGGTGTCCCATCAAGCAATGCACTAAGCAATGTATACAGGCTTGTCTCTGTCTCTGCACTCCTCGGACGGCCTCTCACGTGGCACGATAGTTGCAGTGCTGCTGCTCCTAACAGAGAGAGCTCTCTGCATATCGCAGGCACCAGCAGAGGGAGCTACTGAGCAGCCGTAAAGATCAGCAGCAGCTCCAAGCTTACATGGACCCCAATATTGGTTGATGTCCTTCTGCCCTCTTTTGGTTAGTGATGTGTTTGTGTGTATACATGTATGTATTCAGTGTGAGTGTCTGATGTATGTATGTATGTATGTATTATTTATTTACAGTTTCAGCATATTCTGTGTGTGGTAGGGCATTCCATAAGGTGGGTGCTGCCCGACAAAAATCCTGCAAGTGTAAGTGGGAGCAAGTAATGATTGTGGATGAGAGACGCAGATCTTGTGCAGAGCGGAGAGGTCGGGTGGGAATATATTTTGAGATAAGCAAAGAGATATAAGTCAGTGTAGTCAGAGTGATGTCTTTGTATGTAAGTAGAAGTATTTTATATTGAAGACGGTAATATACAGGCAACCAATGGAGGGACTGGCAGAGCGGATCAGCAGATGATGAATATCTAGCCAGGAAGATCAGCCTTGCAGCTGCATTCAAAATAGTTTGTAGTGGTAAGAGTCTTTTCTCAGGAAGACCGGTAAGTAGGCCATGGCAATAATCAATGCGTGATATGAGTGCATGGATTAGAGTTATTGCCGTGTCTTGTGTAAGGTACAGACGAATTTTGGATATGTTTTTTAGATGCATGTAACACGATTTATAGACAGATTTAATGTGAGGAATGAAGGACAGTTTAGAGTTGAGGATGACCCCTAGGCAGCGAGCTTGTGGCGTAGGATTAATTGTTGTGTTCTCAACAATGATAGAGATATCAGGTTGGTAACTACTCTTGGCTGGTGGGAAGATAATTAATTCTGTTTTGGAAATGTTGAGTTTGAGGTGGCGAGATGATATCCAAGAAGAAATGGCAGAAGGACATTCAGAGACACGGAGCAAAACTGACGGTGACAATTTCTATGTACTGTATGTATGCAGTGTACGTATGTTGTGTATGTATTTATGCAGTCTATGTGGTGCATGTATGTGTATGCTGTGTTTGTGTATGTATTTATGCAGTCTATGTGGTGCATGTATGTGTATGCTGTGTTTGTGTATGTATGCTGTGTGTGCTATACAGTATGTATGTATATAGCCCCAAAAAGCAGCAGTACATTGAATTAGATTTAAAGGGGTAAATATAATAAGATTGGAGTTCTGTTGAAGATGGGATGTTGCCCATAGTGACCAATCAGATTCTATTATCTTCTAGTACAGTGATTCGCAAACTTCTTTGAATCACGGCATCCTAGAGCATCAAAATATTTTCAAGGCACCCCTAGGCCAAATGCTTCTTATTGAGAAATTCAGAAAAAGAATATTAAATTAAGTGCATTGTGTTTATATGTCCCATTTATCTAGTGAGGGACAGGATTTGCTCCTGTTTGTCCACATATATTATGATTGGCAGCCACCAGCACTGGTTTTGCCTGGTACATTGACCATAAATGATTTGAATTGATCTTTGTCCACCAACCCAAGGCACCCCTGCAAGTGTCCTGAGGCACCCCAGGGTGCCTAGGCACACAATTTGGGAACCAATGTTCTAGTAGGTACTGTATGGATAGTATAATCTGATTGGTTGCTATGGGCAAAGTCCCATCTTCAATAGAACTTCCATCTTAGTAAATTTATCCCTAAATTGTAAAGAAGATTATGTGTAAGATGCTGTCATATCTCATCAGTCTAATCCATGTTTGTATGCAATGCCTATGTACATATAGATTGGGCATGTGCCGGGATCACACTGCGCACGCACCAAGATACTGTCATGTTCTTGCTTACAGGCCCTGCTCCAGTTTGCTTGGTAAGCTGCAAGGATCTCAGCTTACTGAGCGCCTGTGACTCTGCCCCACCAACCTGCTGAATACATGCCCCGCACCCCCCTCGCCAATTCCCCTCACTCCTATGGGAGGGGATGTGTAACCAAAACACATCCCCTCACATGCCTCCACTGCAGGAGAAATCATTTGATGGTCACCGACCACATGATTTATCCTGGCTTTACAAATAGAAGTCAGTGGTGAACTGACTTTTTTATTTGCGAGCGCCGGGACAAAGACGGGGCTTGTGGCTGACATCCTGTGACGTCAACCGCCTTCCCCCAGCACACATCATCCCCATCCCCCGCATACCCATGGGAACGCCCAGCTTTTTCATGGGGATGCCCATAGATCGATGGGCGTTCCCATGGACGATCCTCGTCCCCACCGCTTTCTGCCCCGATCCTTGTGAACGGCTTGGTGACTATGCACTATCACTTGTGATGATTAGCGATTCCATAGCCTTAACATTTGCTACTATGAAGACATGTGCAGTACAAGCATGAATCAGGCCATAAGTACTATTGCCAATATTCAACCCACCTATGGTTATTTTTAATTCCATACAGACATCGGTCTTCAAGTCTGTCTCTGATGTTCCCAAGATCGGTCTCTGATGTTCACCAGCTTTAACAGAAGGCTCCTCTACTATTACTGCCTCAATGCTCCTTCGCTTTGCTGGCGGTGGCACTGTGGAGGGGTCCACTACTGGAATCTGTGGATGTGACAATACATAAAAGCATTTTAAAAAGCTTCTGAGTGAGATCTTTTACAGGGACATGGTATCAGACAAGAATACTAGTATATATACACACTTGGGGACTATTTCATTTCCAAACTTTGGTGCTCAACAGTCTCATAGCAACTACAGTATTTTTAAGAACTTTGCTTACCTGATAGTATATACATTGTACTTAAAATAACATTTTGAATAGTTACAACTAATGCGGGGTACACACCAGGACGACCCGCTCACGATGCACATCGTGAGCGGGTCGTCAGTGTTTGTTCCGACCCGCTCACGATGACGCGGGGCGCATGACCCGCTCACGATGTGCACCGTGAGCGGGTCTGATCCGATGGCGACCCGCACCCGGGAGTATGGTCTTTATTCAGATCCTACCTGCTGCAGGTAGGATCTGAATAACGGCAGACCGACCCACGGGACCGCGTATTGGATCGGTATCGGTCCACACCAGGACAGAAACGGGCCCAATCACCACACAATCTACATCCAATCGGTCGGAATTGGATCTAGATTGATGGGATCAGACCCTTGTCGTCCTGGTGTGTACCCAGCATTACTACAGAGTTCATCACAGAAAATTACATTTTCATCACAATAACCTGTATCTGTAACTCACACTCAGTAAAGGCAGCCATTTTGTAAATTCAGCTACCAATGTCCTAGGAACATGGTAGCATGACCCTGTTTCTCAGTGAGGTCACTGGTTTTTAGTAAACATACAAACTGCATTGTTATAAACATCAGCATAGTCCATAACATGATGAATGTGTGATTTATGTTGCTTTACTGTTCAGTTGCATAACCCTAATAAAGCATTGATACTGTATATTCCAAAATAAAGGACCTCTCCTCACTCCTCACTTCCAGGTGGCTGTATTCTCACGTCACAGCTCCCCTGCCTCAGGAAAATATGAAGCAAGGAAGTTCCCAGGGCCAGGTCACCAGTTGTGAATGTACGGCCCACTGTTCTGTGCTCTCTCCACAGAGGAAAGAGTATAGAAATACAGAGGGGGATTTTTCTTGATTTTTACAAGCAAGAAGTTCACTAGTCTTATGTAAATTAAAATATTTCTATGTAAAATGACTTCACCTGTAGCTGAGATGTATGTTTTTCTAATGTAAAACTGAACAAAACCGGTGAATAGGAGGCAGGTTTCTTTACAGGTTCCCTCAGGGGTGCCACTTTTGCTGCAAAGGTCATATCTGAGTATCTGGCAGCTTTAGGAGGTGCTGTTATTTTCTTCACCTTTGATTTATCTGTAATGAAGAATACCGGTGAGCTCATTTACACAGAAAATAAGCAAAATATATCTTACTATACTTACAAGAAAGTAAAAATTCAAACCAGAAAAAAAATGAATAAACACAATTTATAGTTGGGCATGTCACTACATCCAATATCGATCTGATTTGTACAGGGTGCCGGCAGTCAGAATACAGATGCCAGTGGACAGAAGACTGGTGCTGGAAAGCTGACATTGATGTGAATGCCGACTCTGTAAAAATCCTAACTGCTGACATCCTTAATGTAAGTATGCGGATAGGGTTAGTGTGCATTATGTGGCAATGCAAGAGATGAGTATACAGCAGTGGCGTAGCTATAGCTCCGCAGCTCCCACGGTGGCGGGGAGGCGCAGAGAACCTGTGGGTGACGGGGGTCTGCGGGGCTATAGCTACCACTTACCCGCTGCTGTCCGGCCGCATCTGCCTGTCATGGTCCCGTGTCTCCCGGCGCCGGCTCCTGCTGCTATAATGAAAACGGACTCTTAGAAAATGGCTGCCCCCATACTGCAGACAGTTTTCTGTCTGCAGTATGGGGGCAGCCATTTTCTAAGATTCCGTTTTCATTATAGCAGCAGGAGCCGGCGCCGGGAGAGACGGGACCGTGACAGGCAGATGCGGCCGGGCAGGTACGTCGAGGGGGTCGAGGGGAGGGGGGCGCCGAAAAATATGCGGCGGGGGAGCGACAATTAGGTAGTTACGCCACTGGTATACAGTACAGTCCCACTCTTTGCTAGCAGTTATGGGATCAAAATATATTTAGAACAGTGCAGAGCAACAGAACACAGAAGATAGAGCAATTGTGAAATCCAGAATGAGGCCGGATGTTGAACCTGCACCGATCATGTCCAAGACGCAGAGGTACATGGAATTAGATTCTAAGGGGTAAATTTACTAATACCCCTTTTAGACCAAAACGCCGGGTCGCACCCGGCTTTTTGGACCCTGGTTGAAGCCGGGTGCGACCCGGCGTTTAGGGGCATTTACACCGGACGGGCTTAAACGCCCGCACCCCCCTCCCGCCCCTTCCCGGCGCTTGAAGATGACAGCGCAATGTCATCTTCAAGCGCCGATCGACGCCGCCGTACCCGGAACGCTGCTGGGGGCAGCCCAGCACTAAGGTAAGCTGGTAGGCTGCCCCCAGTCCCTGCACGAACCCCCCCCCTGCCATTGGACAGGAGGTGAATGGATGCCGCACACAGGCATCCATTCACCTCCCTCCCCCGCCAACACTGCTGTCTGCAGAGTATAGCAGACAGCAGCGCCGGCTGTCAGTGTCAGACTGACAATCCGTCCAAGCTGCGGTCCGCAGGTTGGACGTTCCCCATTCATGTAAATGGGAGCCGGGTCATCCGACCCCCCGTTCCCATTTACACCGCCCTCTACCCAGGTCCTAGCCGTGTTCTACCCAGGTCAGGACCTGGGTAGAAGTCCCGTGTAAAGGGACACGGCGTTAGGGATTTACACCGCCGAAGATCCAGGTCTGACCCGCCGCTGACCCGGATTTTTCGGCGGTGTAAAAGGGGTTTAAGATGGGAGTTTTGTTGAAGATGCTATGTAGACTATAGCCTTCAATCAGATTCTATTATCTTCTAGAAGGTACTAAATAAATAAGAACTCTAATCTGATTGCGTATAGGCTGTGTATGTGTACGCAGTTTCAGTCTGACTTTGCCAGGGTTCCAGTGCCCTTGTAGTTTCTATTCTGGGCAGCCGCCTTACTTGTGATGATTCCATAGCCTAAACCTTTGCTTTAGTGAAGGCATGTGCAGTACAAACATGATCCCTAATTACTATTGCCAATATGCCGCCCATGTGATAGAAATAGTGTTCTTAGCAATATAGATGACTAGAACACATAGCATAAGTATTAGTTTTCTAGCAGCAGAATACAACCTGCCAGTGGCGTTGCAGTGAGGATCAGCATGTATGAGTAAATGCCCGGCCATGTAATAAGAAGAGGAAGCAATTACAGCTACTCTGATAAACACTATAGAAGACTGGACAGTAAAGGGCAGGTATTGGTTATGGCTGAAATATAAGCACCAATGAATTACAGGTCCTTTGAGTTTAAGGACTGTGCGCATTACCTGCTGGCTTGGAAATCTGCTTAATCTCTGTAGAACATGTCGCCTGTAAGCCCGATGAAGCCTCATCAACAGCTTTTTGGCGCTTGAGAGCCTTTTCCTGCATAATCTCCGCAAACGTCTTTACTCTCACATGTTCTACTGATTTTGATGCGTCACTGATCGCTTTTAAATTCAAAATGGTCTTCTTTTTTGGTCCGACATTGCGGCCAAAAGTATTGTCCTTGCTGGACATTTTATCACTGCTGCTTGGCAGGGTAATACCTGCGGCGCGTCCACAACTCTCTACAGAAGAGATGGTAAAGAAATGGAATTAATGATGAAACAAATCTTGACAACACATTGGTTAATATTATCTGCATTAATTTGTTATGTGTGACGTGCTATGGCCAGATGACTCAGCCTTCACCATGTTCTTGGCGTTATTGTGCTCGTTAAGCAGTAACCTGTAATTATTATGATTCTGTAATGATGTAGTTACATTTTCCTGGTAATGTTTAGGTGCAGGGACCAGGGGCGTAGGGAGGGTGGAGCACAAGCTCTAGGCGCTAAGAGCTCCAATGGCACAAATGCAGGGCAGGCGGCAGTTGCAGAGCCGGACAGACAGCGCTGCCCTCTCTCTCTCTCTACCGCCCCCCTCTCCCCCCATCCACTTTGGCGCTTACAAACGCACATATGGGATATATATATATATGCAGGGGTCACAGGTGGGCACTTGACTTGATTTGACATCATGCAAGTCAAGTACTTTACAAACATAGGTTGGTGCCCCGACGTTTCAATGCTGATGTAGGCATCAACTGATTACAACATGGGCCCTTGATAAAAATGCCTACATCGGCATTGAAACGTCGGGGCACCAACCTATGTTTGTAAAGTACTTGACTTGCATGATGTCTGAATAACCTGCTTTATATACAAACAAAAACTTCATTTACAGGACCCTTTGAGTGCCGCAAGTCTTCCAAAAACTTGCATTTACCTTGTTGGAGGCACCTGGGCAAACTACAGCAAATTGAGGAGAGTGCCGGATCACCAGGAATTATATATATATATATATATATTTAATACAATCACACCTTTAAAACGAGTGCTGGTCTATCTCCTTCCCTTCTGCAAGGTTGGGTAAGTGCTGTCTCTATCAATTGCTATTTTTGGACCCTGCACCACTGTTGCTTTAAGATATATGAGTGTATGTGTGTTATTGAAAATAGCGGCAGACAGGGCTAAGCTAAGCTGGGCAGAGCAGGGAGCGGGCAGGGATTGCAGGCTCCAGTCCCACTTGGCAACAAGCTATTTTAGTCCCCCTTAGGCAACGAGCAATTTCAGTCCCCCTTGGCATCGAGCATGAACTTCCTAGCAATGAGCATGTAGGTAAGTGGCACTTATGTGTAATGGGCATTATGGTTTGTTATATAGTATGTAATGGGCATCAGGTGTGGGGCATGTGGCTTTATGTGTATAATGGGTATTACAAATTTTGCTAAAATGTGCAATGGGCATTACGGTGTGTGGTATAATGTCAGGCCACACCCCCTTTTTGCCGTGCAAGAGCCACGCCTACTTCAAATCGGGAAAGGGGGGGGGCAAGCGAAACATGCCCTGAGCACTGTGGCACCTAGCTACACCACTGGCAGAGACTCGCATTGAAGCCAAGATCTATGCTATATGCCATCAAATAGTATGGAATGATCTAATGTTGCATCATGTACAACATGTATTTCAGAATAACAGTGCATCCAATCAGGGCAGTAGAGCAGTGGTTCCCAACCCTGGTCCTCAAGTACCCCATCAGTGCACGTTTTCCAGGTCACCCTGCAGGTGCACTCATTATTCAGGCACATTTGAAAAGATCAGAGGTGGAGCTAATTATAGCACTTGTGATTCTGTGTGGAGACCTGCAAAACATGCACTGTTGGGGGTACTTGAGGACCAGGGTTGGGAACCACTGTAGTAGAGGGACCCAGGTACTGTGGTGCATGGCCTAATCATGGAAGGCATGGTCATCCTTAGAATAAAATTGAGAAACAAATAGCACTTAAAGCACCTCCCTGGCCACACTGCAGTTGAGTAGAGCTGATGCTGCCCCACTGGGCCCCACTCGAGGAAGGCGGTGTGTGTACTGAGTGCAGGGATGTGTGAGGACCACAGGATAATAGTGACAGAAGCCACATTGAGTGCAGGAGGGATGAGGGTAATGAATTGGAGGTGACAGAGGCCACAATCATTGTGGGGGAGGTGTGTCAGGGCATGATTGGGGGTGACGGGCAACATTTAGTTCAGTGGTGTGTGATGAACATAGGTTGGGATGATGGGGGACATACTTTTTGTAGGGGTATGCGCAGGCCACATTGTGTAAAGTAGTGAGTGTGGGGGGGATATATGAAGGATAATGGGCAGGGGCGGATTTAGGGGTCAAGCCGTCCCCAGGCACAACATTTTTGTCCGCCCCCCACCACCCCCATATTAGGCGTGTGGCGTGATACAGGACACACACCCTGCACATCACCTACTGTACCGTGGCAGCCTCCTGTGCCACTACTGAGGGCTCCCAGGTAGGGATGGCCGCCGACCATCGATGATTCAAAATCATCTATGGTTCATGGCCGATGTTGAATACTTTTGCCATCGATGGGGGAGAACCAGATGGTTTCTTTCCATCGATGGAACAGCAAAAGGTACTTGTTTCCTAGCACGGCGCCCATCGCATACCATCGCATGCCTTAATTATTGGTATGCGATGGTATATGATGGACCCGATTTTAGGGTCCTAAGAGCCCCACTGTACAATTTTTAAATCGCATCTCATCGCATGCCATTAAAATGGCATGCGATGCGATCGATGCGATCAAAATGATGATTTAATTGCACATTATATAGTGTGGCGAGCGCAACGAGCCACCAAGCCCAAAGTGTGGCGAGCGGACGCGTAATACATGCAAAGTTATCCACGTCCCCTCTCGGGGCTCGATACGCTCGCCATGCTTCGGGCTCGATGCGCTCGCCACACTATATAGAATCAACTCCCCGCCGACGTGGATAGTGGGCGTATGAAAATGTCGGAGGACGCGTACCGCCGTCCCTCGCTTGCTCGCTACGCTTCGAGTTGGCATTTTTATTATGGCAGTGACGTTACCAATGGGTGTGCATATAACATACTAATTACCCATCAGGGTGATTGTACAATGAAATCATCGTTTTTATTGCATTGATCGCATCGCATCGCATGCGATCTGGTCGTGGGCGCCGTGCTAGGAAACAAGTACCCAACAAAACAATGTTTTGCTTTTTTTTTTCTTCAAAGTGCCGGGACACGGAGCATAGCTCCTTCCCCAGACACCCGAGAAGCCCCGCCCCCATGTTTTGATTGGCCCACATGCCAATCAATCAAACACAATGGATGACCATCGATATGTAAAAATATCGATGGTCAGCCATTGCATAGTTTAGCACTATCGATGGGCAGTTGCAGAATTCCCATTGATGGCAACCATCAATGGCAATGGAAACGATGGCCATCCCTACTCCCAGGCCGCGTGCAGCACACACTGCCCTCTGCTCCCACTCACACAGGAGACATTCTATCACAACTCGGGGCCCGCTCCCACCACCCCGCACACCCTCTTCACCCAGCATGAGGCTGTGTATCACTGCAGGCTCCTTTCTTCAGTGGGGTCCTTCTCTCCGGTGACCCGTGAGAGGAGGGGAATGCGTTGCCACCCCAGCGCAGCCCTGCAGAGATCGCCCCTCCCCAAACTCTCTTCAGGAACCCCTTCCCCCATGAAGCTCCTCTCCTGGGCCCAGCTGTTACCCAGGGGCGCTTGCCACTTGTCACGTTTCGTGAGCTTGGTGAAGCACCAGCCAGAGTATAACGGAGGCTGGGTGCTTTGATGTAGGGCTGTTGCATGAACGACAGAGCGGAGTGAAGCAATTGGATAAAATTAAACCTTTTTTAATGAAGATACTGCGTTACAAATTATATGATGATGGCACAATAATATAACTGTAGATATTGGATGAATGAGACAATAATAATAATTTGTTGAAGAAGATTGAGAAGGATGGCAAATGAAGAAGTTGTTGGAAGGATTGAAGATATTGATGATTTGAAGAATAATAATGAAGGATTGAAATAAGATGAAGTCAAGTGGAAGGGATCTTGCTGATTGAGGTCGTGGCTGCTATGATATCAGGGATACTGGCCACGGATGATGACCGTCAGGAACAGAAGGAGGAAGATGACACCTTTGGGGTGTTTAACCTTGTCCTTGTATCCTTAGAGGCGGTAAAGAAGATTCCATGGTAGAATATGGTTTAGGCAGGGGATGACCAGCAGGAGTAGATAAAGAGAAGACTTCACCCAGAGGATAGGAGTCAGCCTGCAGCGGAGACTGCAGGGATTGCCAGGGATGCACGGAGATGCTATCTGGTGGACAACATTGTACTGACTGCCGGTCTGGCCCGGCTAGTCAGTATTTAAGTGCTGAGCAGGATGATGATTGGCCGCAGGAGTGACATCACGGCTGGAGCTGCGAAGTATAGGTTCTGGGAACCAACAAGATGGCTGCCGCCCGTTGTGGCGACACAAACCAGCCGGCGAGGAATACTACGCGGCGGCCCCAGCCTGAGGCCTAGAAGGACGCGGACGCCATCGTGGCGGATCGCGCCTCACGCTACCCTGAGCCAGCACGCCAGGACCCTGCACACCAGAACCGACACCCGGCAAAGGGACACGGAGCCCGACGGGTGACAGAATGTAGCAAGTCGGCGCTGGCATCAGAAGTGGAGGTGAGCGCCAGAGCAGAGGGCATAGCGTCAGAGCACAGCAGGTCTGAAACAACACAGGGAGCAACGGTGGCTGCAATGGTGGTCGTGACACCACTTACACGCTGCACTTACATGCAGTTTGCGTATCCGCCGGCCAAAGAGTGACAGGTGCCAGCATGTGTGCCCTAGGCTCCACTCTCATGTGCTGGCTCCCCCTGATGCCGCTGTCCGATTCAAATGCAGCAGTGACAGCCAGCTGCACACAGCACACACCAGGCAACCCCAGCACCCCGGCATACATGCACAGGGGCAGCCGGGATCACTGCCACAGAAAGCTCCTCTCCTGGCTGCTGCGTGCAGTCAGATCGGAGCGCTCCTCTCTGGCTGTGTGAGTGGGAGGAGGGGCCAGTGTGTGAGCAGCCTCCGTCTCTCCTGTCACGCTGGCTGCTGCCGCCACACACACCCCTCACACTCTCTCTTACATGGTGTGGTTGCTTACGTTCTGCCCATGGGCAGGCCCATACACACTTGTAGATTTTCATTTCAAAAGACTTTGCCAAAATCTCTGATAGATTTATCTTTCACCAAAGTAGTGTGTACACACTGAGCCATTTTCCCCAAAGAGAAAAATATTTTCAGGTGGCAAAAGACTTTGCTGAAAATCTTTCATTATAAGGCTATTTACATAATGGGCGGGGTTTAGGGCCCATTTTATTCACTGCATTTCTGTTCTTGGGGCCTGATTCAGAGCTGATCATTGGGCTGCGTATATTCAGAGCCCAGTGATCAGGTAAATGCAGGGCCAGCGCCACCACTAGACAGCTTTAGGTATTTCCCTAGGGTGCCAGCCACTGGAGGGCGGCATTTGGGAGCAGCTTCCCTACTTCGTTGGAGCCAGGTGAGCGTTGCCCCACACCAGCTCCCCCAAACGAGCATCAACCCCCCCCCCCCCCCAGACTTGGAGGAGGTAGCCGCATCAAGCTTCCCCCCACCCCTGGATTCGGCGGCCGCAGGGGCCGCTTCACCCCCTGGACTCGGAGGGGTGGCCGCATCAAGCCCCCCCACTTGGCGGTGGCTGCTTCACCCCCACCCCTGGACTCGGTGGCGGCCACCACATCACCTCTCCCCCCGGTGAGCAACGAGCCCCCCCACCTCCCCCACCTGGGGCTATGTGGTGTGTTGCACTGGCCCTGGGTAAACGCCGCCCCATGCGGCACCGACCAGGGTGAGATCCCACCCACCTACAAGGCTGCGATTTAATTTGCTGCCCTGCACATAGGTAGAAACAAAACAAACATACATTGGTGGGCAGTGGTGCCAGTTATATATACATTGCTGGCATGTGCCAGCAATGTATACATTACTGGCTTATACATCACATTGGTGGGCAGTGGTGCCAGTTATATATACATTGCTGACATGTGCCAGCAATGTATACACTACTGGATAATACATAACGTTGGTGGACAGCGGTGCCAGTTATCTATACATTGCTGGCATGTGCCAGCAATGTATACATTACTGGGCACTGGCTTATACATTATGTTGGTGGGCAGTGGTGCCAGTTATATATACATTGCTGGCATGTGCCAGCAATGTATACACTACTGGATAATACATAACGTTGGTGGGCAGTGGTGCCAGTTATCTATACATTGCTGGCATGTGCCAGCAATGTATACATTACTGGGCACTGGCTTATACATTACGTTGGTGGGCAGTGGTGCCAGTTATATATACATTGCTGGCATGTGCCAGCAATGTATACATTACTGGCTTATATAGTACATTGGTGGGCAGTGGCTTTTTAATAACATTGGTGGCCAGCAGTGCCAGTAATATATACATTGCAGTCATGTGCCAGCAATGTGTATACTACCGTACTGGCATAAGAATTTCATTGGTGCCAGTAATATATACATTGCTGGCACATGGCAGCAATATATATATTACTGGCTTAAAAATCGAAAACATTGGTGGCCAGTGGTGCTCCGTGTGGAGCAGGGCGAGGGGGGCGGGGCGTCAGCAACAAGCCCTGGGCGGCTGAAGTTTAACACAGTGCTGGGGGACCAGCGCGGTGGAGCAGGGCGGGGCATCATCAGCAAGCCCCGGGCGGATGAACATGGAGCTGGGAGGACGTTGCCGGGGGACCAGCGCGGTGGACGCCGTGAGTATGCAGCAGGGGGAGGGAGCAGGGCGGTCCGCCCGGCTGAGAGTGGCTAATCTTTCAGCCTGGCGGCCGCACACGCACAGCGCGATGATGGATGAGAAACCATCCATCATCGCTGCTGCACCAGTGGGGGAACAAACGGCCAGAGAGGGCGCTGCAGCAGTGTGCTGAGGGTCAGGCTGCGGCTCTCTGTCCCGTGCACCCAGCGCCAGCACCGAGCCACACACAGAGGTCACATTATATTATTACTGTATATGCTGTATATAGGCCAGATCATTTTTCTAGTACCTAATGATGACTGATATTTTACCTATTCCTGCAGTATGCTCTGATCCTTGGGGCAGGTAATTCTCCCACTATAAATGTGAAGTTTAAACTCTTCTAAAAATTCTCCTACGATGCTGTATGCTTGTGCTGCTCTGAAGTAACTTCAGACAAAATGGAGACCTAGTGGACAGGGCAGCATTGTGATGTCACCATGTCGCTCAGGCAACCAACCAATCAGCTCATAGCTGTTATTTTTCAAACACAGCCTGTAACATGGCAGTTACAGGTAGGAGCTGATTGGCTGGTACTTTGGGGCAGATGTATTAAGTGATAAACTGGTCAGTGTTAATGCACCAGCCAATCCGCTTCCAATTGTCAATTGCTTTTCTACATACGGTATGTGAGTAACATATGTTTCACAGAATAAAAGTGTAAGGACTCTGTTACTAATACCACTGTCATACCTGCATCAGTGGCCAGGGCCGTTTCTAGAGGCAGCAGCCCGGGGCGCCCGGCAGCTCCCCCCCGCCGCCTCCCTTCCTCCCCCTCTCCCCGGCCACCACAGGCTCAGCTGATTTCCCAGGGGAGGGGAGGAGAGCGCATCGCGCATCTCTCCTTCCCCTCGCTCACTGTGTCACTGGGCTGTCAGCCAATCAGAGCTTGCGGGCCAGCAGCCAATCAGGAGCCAGCCCGTGAGGTATGAATGGCTGACGGCACAGATACACAGTGAAGGGAAGGAGAGACGCGCGATGCGCTCTGCTCCCCTCCCCAGGAAGGCAGCAGCACCATCAGCACCAACACCAGTGATGGCAGCGGCGGGGGACTGGAGGGGGAGACCCAGGGCCACAGTGAGTTGTGCTGCTTGTGGCACTTTGGGGGCATATGTGTGGCACTGTGGGGGCATATCTGGCACTGTAGGGCAGGGATGGGGAACCTTTTTTGTGCCAAGGGACATTTGTATGGGGAAATAAAAATCCTTCGGGGGCCATATTTAAAAATTTCTCATACAAATTGTCCTACTGCAGTCGTCCCACGCTCCGGCGGCTGCTGCTGACTAGGACTGACAGTCTCCGGCTGCTGTTGATTAAGAGGAATCTCGCGAGAACTACCAACCTCTCGCGAGATTTCCCCTGTACTTGACTCCCGGCAAAGCTGCCAGGCGGGTGGGAGGGCCACTCAGACCGGCTACGGGGGCCGCATACGACCCTGGGCCTGAGGTTCCCCACCCCTGCTGTAGGGGCATATCTGTGCCACTGTGGGGGCATATCTGTGCCACTGTGGGGGCATATCTGGCACTTTGAGGGCATATGGAGCTCTTCTGAGTGATAGCTTTTACTGTCTAGTCTAGTGTGTAGTGTATGGGGCTTAAGTCCTCACAACAGGTGTATACAGTATAGAGCAGGGCTGGGCAACACCAGCGCTCCAGATGTTGATGAACTACACATCCCAGCATGCCTTGGATCAGTTTAAGCATGGCCACATAGCAAAACTAATGCAAAGCATCCTGGAATGTGTAGTTCATTAACATCTGGAGGGCCGGTGTTGCCCAGCCCTGGTCTAGAGTATGTACATTCTATGTAATATGTACAGTTAGAGAGAGCACAAAGGATGGACAGTGTGCAGATGGGTACAGGTGTGTCTTCATTACCCATCCATTCTGTGCCAAGTGGTGCGAGACGAATGGTTTGACTTAAGCTGGGTACACACCTACAGATTTATCTGTTCAATCTATCTGACATGAGCAAAAATCAGGAAATGTATGGGAGCATACAGTATGAGAATTGACATTTGCTCCCAGAACTGGAAAACAGACAAATTGGATAAATACATTTAACACATTTATAGGAACAATGTTTTTTGGCCATTTTCCAGTGTTTGGGAGCAGATGATTGATAGTCATTTGCTCCCATACATTACCAGATTTATATTCCCACCAGACAGATAAATCTGTAGGTGTGTACCCAGCTTTAGACGCCCTTCCAGTCCAGTGATTCCTGGACTTTCATAACGGTTTCGGGCAGGCTGCTGGCAATTTTGACTAAGCAGATTTTGGCTTATGGTGAATACACGCGTTTAGGTTTCCACTTATACTGGAGAAGCAAAATTGAATGGGCATCCATTGGTTTTTCCTCATTCATTGGGAGATGCGCTTGGATGGAAATTGAAAAGGAAAATAGACTTGCCAGGAAAGACTATATATATAGGAAATTGAATCGAAAGCTATATCGAATCGACTTTGTCATCTAACCGTGTGTACCCACTATTAGAGCACTAAATGATTTTGACTATGAGTGATTTAAGCCAAATACACACAGACGTGGGGCTTAGTTAAAATTGCCTTGCCTTGCATAGTCTATCGCAGTGCACACACACTGTGATTTTGGCTAACCTTCTAGGCGATTTTGACTTTCTAATCAAAAACTCCTGGGCAAATCACACCGTGTGTACATGGCTTTAGTAGTCCATACTATGTGATTGGGTCAGAGGGGTCTGGATTTATCTCTCTAGTGATTCCATGACACCTGAGTGGGTGTGATCCCTGCAAAAAAAAAAAAAAGAGACCGAACCAACCTCGGTGGGGATGGGAACTGGGGGCGCTTGGTATGAGTAGTTTCTGAGCAGCTGCTTAGAACAGGTTAGTTAGACCTGTATAGGTATAACGAAGAAAAAACAAAAGTGCAGCGCTAGTAGAAAAAATGAAATTTGCAATTGGATGATCTTTACATGAACATTTTTAATAACCAAAATAAAAATACACAACTGAGTATATGGCCATAATAAAGAAATAAAAAAATAAAACAGTATAATAACAGTGCCTACTTCCACAATTTTAGCAGCAATACTGGAGTGTCCGTTCCTATTAATACCCAAATGGTATTAGTTAGATGGGTAATAGTTACTGCCCCTGATGGTATAGGCTGTGGGGCACAGAGTCCAAGTTTTCAGCCCAGATGTTGGCAAAAATTAACGGTCCCATTGGATGGATGTTTGAGGTAGTAAGGTGGAATGTCTTTGATTCCCCAATTGGGAAGTGCCTGGGGGCCGGTAGTCTGCAGATTCCAAATGCTGCAGCGGCATCAGATGGAGATCAAGATGTGAATCCTGAAGGGCTTGTCCGGACTACAATCCAATGTATGAGGGTGGAAAGCAGGTAGCAGCAGCGGACTGACGCGTTTCGCTGCACTTGGCAGATTTATCTTTGATCCCTGCAAAGGAGGGTGTAACTGACAATAAACAAACGCTGCTTTCCTTCCTATCACCTACAGTAGATCTCCCTTTCGCCCTCCCTTATATGAAGTGCACACTACAAACTGGAAGGTGAAATAGTTCCCCGCTCTCCATCTAGCTAAGACCGCAGCAACAGGCCAAAAATCAAGACGTCTCTCTAGAATCTGGACACTTGGGAATCCTGCCATTGTACTGATTTATTTTCCCCTTTCTGCATTTTATTTGACTATGATTTGAAGCTATTAAATACTTGTGTTTGCTTGATGTGTAAACTTTTGCAGATCATATACATCACGTTGCTCTGTAAATACATCCGTTTATGTATAGAAAATAAGCATTTCCCTATAAAACAACCAGATCATGTTAATCTAAACCCCCTTCATACTTCTGTGGGCGGTATTCAATGAGAATACCAGCGGGCTCCGGTATTCAACGTGTCAGGGGCTCGCTGCCGCTGACTGGCGAATATGAGCTTCTGCGGCGATTGCCGCAGGGAGCCTGAGGACGGTGCCAGGCAGAGAGATGGAAGTCTCTCTGCCTAGCCCAGAATGTTTGTGGGGGTTAGGTGGGCTCCCCGGGTGCCAGGCAGCACAGGCTGCCCCCCGGGGGTGCCAGCAGGGGAGCGTATATTCACTACACACGATCGTAACGATCGTGTGCAGTGAATATATGAATATGTAATGAGCGGCTCGGCTCCGGCGCCCCCTGCTGGCTGCTGTGTTAAAAAAAATATATATTTTTTTTTAAAAATGAAATATATATTCATGTGCTTACAGCACATGAATAAAAATAGCATGCCCCTCCTCAGAAGAAAATTCCTGATTTTTTTTACACCAAATGTAAAAAACAAAACAATTTATTTTAAAAGTTCACATTCCACTTCACCATAAAAAGATAGCGATTGCTACTCGGTGAATCATGGTGAAAAAAACCTTGAAATGTATTCGCCATCTGCTCATTGAGTAGGGTGATTCACCGTTTTAGTCAGAAATTCGCCAAACAGCACAAATTCGCCATAAAAACATGGCGAATCAGGCTCATTGAATACCGCCCTGTGTCTCCAAACACCATCATCCTCCTTTGTGGGTGTGGACTATTAGATAGACAGTGTCTAGATAGACAGTTAATATGCCAACCCCAAAAGGTCGACAATGTCAAAAATTCAACATGATCATGTGTCTACATTTTTATGTTGACATTTTGACACTGTCGGCATTTTGACCCTGTTGACCTATTGCATGTTAAGCTTTTCATGTTGACATTTTGACCCTGTCGACCTTTTGAATAGACCTATTCACTGTCTAGACACTGTAGATCTATCAACCTGAACCACTACCTTATTTATGTGGTACCACAAGATAAGGTCAAGAGCTGCAGATAAACTACGCCGTGCTTATAGGAAGACACATACAGTATATACCTGCCAACAGACATTACCGGACTCCCCTTCAGAATTGTCTGTAACCCCACTTTCTCTGATCTTTTCCCATTCTTCTTCTCCCTGCTGCTCTTTTAGCCTTGTCATTGTAGCATTCCCTTAAGGCCCATACACACTGGGCAATTTTGAGTTGAAAGCCTCTCACTTGTGGTGTTTTGAGCAGATTTCAGCTCAAATCCGCCCAGTATTTTTGCCCTGGCTGGCGATGAACGCTGATGCACACTGCCGTATCATTGTTGGTCGCCGCCATTCATCTGCTGCTATTACCAGCCGAGTGGATGGCTTTCCATAGCATCCTGCTATAGAGAGCCGTCCACCTCTGCTTGGGCCATCATTTTACTAT
This sequence comes from Crinia signifera, assembly GCF_055691185.1. Classification (NCBI taxonomy): domain Eukaryota; kingdom Metazoa; phylum Chordata; class Amphibia; order Anura; family Myobatrachidae; genus Crinia; species Crinia signifera. The sequence continues at coordinate 89,691,223 of NC_139218.1, forward strand.
CGTCGCTATGTATACATGCTGGGCAGAAACGCCCATTGTGTTTGCACCGTAACTCCCTCCACCTTCTGCCCACGTTCACACTGTATTATTCCCACACCATCCCTGCATCCCCCTCTCTCCTTCCGGCCTCCCATAGTATTCCACCTGCTAGCATACTTTTGCTTCTTCTACAGCAGTGGTCGCCAACCCGACGCTCGCGAGCTACCGGTAGCTCGCCTGAGCGAAACGGGTGGCTCGACCACTGCTGCCTGCCCGGTCCGCCCGCCCGCTGTTGCCGCTGGGTTGCGGCGCTATAGCCGCCGCTATAGCCGCCGCCTTGCCCCGCTACAGCCGCCGTCACCCCCGCTGTAGTCCTCCCTGTTACGGGGACCAGAGGAGACAGCAGCAGGCGCTAGAAGTCATATTTGACCTCTAGCGTCTGACAGGGAGCACCGCGCTAAGCGCTCCCGGCACTTCCGGGTAACGCTGCAGCGCTGTGTTCCCAGTCATATGCTAGAAGTCAAATATGACTTCTAGCATGGTGTGGGGGCAGGGCCGGTGCCAGAGCGCCCCGCCGCCCGCCTGCCCGCCGCTCACCTGCTCCGGGGGGGAACCGCACAATCCGCCGCGCACTGCTGCACACCGGGGGAGACTTTGCACGGCGCCCCGCATTCCCGTCCTTCAGCTTCAGCCGGAGGGCGCAGTCCACCGTCAGAGCCTTCTCCTCCAACAACCAGCACACCAAGTAAAGCCTGAGCCAGCACGTGCTGCGGGAGACCTAATAGCTGCTCTGCCTGTTCCGTGCCCTGGGCCAGGGGGGGTGTGTACTTTGCCCCGGACAGGCAACTGGTGGTGGTGGTGGTGGCAGGGCCGTTGCTAGGTACGGCACTGCTCCATAACAGGGGGGGACTGGAGCCTCCCAATGCTCACCTGCTCCGGGAGGGGGGGTGTGATGCGACCGCTGAGTCGCCATTCCACGACAGGGGGAGAAGAGTTATTATGCCCATGTGAAGACGGGCATAGTGGAGGGGGCAAGCAGTGACCCCGTTGTCAATGAGCATTAACCCCTGGCAACAAAAATGAACCCCTGACAGCAAGCAGGTAATTTACATTTTTTTATTAGAAGCCTTACTGTTAGACATTGTGTGCAATATGTGTAATGGGCATCATTTGTGTGGCACATGTTTAATGAGCATCAAGGTGTGGGGCATATGTATAATGGAGTATCACGGTGTGGCATATGTATAATGGTGCATCACGGTGTGGGGCATATGTATAATGGAGTATCATGGTGTGGCATATGTATAATGGTGCATCACGCTGTGGGGCATTTGTATAATGGAGCTTCACATTGTGGCATATGCATAATGGAGCATCACGGTGTGGCATTTGTATAATGGAGCATCACGGTGCAGGGCATTTGTATAATGGAGCATCACGGTGCGGGGCATATTTATAATGGGTATCACGGACTGCACTATTGTGGTCATGTGTATCTGGCACTGCACTATTGAGGGCATATGTGTATCACACCCCCATTTTCCATGGCCGCACCCCATGTGGCTACAGCTCTTAGAGAGCTGACTATGCCCCCATAGCGGAAAAAATGGGGGATGTAGCCTCGCAGGAGTTCCACGGTAGTAGCTGAACCTTCTAATTTTTGACGCGTGCCTTCGGCACGCGCAGATGACTCTTCTCCTCTGCCTCCAGTGTTGGGAGGTATGTTTTGGGGCATTGCAGTGTGTGGCATAATGTGTCAGGGGCATTACAGTTTATGGCATTATGTGTAAAGGGCATTTTTTGGGATATTATGCAGATTTTTAATTTTTTTTTACTTTAGTAGCTCTTCGGGCGGTTTATTTTGTCGCGAGTAGCTCCCGACCCAAAAAAGGTTGGAGACCACTGTTCTACAGTATATACAACCCATAACATTTCTTATTCCCCCAACTCATTGCATCTTTCTTCTGTAATGTCATCTCTGCTAAATTGCATCTCCTTTAAAATTACTGGGGGCTCAGCAACTACGGGGACTGTAGATAAAGGGGGTCTGATAATGCCCATTAAGATTTCCACATCTTCTGCATAAGTGTGGGGCCAGTGCATGCACCCTGAACCCACAAATGTGGTTTCTATGCATTTGTGTCACTTTGATATGCTCAGAAATGTGATACATTGGTATGGGATAAATTTACTAAGATGGGGGTTCTGTTGAAGATGGGATGTTGCCCATAGCAACCAATCAGATTATACTTTTTATTTATTTTGCACCTTGTAGAAGATAACAGATAGAGGGCCTAATTCAGGTATGATTGCAGGGCAAATTTGTTCACAAAATGGGCAAAACCATGTTGCACTGCAGGTGGGGTAAATGTAACACATGCAGAGAGTTAGATTAGGGACCAAAATCTAACTCTCTCTGCACATGTTACATCTGCCCCACTTTTAGTGCACATGAATTTGCCAATTTTGGGAACAAATTTTCCCTGCAATCAGGCCTGAATTAGGACCAGAGTCTGATTGGTTGCTACGGGCAACATCCTATTTTCAATGGAACTCCCACCTTATTAAATTTACACTTCTTGGAGAGTGGATCAAAACTCTACTGTATGTACTACTTGCTCTCTTCCGAACACTAATCACGCTACTTGCCAATAACATTCCACCTTTTCCTCCTATAGCCAACGTGCACACATACTTTTTTTTGTTCAATGATTTTTACTTAAGGTGCCCATACACTTATACAATATGGCCATTTCTCACACAATTTCAACCCATCGGACCGATAAATTGTGTGAAAAGTGCCATATTGTGTGCGTTTTACCTCCAGATCTGATCATATGCGCGGTCCCATGCACATCAGATCAGATCTAGAAATCTCCATGGCTGCCACAAGGATTAGTTGTCTTCTGTAGCAGTAAGTACCTGTCAGTGCATATGATACATTGTATACAGAAGGAGTTCTATCGCCAGCCCCCGCCAGTCGCCAGCCGTTGGAAGGGGGCTCTCGCGCGCCCTGTTCTGATGGACCTCCCCCCGGGTCCTCACCACCCAGTTGCAACCCCTGCCCCCACCTCCCCGCACCCCTCTTAACCCTGCCCATCTCCCTGAAGCGGAGACAAAGTCCTGCCGCCAAGAGACTGGGACGCTCATGCGCGTGAGACGCATGTGCGACTGAGTCTGATGGAGTCCCTCTCCGCCGGCTCTCGCCAGCAGGGACGTACTGGCGCGCTCCTGGCACAGAAGAGAGGGGCTCCATCTGTATGTTTATCATAAGCGATCATGCAGCCGAGGAGCATGGAGGCTCCCTGGCAGGTAGTTGGCAGGTAATCGCAGTGGTATATGGGCGCCTCAAGTCTTATATGTACTTTCAACATACAGTATTGGGCTAGGTGCACACTAGAAAGTGTGATGTAACATGTGAGAGAGTTAGATTTGGGTGTTTTAATGTTTCTGTGCAGGGTAAATACTGACTGCTTTATCTTGACACTGCAATATAGATCTCACTTTGAAGTATTTAATAAAATACATATGATCAATGTGTAGACCAAACACTAGTGCAGCATCGCGTAAGTTCCTCTCTCTCTGTCACAGTATACACAGCAATGCTGATTTACAGCTGTCCTACATATACATTTTACAGTACTTGTTTCCTAGCACGGTGCCCCCGATTTTGATTGTATTACATCTTATACAATCGCATTGCATGCAATATAGTGGCATGCGATGCTATGCGATCGTATACGATTTTTGATTGTACAAGCACCCTGATGGGTACTTACAATGTTAAATGGCCCCCCCCCATAGTCAACGCCACCCCCACTATCAACGCTAACCCGCGTGGCGAGAGCGGTGATACGCGTCCTCCGGCCTTTTTATACCCCCACTATCCACGTCGGCGTGGAGTTGAGTTTAGATAGTGTGGCGAGCGTAGCGAGTCACCGAGCCCGAAGCGCGCCGAGCCCCGCAAGGGGTCATGGATTACTTTACATGTATTGCGCGTCCCCTCACGGGGCTCGCTTCGCTCGCCACGCTTCTGGCTCCTATTCAGCGTCCTCTCGCCACGCTTCGGGCTCGGTGGCTCGCTGTGCTCGCCACACTATCTAAAGTCAACTCCACGTCGACGTGGATAGTGGGGGTATGAAAATGTTGGAGGCCGCGTACCGCCGCCGCTCACCACGCTTCGGGTTGGCGTTGATCCTGGGGGTGGCGTTGACTATGGGGGCCATTTAACATTGTAAGGACCCATCAGGGTGCTTGTACAATCAAAAATTGTAAACGATCGCATCGTATGCCATTGTATGTATTGTACAATATGGCGTCGCATCGCATCCCATCGTATACCTTATTTAGTGTTATGGTATATGATGCAATATTTTATTGTACAATATCGCATCGCATCCCATCGTATACCTTATTTAGTGTTATGGTATACGATGCGATGGGCGCCGTGCTAGGAAACAAGTACCCATTTTACACATAAATTATAACTAGTTTTACATGGAACTTGCAGTTTAAAAAAAAACTGAATAGCATAGAAAATCAGAACATAAAAGCACTAGTATCTTCAATTATGTGGAGAGCTGCTCCCCTGTATCGATGAATCACAGGACCCCACGCACATTATTACAGTTTCTTATATAGTGCACACATATTCTGCAGAGCTTTAAAGAGAATATTTGAACTTTCACATCAGTCCCTTGCCCAGCTTACAATCTATATTCCCTACCACATGTACACGCACACAGACATTCTAGGGTCAATTAACGTACAGTACCAGTATATTTTTGGATTGTTGGAGGAAACCGGAGTACCCTGAGGAAACCCACACAAGTACGGGGAGAATATACAAACTCCGCACAGTTAGGGCTATGGTGGGAATCGAACCCATGACCTCAGTGCTGTGAGGCAGTAATGCTAACCATTATACCATCCGTACTGTCCCATAGATAAATCTGTCAAGAAAAAGAACATAGGAGCAAGCTCCACTGTCTAACTACACACTTCAGATTTATTATACCAAACCCATTTTGGACACACATGACCAAAAATATTATGGTAAAATAAAAAAATGCTAAGCCTGCTAAGGACAGACTGCTGTGCCATTACCTAGGTAAATGCCACTCGTGCATAGTGGGAAATCCGACACTGTGTACTATGCCATTTTATAAATATATAGGGCGAGATGTACTAAAGGGAAAATGCGGTAAACCCCCCGTTTTACCGCATTTTCCTATGTACTATTACCCGACCGCACCGTCACCGCAGTGTAGGGTATCGCCACCTTTGGGTGGCGATACCCTATAGAAGCCTATGGGCTTCTTTTCGCCGCCCGACGCCTCCGCCGAAAAACCCGCCGACCCCCCTCTCCCCCTCCCTCTCTTACCTGGTCCAGGTCCTCCTGGACCCGGAAGGTAACACCTTCCTCCCCCTAGTGACGCAGCCGGACGTCCTTCCGGCTGCAGGGGGGAGGAAGAGGCGCCGGGGACAGCTTGCATAGCTGTCCCCGGCATGAGGGATGCAGAAGGGGGCAGAGAGGTGACGGAGATCCCCCGCACACCACATTCCAGGTATCGCGGGGGGCCTCCGTCACCGCATCGCGATGCCAGCCGCATATGTTAGTACATATGCGGCAGCATCGCGGCGGAGGGGGCGCGATGGGCGGCGATGTATTTTAATACATCCCGCCCATAATCTACTAAATTGGTGAATTAAGCCAACCAATTTTCTGTCTTAAAAGCAGGGCCGGTGTAACCTCTTTGAGCGCCCCAGGCGCTCGTCCCGTCCCCCGCCCCCTCCTCTCTGACCCGGTTTCTGACCTGGTCTGTCTGTTCGCGACGCGCTGCGGGGGGCACTCTCCAGCTTCTCCCTACACTCCCCCCCTCCTCCCCGCAGCGCGTCCAGACCGGGTCACCGTCAGAGGTGTTTGCAGTGATCCACGGGGGTGCAAGTGAGGCACTCTCCAGCTTCACACTAACCCCTTCTCCCCGCAGCGCGTCGCGAACAGACAGACCAGGTCAGAAGCAATGGAAGTGATCCACAGGGGGGAAGGGGGGGCGGGTGCGACACACTCCAGCTTCTCACTACACCCCCTCCTCCCCGCAGCGCGTCCAGACCGGGTCAGAGGCGGGAGAGGCTGCTTCCAATGGGCAGCTCAGCTTCTCCTGCCTCTTGCCCGGTCTGGACGCGCTGCGGGGAGGGGGGGCAGCGGGGGGCGGAACAGGGGACAGGGGAACGCTCACCTGCCTCCTCGGGGGGTGCAGCGGCCACCGCTTCTATGGTACTACAAAGTACCGCCCTCCAGAGGCCTAGAGCTGCCTAGTGGTGGCGCCGGCCCTGCTTAAAAGTATACTAAAATAAATAGATGTGCATAAAGCTGTTCAGAATTTGGTACTTGTGTACTAGCACGGCGCCCTCGATATTTGGTCGCACACCATATAATAGCATCACATGCCATACACCTTATGCACTGCGATGCGATTTAAAATTGTATAAGCCCCCTATACAATGTTTAATTGTAAAAGCACCCTAATGGGGGCTTACAATGTTAAATGCACCCCCACGCCACCCACAGTATGAACGTGAACCCGAAGCGTGGCGACCAGTACGCGTCCTCTGACCTTTTCATACCCCCACTATCCACGTCGGCGTGGAGTTGATTTTATATAGTGTGGTGAGCGCAGCGAGCCACCGAGCCCGAAGCGTGGCGAGGGGACGCGTATTACTTTATGTGTATTCCGCGTCCCCTTGCGGGGCTCGCTGCGCTCGTCACGCTTCGGGCTTTGTGGCTCGCTGCGCTCGCCACACTATGTAGAATCAACTCGACGTGGATAGTGGGGGTATGAAAAGGTCGGAGGACGAGTACCGCCGCCCCTCGCGAGCTCGCTGCGCTCGCCATGCTTCGGGTTCACGTTCATAGTGGGGGTGCATTTAACATTGTAAGCCCCCATTAGGGTGCTTTTACTATGTAAAATTGCATTGTATGGCATTGTATTCCATATACAATGCTATACAATTTTAACATTGAATGACATCGGGGGACATCTCGTCACATCGCATACCATCGCATGCCTTATGGTCTGCGATGCGATGGCCGCCGTGATAGTACACAAGTACCCAGAATTTCTTTACCTTCTTTGTTCTGACTTGGAAATGCACTTATCACTCCTGTTTCAGATTGGAGCACATGGCCAGCAAATATGGGAGAAATCCGTAGAACAGAAGGAGATCAAGGTGAAGGTAATGCACATTTCTGACCTTGGGCCTTATTCTAGTTCACTCTTTCTGACAAATTCCTTCTTAGATGGACAAAACCATGTGCACTGCAGGTGGGGCAGATGTAACTTGTGCAGAGAGAGTTAGATTTGGGTGGGGTTTAACTTCAAAGTGAGATCTATATTGCAGGGCAAAAATAAAGCACCCAGTATTTCCCCTGCACAGAAACAAAATAACTCACCCAAATCTAATTCTCTCTGCACATGTTACATCTGCTCCCCTGCACTGCACATTTGTTTGTCCATCTAAGAAGGATTTTGTCAGAAAGAGTGAACTAGAATAAGGCTATGTATGCTAAACCTTCCAGTATAAAATTTCAAATAAATAAAGTTCTGGAGTCTTCTATAAATTCAGAATGACCCCTGTCACAGTTATGTAAGAACCAAGTACACACTTGGTAGCCATTCTTGCAACTTACAGAACATTCTCCTTTCCAGAAGGCAGACATCCTGGTATTTATAGCCTGAAAATGTTAAAATAAAAAAATAATGACATATTGTATGTGCAGTACATAACATTTATTTGTATTAACAATAATCCATAGGGGTACCTGTGGAAGGCAGATGTTTCGTCTTCCGCGCCTCTCCTCCGAATGATTCTATTGGACGCCTAGCGGCCAATCAGGAGCCGAGAAAGTCCAATAGAATCATTCGGAGGAGAGGCGTGGAAGATAAAACATCTGCGTCTCTCCTCAGTACTTCACGGGTACCGGCCGGAATAGTCCGGTGTTTGTTATTTTCTGAAGACCTGGACTAAGTCGGAACGAAGAGGACAGATCTTCGCCGGATGACCTTGGTGAGTTGGATTTCCTTCCACATGTACCCCGTTGGATTTCTTTGGATCCTGGAACCCCGGACTCTACAGCCCTGGAGCCCCTGGACCGGACCCAGGAACCAATTCCCCTGACTCTGCAGCCCAGGAACCAAGGCCCCGGACCCAGGACCATGGAGCCCCGCACCCAGGAACCTACCTACGGTCTCAAGATAGGTAAGTATCAGTATGTATGGGCTTTGGATGTATTAAAGTTTTATTTTTCATGTGTCAGTGTGTGTTTATTTGACAATTTTTAATACTGTGAAACTACAAGTGCCAGCAGGCCCTTTATTGCCCGCATGCTGGGACTTGTGGTTCTTCAAGTACCCGCTTTCGGGGGGGGGGGGGTTGCTGGGACTCATAGTTCCACAGTATTAAACAATAGTAATATCTTTTTACACTGAATCAGCCCAGTGACCACCGCTCCAGGGTCACCGGGGACAGCACCAGGCTTCAGCCTGGTCAGGTAAGTCTTGGAAGGGGGGGACCCCTTTATTGGGGGGTCCCCACTCCCCCAGCTCCCCTGGCCAGGCTGACTGGTCAGTAGGGTTAATGTTTTGGCCGCGGGACCTTATATAATAAGTGTCCCCTGGCTGTGACATTACCCTGCTGGCTGGTTTGGCCTGGGGCTGGTTCTTAAAATACGGGGGACCCCTAGTCATTTTGTCACCCGTATTTTGAACCGGCCCTGGAGCCTGGGGCTGGGTTTAAAAAATCGGGGAACCCCTATTTGCCAGGTTTCCTGATTTTGTTAATACCAGCCCCGGCTCTTTCAGCCTGGTGCTGGTTACGGCTGTGGGTGGGACCCCACGCCGTCTTTTTAATTTTTTTACACACTGCAGCCTGCACGGATCTGACTGATCCATGCAGACTGACTATACGAATTCGTATTAGCGGCCGTATAGACATAGTTTACATAGTAGGTAAGGCTGAAAAAAAGGCTTGCGTCCATCTAGTTCGGCCTAGTTATGCTGTATATTATGTTATTATATTTTAAAGACAGATTATGTTACTTATTTATAACCCTGGATATTTTTAGCTAATAAGTGTTTGTCCAACCTTATTTCGAATGTATTTATTGCGGTGGCCGACACCACCTCTCTGGGAAGAGAGTTCCAGAGTTTGACTGCTCTAACTGTAAAGAAATTTTTTTCTGCTAGCTGAACAAAATCTTTTTTCTTCTAATCTGTACTCATGCCCCCTCATCCTAGATTTCTTTCTAGTAGAATAATGGGTGTTTGACAGTTCCTTATATTGGCCCCTGATATATTTGTACATGTTGAGCATGTCCCCCCTTAAGGCCCCCATACACTAGGGCGACTTGTCCTTAGGACAAGTCGCCCCCGACTTCCCCCTGAGCTTCCTTGGCTGCTCCCCGGGGGAGCTTGATTAGATTGGCACTTAATGTGCCATTTTTTACATGTGATAAATCGTCTCACATGCTGGTGGGAGCAGGGGGGCTGGGGACGCTGCGGGGGACACAGACGCTGCGGGGGACACAGGCGGCATAGAGCCGGGCAGAGGGAGCCGGGAGCTGTCAGTGTTAGAAAAAAAAGCCTACTGTATACAATGAATGGGCAGCCTGTGATTGGCTGAGCGCTGTCTCAGCCAGTTGCTGACTGGCTGAGAGAGCGCTCAGCCAATCACAGGCCGCCCATTCATTGTATGGGCTTTTTTTTTTTTATTCAGTGCTGACAGCTCCCGGCTCCCCCCGCTCGGCTCTATGCCGCCTGTGTCCCTCGCAGCGTCCCCAGCCCCCCCTGCTCCCTCCACCGCCGCCCCGCCCCACTAGGTCCCAAGTCGGGTGATCGGACGTGCAGCAGGTCCGACCACCCGACGCAGATCCGATGCGCACGGGACCGCGCATCGGATCTGAGGGGACATCAAAACTAGCCGATTTTGGTCCGATTTAGGCCAGATCCGACTGATCTGGCCTAAATCTGACCAAAATCGGCTAGTGTATGGGGGCCTTTAGACATCTCTTTTCTAATGTAAATAGTCCCAAATTGTTTAATCTCTCCTCATAGATTAAATTCTCCATTCCCCTAATAAGCATTGTTGCTCTTCTTTGTATTGTTCTAATTCAATGATGTCCTTTTTATAGTGTGGGGGGCCAGAATTGTACTCCATATTCGAGGTGAGGTCTAACCAATGCCTTGTACGGGGCATAATTACTTTTGAGTCCCTAGTTTCCATGCCCCTTTTGATGCAGGCTAGAATTTTCTTGGCCTTTTTTGTTGCTACATTACATTGGGCACTACACCCCAGTTTGCTGTCTATTAGGACTCCTAGATCCTTTTCAAGTCATGAGTTACCCAGTTCCTCCCCGCTAAGATTATAACTAGCACACTGGTTGTGTCTCCCAAGATGCATAACCTTACATCCACGTTGAACCTCATCTTCCAATTATTCGCAGATTCCTCTAGCTTTTCAAGATCTTTTTGGAGCGTCGTGACATCTTCCGATTATTTAATAATAGCAAAGATGGATACATTGCTGAGCAACCCCTTCCCAATATCGTTGATAAAAATGTTAAATAAAATGTGCCCTAAAACCGAACCCTGAGGCACTCCACTTAGTACCTGAATCGTGTCTGATACGGCACCGTTCACAGCCACTCTTTGTTCCCTTTTACACAGGCAGTTCCCTACCCATCTGCAGATGTTCTTACCCAATCTCATGTCCTCCATTTTATTTATCAACCTCTTGTGTGGATTTTTGCTAACCTCCTCATAGAAACCTAGTAGATTAGTTTGGCATGAACATTTTTTTATGAACCCATGTTGGTTCGTACTGAGTAAACGGTGAAGGTCTAAATATTCCTGGATACCATCCCTTAAAAAAATCCTTCAAATAGTTTATCCACTATTGATGTTACACTTACAGTTCTGTAATTAGCTGGATCCTCCTTTTTTCCTTTTTTTTAATATTGGTACTACCTCTGCTATTCTCCAGTCTTTTGGTACTATACCTGTTGACAGGGAATTGCTAAAGATATAATGTAGTGGGGTAGATAGTTCATCCCTTAATTCCATTAGTACCCTGGGATGCATCCCATCTGGCCCCGGTGTTTTATTTGTTTTGATTTTGCTGAGCCTCAGTGCTATTTCAATGGGCGTGAAATGAACAATGAGATCTGGCTTGTTTTTCCCATTTGTAGTAGATGTTCTTTCCTCAGTCTGCTCTCCCTTAGTAAACACTGATGAGAAGAACTCATTTAACAGTTTTGCTTTTACCTTATCCTCTATAACACTTTTTCCATTGGTGTCCGTTAATGGACCTATGTTTTCCTTAATTATACGCTTACTATTTATATATTTATATATTAAAAAAAAATGGGGTTGGTTTTCCTTTCAGTGGCTATGCGTTCTTCATATATTCTTTTAGCTGCTTATTTTTATAGAATTTAAATGCTCTTGTTTTATTGTTGATAGCTGACCTTACTTTTTTGTTTAACCATGGTGGCTTTTTTTATTGAATTTACCCTTATTTACTTTTGGAATGTATTTAATAGTTAATGATGTAAGTACATTTTTTAGAGTATCCCACATTTCTTTTGCATTTTTTCCCTTCATAACCGTTTCCCACACAATTCATTTAAGGGCTTCCCTGAATAGTTCAAAGTTCGCTTTTCAGCCGGCTAATACAAATGGATACACCATCGTTGGGTTACAAAGCATTCGTATTTGACTGCTTTGTAAATTACCCTCCAGAACACGAATTTGCATACGGCTGAAACAGCCGTATGCAGTCGTATTAATTCGTATTAAGAATACGAATACGAAATTTCTTATTCTTAGTAAATTTCCCCCATATTGTGTAAGGGTATTGTGGTGTGTAGCATATTCTGTAAGGGGCATGACAGTGTGTCGCATAATGCATAATGGGCAATGCCAGGGGGCATAGCATTTTCCTATGGGGCCCACAAAGTTCTAGTTACGCCTCTGCTGGGACCACTTCCTGGCGCATACCATGCCGGAGGGCTGGCTAATTGGTAAGTGAGTTATCAGTGTTTTGTTAATTTTTGTAAAATTAACCCTACAAGCCATTTAGGGTTGCTTATGTTCAACATACGAATAATGCCATTTATGTTGATTAATTTATTTAGAGCAATATAGTGTGCAGTGCTACTATTACTTGCTAAATTCCCATATGAAATGTGACCACAAAATCACTTTTTTTTTAAATTTGTAGGTGACTCAGGATATGGGTGTCATCCGTTGCTCACGTAACCCACAAAGCCCTGCACAGCACCGCTACAACGCTGCACACATTGCCACCCGCAATGTAGTGGAATGCACCTTTGGGGTGCTGAAAAGCCGATTCAGGTGTTTGGACAGATCAGCAGGTACACTGCTTTACCACCCTACCAAAGTAGTATTGATCATCCAGGCTTGCTGCATGCTACATAACATAGCTCTGGGGCAACCTAATTATGTTGATGTTGGCAATGCAGCAAGTCGTGCAGGAAGCTGAAGCTACACAACATGTGGTAGTTAGGAGTACGTGGAGGGGGGATGTGGTTCGGGCAGAGATGATACGCCAGCATTTCTCGGTTATTTTTGCATGCAAACCTTCACAGTTAAGCAAAACACATATGACATTGTGTACCTTACAAAACAACCCACTGGTTTCTTTTACATTGCACAGGGCCATTTGGGGAATAATGCACACCGCCTGCAAGTTCTGCCATAACTGCTTTGTCATTTCTTTGAAAAATGGTGGTACCTATGACAATATAATGTAAGTAATCCTAACATGGTTGATGTATACAATTCATTGTTAAAGGTAAAAATCAAAGGTGCAAGGGGTGGAGGTGCCATGGAGGCCTGATCTGAGGGGATTCAAATGTAATGGTTAAATTACATGGTACTTACACTCTGCAGTGGTAAATGCTGGACCATTACAAACTTCTGACATAGCCCCTAATGATATCTCATTAAGCCCATGGTAAGTGTTAAACAACCTTTGAGGGTCATATTGAAATATTCAAACACAAAACAAAGTATGCTTTCAGTATTCAACGGAATCACACCAAGGTTTCATTGTGAAAAAAATGTTTACTTGCAGAAAAAGGCACGTTTTAGCAAATGTCAAAAAATAGTGCCATATTACAATGTAAACATCCATATGGATGCATGTAAATTGACAAAACAATCCACAATTTGTATACCCTTAAGCATTTTTGCCCTGAGACCGGGAGCTACCACCCTTAGAAATAGAGCCACACCCACCCCTAGTACGTATACTACAACGCGGGGAAGTAGTGGGTGACCCACTCATGGGTGTTGAGGACACACTGCTGCTTTGAGTTGATGTGGTTTGTTGCTGACCTAACACCTTGGTTGCGATTATGCTTAACTGTGTTTTGTAGGGACAGCAATGCATTTTTGCTCAAAAATCGTATGCGATGGCATCCGATGCGATGCGATGGCACCCGATTACGATTTTTACCGATTTTTGAGCATTTTTGCTCAAAAATCGGATGCGATCGCATCGGATGCCATGCGATGGCATCCGATGCGATGCCATGCGATGGCACCCGATTTTGCACTGAAATGCATCAAAATGCATTGAAATGTGTATTAAACTTGTGAAATGCCCCCAAATGCCATTTTTCATAGTGCACCACCCCCACTATCAACGTCAACCCGAAGCGTGGCGAGGGGCGGCGGTACGCGTCCTACGACCTTTTCATACCCCCACTATCCACATCGGCGTGGAGTTGAGAATAGAAAGTGTGGCGAGCGCAGCGAGCCACCGAGCCCGAAGCGCGGTGAGCGGACGCGGATACCTGTGAAGCCCGCGAGGGGACGCGTATAGCTGTGAAGGTATCCGCGTCCCCTCGCGGGGCTCGCTGCGCTCGCCACGCTTCGGGCTCGGTGGCTCGCTGCGCTCGCCACACTTTCTATTCTCAACTCCACGCCGACGTGGATAGTGGGGGTATGAAAAGGTCGTAGGACGCGTACCGCCGCCCCTCGCGGGCTCGCTGCGCTCGCCACGCTTCCGGTTCACGTTGATAGTGGGGGTGGTGCACTATGAAAAATGGCTTTTGGGGGCATTTCACAAGTTTAATACACATTTCAATGCATTCTGATGCATTTCAGTGCAAAATCGGGTGCGATCGCATCGCATGCGATTTGATCGCATGCGATGCGATTTTTAGCATACAGTCAGCATACGATGAAGGTCGTGGGAGCCGTGATACTCCACAAGTACCCGAATTTGTGTTCGTACACTTGCTTGCAGACTTTGAGATACATTTCTCATTTGTTGACCAATGCTTCGCACATACCCCTTTATATGTTCAATTTGGAGGCTTTTTCGACTCCATAAAAAAAAGTAGCTTTTCTTTAAATGTGTGAATGGATCTGGCCAAATCATTGGCATTTCTAGGAATGTTGGTGTGAGGTTAGCAAACTGACCGTAAGACTGTAATTATTATATTTTATTAGGTGTAGTAATTAATGTACTATTTTAGTCCGTCGGTACCCTCTTGTTCTCCATATATGTCTATATTCCCCATAGCTGCGTGTATTTCCAGATCAGATCGCTCTTGCCCAAATATGGTCTGACAGGAAATAGCCAGGAAAGAACATTGCATGGATTCACCCATATGTTATGTCCACAGGGGGTAATCAGGACATAATGTAATCAGACTGTGTTTGTGTCTCTATCTTCAGTTCCTTTGTGTCAATACCAGACTTAGTGGAACCGGGCACCACAGGGGGTGATCAAATTCCCCTGCTATCAACAGGAAGGTTGTCCACAGGGGGTGACCACCACACAACGTAATCAGCTGGTTATTGTTCGTTGTATTGACACTGCTCTGCATATCTCTGGCCACTTCCAGACTTTCTGGAACCGACCCCAGCAAGGGGGGGGGGGCAGCAGCAGTAGCTGGGAGGGGGTGATACCTGACTCTTGAATCCACCAATCAAGATCCACTGCAAGCCCACTTTCTGTTTGTGCACCGTGGGAATTGAGAAGTTTTTAAAATGACTTGCAGACAAGCCAGGAGAAGATTTGATGGACTGTCCTGGACTAAGAGGTTATGCTCTGTCTAGGTATCGTGTGGACTTATCTGCTATCACTGCTGTGGGGAGGAGTGATAGTTTTGTGCTTTGGAACTGCTGCTACAAGGACTGCCATTGGACTGCTACCCGATAACGTTTATATGCTACATTTGCCTCTTGTTCCTGTCTTTATCTACATGTGTGTGCTGTGATAAAAATAAACCATATTTTGGTTTCATCTGCTCGGTTTCTGAGTGATTGAAGAACCCGTATCTTCACAGTTGGTGCCTTGTAGGAGTGGGGGCTGCTGCCCAAGTGACTGAGTATAGGGAGGAACATTGATTGACTGTGTTGTTTGTTGTGCAGGTTCCAATGTGTTGACGGGCTCCAGGATTATTCATATCATCCAGCATCTGTATGGGATCGGTTGTCTCTGGCATCGGCTGTGATGTTCCTACAAATAAGATTACAGAGGTAAGTATGTTAAGCAGAATGTTGGGTTGTGGCAAATGCAAAATCAGTTATAATGATGTGGTCTGGCAGATGCATATTGCATCTACTGTATGTTGTGGGTTACTACGTCCACCATGAAGGAACTATGGTTGATGGTGTTTTACAAACCTTTCTATCGATTCCTTTGTTTAAAAATGGCACATTACATTGCACTGTATTTGTAGGGCAAAAATTTCCAACACTATCATCGTCCATTGCAATGTCATGTGCTGACAGAACACATCTCAATCATAGTTGACAAGTGCATGTGTTGTGTACAACCAGGGGCGGATCCAGGATAAAATGACAGGGGAGGCACCATGATAAAAGAGGGTTTAGGTGGGGGAGGGCCAGTGTTAGTGGTGCCAGTGTACATGCTGGCAGAGAGAGGGTGGCAATGGAATTAAAAATAGGCCCTGGCATTTAAAGTACGCAGGCCCACCATGGCAACAAAAGTGAAGTGTAGTTGTGCGTGCGCCAAAGGTGCGCTCCGGAAAAGGGGGTGTGGCCACTCAACAGGGGGCGTGTCCTTGAGTGTAGTTTACAACACCATATACAACTTCTACACATTATGCAACAAAATACTAGACCCCATTATACTTGCCCCTTACACATGATGCCAAATGGAATGAGCCAAAATTCAAATAATGCCACATGGATTGTGTCAAAATTCACATAATGCCACACGGATTGAGCCAAAATTTACATAATAACACACGGATTGAGCCAAAATTCACATAATGCCAAATGGATTGAGCCAAAATTCACATAATGCCACACAGATTAAGCCAAAATTCACATAATGCCACACGGATTGAGCCAAAATTCACATAATGCCACACAGATTGAGCCAAAATTCATAACATGCCAAATGGATTGAGCCAAAATTCACATAATGCCAAATGGATTGAGCCAAAATTCACATAATGCCACATGTATTGAGTCAAAATTCACATAATGCCCCACGGATTGAGCCAAAATTCACATAATGCCACACGGATTGAGCCAAAATTCACATAATGCCACACGGATTGAGACAAAATTCACATAATGCCACACAGATTAAGCCAAAATTCACAATACGCTTCATAAACAGGGACATTGTCCACCAAAGGCGCGCATTAAACATTTACACCATAATGTCCATTGCACGTTAAGTTACACGGCATGATGTCCATTATGTATTATGCCAAACACCATAATGCCTATTAAAAATTATGCTACATACAGTAAGTGCTGCTTATCTACATGCTCATTGCCAAGGGTTCCATGCTCATTGCCAGAGGTTCCATGCTCGTTGCCATGTGGGATTACATGCTCATTACCAACGGGGAATACATGCTCGTGGTAAATGGGGGACAGCCGCCAGGCAGAAGTGATAGCCACTGACAGTGGCAGAGCCTGGCTGTATTCTGAGCACTGCAGGTCCCAGCTATTTGAAATAATACCCATTTCACACCAGAAAATGCATTCCCAGGTTGGCCCATTTTACACCAGCCTAGTCCCTGCATTTTCTGGTGTGAGGGGGAGAGAAAACCACCCCTTTCCCCCCTTTAACCAGTTATCTAATTTAACCAGCTACATCTTCGGAACTAACTGACCCATATAGATGAGACAAGTATCATATTGAAGAACTTTTGAGTGGGCTTTGAATGATTTTGGTCCAGTGAAACTGGAACGTTTGGTTCCAGAGTAATCTTCCCTCAAAGAACATGAACAGCCATGAAATTACATTTAAAAAATCGATTTACACGCTATATCTCTGGAACCGATTGACCGATATGGACCATCTTGATATTATATTGAAGGCCCAGCGATTTGGAATTGAATGACATCAACGACAAGCTCCTGTGATGCCAGGGGGTAATTGGCAGCCATCAGAACCGGGTGGGGGTTGGAATTGACGGGTCCCATATTATCATATGTGGAAAAAATGTTACAGCTTTGCCAGACGATATCTCCGGTTCCCAGGGGGCTAGAGACATGGGGCTGGGCTCATTTGAAAGCTCTGGTCCTCATCTTCAAAGTGCCCCCCCCCCCCCCCTGAACACATGCTTCACTACATATTAATTTAAATCAGGATGTGCAAAGTATTTTACAATTCCAGTAATGGTTGTGTAGTTGTAGAGTGCAGGCTGTAGGTTACATAGTGTTCACTCTAGAATTTTTTTAGGGCAGGGTGCTGACCACGGGGAGGGCACATTTTTCAGTCAGGAAGGCACATTTTAATTTTAAAGGGCAAAATGATGCGATATAATATATATATATATATATATATAATATATATATATCTATATCGAGAGAGATCGAAGCAGAAATTTTAAAGGGGGGGGGGATTGAAAAGTGAAGGATGGGGTTATGTGCGCGCCGAAGGCGCGCTCGCTCCAGAAAAAAGGGTGTGGTCACCTAAAGGGGGAGTGGTCACCTAAAATGGGACGTGTCCTTGAATGTAGTGTGCCACACCATATACCTCTTATGTACATTATGCAACACAATAGTAGACCTCCTTATACTTGCCCCATAAACATTATGCCACACGGAATCAGACAAAATTCAGTTTAAGGTGCCCATACATGGAGCCAAAATTCACGTCAGGCCACCCAGATTAAGAAATAAATTCACGTTTTACAGTGTAGAGCGATAAACAAAGTCAGCTCCTCTTAACACAGCATTTAACATGGCAGCTAGGAACTGATTGGCTGTTACATTATCTCTCTCCACTTTACAGTCTTCAATCATTAGTACATCTCCCCCATATAAAGAAGTACTGTAAGGTGATTGCACATGCGTTGCCTTTGGGGCATATTCCCACTGCAGCCTAGTAACCCATGCACAGCAGCAAGTGGGCACACCAGGGACAGGGCTTGGGCAATCTGCAACACAGTTATACAGCAAATGCAGAGCAGAGTAGCCAGGTTCCCAGTAAGGCAGAGTCCAGCCAGGCACGGCAGCTACAGACACACACACAGAGCCATCTCACCTCTTTTTAGTTCGTTCACTGCCCGTTAAACCAGCCCTGGCCCCCGGCTGATTTCACCACACACCACTAGACTGGAGCAGCAAGGATGCAAATTTGTGGGGACAGGACAAAAGGCAAGGCAGGACCGAGTTAGACTGCGAGGGGGGTTAGGCAAAGGCCGCAGGAAGTGGGGGTTAGAGTTAGGCACTTTGACAATGGGGTTATGGTCAGGCTAAGGCAATAGAGGGGAAAACTGTGGGTGTGTGTGTGTGTGGGGGGGGGGGGGCTGGGTTAGGGGGATAAGGTTAGGGCACTGTTGCGGTTCTCTGTATTGGGATGCTGGGAATACCGGCATTCTCACTGCCGGTATATCATATGTATTCCATAACATAGACATGGATTGAACAGCGTCAAGACCAGGACAGATGGAGCAGAGAAAGGACAGAGGGGACAGTTGAGAGTAGTGACAGGGACAGTACATAGGTGACACTTATAGGTATAGAGAGGATAGGGACAGGAGAGAGGAATGACAGCAACAGATAGAGGGGACAGGAACATGACATTGAGGAGAGGACAGAGGTGCCAGGACAAGGGGACATGACAGATCAGTGCAGTGGGGGTCAGGAAGGAGGCAATGGTGACAGTATAGAGTGGGCAGGTAGAAGACAGTGGGGAGAGAGGTGTCTCGCTGGCTGTAACAGAGAAACATTTTTATATGTACTCACAGCCAGCTCCGCACCCGATCAGTCTATCAGCAGCGTCAGCACCTCTTCTATGGCCGGGACAAGGATCAGCAGGTGCTGGATCCTAGTGTTGGAGAGAAGTGATGGGGCCACATGTACTTTCCACGGAGCAGCACTCATGAGGCCTCGGCAGATGGCAGGATCACCGGGGAAGCCGGGTCAGCCCGGCATCGGTGCGCATGTAGCGGGTACTGCGTGCGCCTACCAGGTGCCCGCTGCTGCTGCACTTCCTGTTCTCGTGAGATGATATCACCATCATCTCACGAATTTCCGACACTGACAGCCACCAATGAGAAAGTTCTCAGCGGCATGTCAGCGCAGCAGGGATGGAGGGGCGGAGAGAGTGGCAATATCTGACACTGACAGCCACGAATGAGAGAGTTCTCAGCGGCATGTCAGCGGGCCGCGGACAGTGAAAGGGCGCATAGTCCTACACAAGAAAAGGGAAGGGCGCATTTAGAGGTCTAAAAAACGGGCAGGGCGCAGCGCCCTGCAAAAGAAGCCTAGCGGGAACACTAGTTACAGGCATGTGTGATGTGTAAAAATGCTTTGGTTAACACTATCAAATCTCACCTGCAGGTTCAAAATCCGCTACATTGCGATGATATGGATGAACCACAACAGCAGGCTGGGAGTCTGGAGCTTTGGAAAAAACATGGCAGACTTCTCAATATGGACATTACCACTTAAACTGCACTTTTATTTCTGCCTAATGTAAACATTTGTTAAAATATGTATGGTAGCCTTACTCAACTTCCTAAACCAAAAATGTAAGAAATATTATGCACCCATCATGCTTCATCTAAATAAAACATGAACACATTTCAGTATATAATGGCTGTCATTTTAATTAATCATATACATAATCATGTTCAACATGTCAAAGTTTCACAGGAATAGTTGTAAACCTAACCAGTGGCTAGGTGTACAATCACATGAACAACCACTACAGGTTGACAGTGATAACGTCAACATGGTTTAAAGGTCGACAGATCCAAGTCAACATGGTTGTTTAATCACCACAATTTATGATCAAAACACACACTACTGGATGTTCAATTAGTAAAAAACACCTTTTGCACATGTAATCTGAGAACAAATCATACCAAATGCATGTATACCTTCTCCATATCGACATTTACAGCATGTTGATATTTAACCCCTTCCTGACGCAGCCAGTTTTTGCCTTCCTGACAGAGCCATTTTTTTCAAATCTGACATGTATCACTTAAGTGGGTATAACTTTTTTTTGCTTTTACTTATCCCAGTGATTTTGAGATTGTTTTCCCGTGACACATTGTACTTTAAATTAGTGGTGAAATTTGGTCGATACAGTTTTTTTTTTTTGGGGAAAAATACCAAAGTGTCGTGAAAAAATGGAACATTTTGCTATTTGCAAAATGTTCCATTTTCTGCTTGTGAGACAAATAATCATATCACTCAAAATAGTAAATAACTAACAAAGACCATATCTATTCTTTATTTTTAAATCATTATTTAAACGCCTTTATTTTTTTTGGACGCTAGGGGGCAGCAGAGTCTAAATTTTACACTACATGCATTTCAACGCTACTTTTGGCTATTCACTTTTTAACAGCCAATAGCAGCGATCGCCCAAGACGGGAGGCATCGCTGCCCCCCCTGGGCAATGAGGGAGGATGTCTGCTGTCAGGGACAGCAGACATTGGCCCTTATTCTGATCGATGCGGATATTCCCGCTTGCGTACGGGCCGCCGATGTTTATCTTCTGCGCATGTGCAGAGGTCACTCTGCGCATGTGCAGGCGATTTCGCCGCAAGGATTCTCTATACGCCGTAGAGGGGCGTGAGGGGCTACTTATCCTCATTACCCTATGCATACGCCCCGCGTTTCATGGGCGTTCCCATGCAAACTCGGGGCGTATGCATGGTAATGAGGCCGTGATGCGTGGATACGGGGCGGGCATCTGACATCGCCGGATGTCAGCTGCCCGCCCCCATACAAGATTTCACACGGACAAGTGTCCGTGTGGTCTTGTGTTGCGGGACCTGGTGGAGCGTGCGGCCCTGCATTCGATGTTCAGCGACCATCGAATGCAGGGGCTGCTCCCACCATGGAGGAGGCGTATCCCCGTCCAATTTCATGCGGATCGCCACATATCCGCGTACGGACGGCAGGTGGCGATCCGTATGGAAGGCGGGGATTCGCCTGCACGGTCGTGGCCGCATATTCTGATCGGGCCGAACCGATCAGAATAAGGGCCATTGTCCCTCTGCCACCTCGTCCCGAGACGGGGTGGCAATTTAAAGTCATGACGTATATATACGTCATGTGTTGGGAAGTACTTCCCGGCCATGACGTATATACACGTCAAATGTCGGGAAGGGGTTATTGGGGTTACAATTAGGGATGTGCACCGGCTACTTTTTGGGTTTTGGGTTCTGATTACCTTCAGGTTTTGGGTTCTAATGGGTTTTGCCAAAACACCCCCTAAACGTTTTGGGTTCTGATTTTGTTTAAAAAGCATAAAAACTGCTAAAATCGAAGAATTATTTATTTATTTTGCTCCTACACTATTATTAACCTCAATAACATTCATTTCCACTCATTTCCAGTCTATTCTGAACACCTCACACCTCACAATATTGTTTTTAGGGCAAAAGGTTGCACTGAGGTAGCTGGATAACTATTTTTAGCCACACAAGTGTGCGGCACAAACACGTGGCTCATGTAAGAGTGGCACTGCAGCGGCAGACAGGATGGCAGTTTAAAAAACTAGGCCCCAAAAAGACCCCTATCTGGCTTGATCGTTTATCATGTGCAGCCAAGGAGCAGTGGGCATTTCGTGCAGCACAGAGTTTGTCTGCAAGTGTGTAACTGTTTCGATCAGTTTAACATCCAACAAGACCCCTATCTGGCTTGATTGTGTGATTATGATAATTATTAATTAATGTAATCTGATTGTTTAATTTTGTGATTATTATTCATTTATTAGCAGTCATCTCTTAAATCATTGCCTAATGGGTGGAGGGGAGGGGGCTAATCAATTTTAAGGTGGCAGATGGAAGTTCCTCCACCTCTCTAGGACCCCTGGGTTGGAGATGTATCGCTTTTCAGCAACCGGTGTCTTACTATCTAACCGTACATGTACGGGTAAGCAGCCAACAAGACCCCTATCTGGTATGTGAGGGCTATCTGGCTGCTACTTCTGTCACTCAATTGATCGCTAAGGTGTATTCAGCTATCTGGCTTGCTAGGCGGGTGTTCCCTTTCCTCACTGCTTCATATGCGTCCCTCCCGAAGCTGCGCGCTTGGTCGATTTGGATGTTCTTTCCCGATAGAGAAGTACTGATCTTCGCTCAAGGTTTAACGAGTAGCTGCACTCCCCTGCTACAACCTCAAAATAAGTACCACGACCCCTATCTGGCTTGATTGTGCACTGTTTACACAGTGCAGCAGAGGAGAGGTGGGCGTTTCATGCAGCACGTAGTTTTTGTGCAAGTGTGTAACTGTTTTGATCAGTTTAATATTCAACAAAACCCCTATCTGGCTTGATTATGTGATTATGATTATTATTAATTAATTTAATGATCTGATTGTTTAATTTTATGATTATTATTCATTTATTACCAGTGTGAATATGATTATTATTAATTAATTTAATCTGATTGTTTTATTTTTGGATTATTATTCATTTATTAGCAGTCGTCTCTTAGGGAGGGGAGGGGGCTAATCAATTTTAAGGTGGCAGATGGAAGAGTTCCTCCACCTCTCTAGGACCCCTGGGTTGGAGATGTATTACTTTTCAGCAACCGTTGTCTTACTACCTAACCGTACATGTACGGGTAAGCAGCCAACAAGACCCCTATATGGGATGTGAGGGCTATCTGGCTGCTACTTTTGTCACTCAATTGATCACTAGGGTGATTCAGCTATCTGGCTAGCTAGGCGGGTGTTCCCTTTCATCACTGCTTCACATGCGTCCCTACCGAGTGCAGCCAAGGACCGGTGGGCGTTTCGTGCAGCACAGAGTTTCTGCGCAAATGTGTAACTGTTTCGATCAGTTTAATATTCAAAAAGACCCGTATCTGGCTTAATCGTGTTTACGATGTGCAGCCGAGGAGCAGTGGGATTTTCGTGCGGCACTGAGTTGTTCTGAGAGTGTGTATCTGTTTTGGTCAGTTTAATATCCAATAAGACCCATATCTGGCTTGATCGTGTTATTATTATTAAATGTAATCTTGGGAAGTAGGAAGACCCCGTGGACTCAAGTTACCAGGTATCCGCGCGACAGAACAGCGGCCGCTAATGCAGCTTTTTGGTGCTAAGTGACAGCCCCGGAGACAACGGTGCGGAGGTCATGAAAGAAAGTCAGGAGATGGAATACCACGTGGATCCCACTAACTCTGCCATTTCACCAAAGAAACGTGATTGTTGCAGCCCAATGGGATTATTTGAGAAATTCATGGCAGAAACCTCATTTAACACCTTGTCTGATCCTGAAGCTGATGTGCATTTTGTCTCCGTGCTGAAAGATCCCAATCTCAAATGGCAGACTGAACAACCTGTGGATAGCCATATTTCCAAAAATGTGAATGGACTTATTCTGAGCAATTCCTCGTTGACTGAGAAGATACAATTCATGATTAGCAAAGTTAAAACTAAGAGAAATGACCGATCTTGCCAGCTGCTGGGATACTGGAATGCAGATTGCAGTGAAAATCATCAAATTCGCAGATTACACCACTATCATCAGCCTAATCAAGGATGGTGATGAGACCGCCTACAGGCATGCAGTGGAGAAGCTGACGCAGTGGTGCAGCAGCAACAACCTCGATCTAAACCCCCACCAAAACAGTTGAGATGGTGGTCGACTACAGGAAAAAAACAAATGCACTAGTCCCGCTAATAATAGCCAACACAGTGGTGTCGCGGGTTGAATCCTTTAATTTTCTGGGGCCAACTATGTCCAGCGACCGAAGATGGGGACTAAACATAACCACAAACATCAAAAAGGCCTCTGTTCTTCCTGGGAATACTCAGGAAATTCAACATCCCACGGGAGCTGCTGTGCGTATTCTACACCGCCATCGTGGAGTCTGTCTTATGTTCCTCGATCACAATCTGGTACGGTGGCACAAGCGAGAAAAACAAACAAAAACTGCAGAGGGTAGTGAAGACTGCAGAAAGGATCATAGTGACCGACCTCCCCTTTCCCCGATAAGGGATCTGTTCTCATCCAGGGTAAGGAAACGCGCTGAGTAGATCGCAAAGGAGAAGCTGCATCCTGGTCACAACCTGTTTGACTTCCTAACATCCGGAAGACAGTTCAGGTCCATCCCTGTCAAAACGTCCAGATCCGCAAGAAGCTTCTTTCCGTTAGCCGTCCTTCACATGAACAATCCAATCAAAGTGAATGCAATCCCAATAACAACAGCCAAACAATGTGTCCCTACTTGGCGACCTGACAACCATAGTCCTAGCTAGAAATGAAATGCTTGTAATGTCTTTATGTAATGTCCTCATCCCCTTTTCATCCCTGCTTGATGCTGCACTGTAATCCACAAAAAAATCCTAGTGTGCGCAATAAAGTTGATTCTATTATATTCTATTCTAAAGAAGTACAGGTACTGGATGAGCTGGAGAGCTGTTCCAACCAGAAGGGTCAGGGAGATCACATTCTCACCAAGAATGAAGATGGTGACACAATTCTAGAAGAGGACAGAGAACAATCTCATGCACACGAGACCACTGTGCTTGATACAAGACAGACCAGAGTCCACCTAAAGGTGTCGGCTAGTACAGCATCCCTAAAAGTATCAAGGCTAAAAAAAAAAAGGGTGAGAGCTGCAGTGGCAGACTCCCACATTAATGCAGGGTGAGAGCTGCAGTGGCAGACTCCCACATTAATGCAGGGTGAGAGCTGCGACCAGCCGAGGAGCAGTGGGCGATTGTTGCAGCAATCAATTACTATCATTAGTGGAATGCAAACAGTCTTATGCATTGAAAAGACAAGTCCCACATATGAATGACTCTCAGCAGTAGGAATAATGAATGGTGATGCAAGATGGAATTGTCCTTGGGCCCTCCCACCCACCCTTATGTTGCGAAAATAGGACATGCACACTTTAACAAACCAAAGATTTCAGCAACAGGGCTACAAAACTGTGGCGGAAATGATTGGTTTGTTTGGGCCCCCACACAATAAAAACAATTCATAATATCTCCCTGTATAAACTGGCTCTACAGCGACAAGATGTCATCGTCACTCATCATACTCCTCCTCTGATTCCTCGCCCCCTTCAGTGTGTACTTTCTCATCCTCACAGATGATCAATTCGTCCCCGCTGGACTCCACAATCACTGGTCCCGTTATAATCTCTGGAGGCATTTCCTGGTCTTCATTGAATTATTTATCATTTATTTTGTTAAACATAATTTTCTCTACATTTTTCGGAAGCAACCTCCTTCGCCGCTCACTGACCAGGTTCCCCGCTGCACTAAAAGCTCTTTCGGAGTACACACTGGAGGGGGGACAACTCAGGTAAAATAGAGCCAGTTTGTACAGGGGCTTTCAAACTTCCTTTTTCCCTGAGAGTACAGGTAAGGACTGTCTGAAATGTCTACTTGGATGCTGTCACCAAAGTAATCCTCCACCATTTTTTCAATGGTGACAGCATCCAATGCACTTACAGTAGACATGTCAGCAATCGTTGGCAGGTCCTTGAGTCCGGACCAGATGTCCAAACTCCCTCCTGCCTACCCCGCATCCCCGCCAGCGGGTTGTGTGGGCAATCGCAGCTGTTTCCTCACAGGCACAGGTGGGGGAGAAAATGAAGGAGGCGCTGGGGCCGTGTCACGGTCCCCTTCAGATGACAAACTCCTGAATAGCAGGTCTTTGCACCTTTGTAGACTTGTGTCTGCCGGAAATAGAGACACAACATATGCTTTAAACCGAGGATCGAGCACGGTGGCCAAAATGTATTCCTCTGACTTTAACAGACTGACCACCCTCGTATCCTTGCAAAGCGTATGGAGGGCTTCATCCACAAGAGCGACATGCTTTGCGGAATCGCTACGCTTTAGCTCCTCCTTCACTTTCTCCAGCTGCTTTTGCAACAGCCTGATCAGGGGAATCACCGGACTAATGCAGGCAGTGTCGCAACTGACTTCACGTGTGGCTAGTTCAAATGGCTGGAGAACCTTAAACAAAACGCGAAATTCAGCCTCCACTGCGCTTGAGTCAGGTGCAGCCCCGCTCCTCTGCCTATGTCGTAGGTGGCCGTGTAGGCTTGAATGGCCTTTTGCTGCTCCTCCATCCTCTGCAGCATATAGAGGGTGGAGTTTGAGCGTCACCACCTCTTGTTTAAACTGATGACAGGGCAGGTTGCAGAGTTTTTGCTCCCGCTCCAGCCTTTGGCAGGCAGTGGAAGAATGCCAAAAGTGTCCGCAAATTTTTCGGACCACCGCAAGCATCTCCTGCACGCTCCTGTCATTTTTGATGAAATGCTGCACCACCAAATTTATTGTGTGGGCAAAACATGGCACGTGCTGGAAATTGCCCATGTTTAATGCCTGCACAATGTTACTGGCGTTGTCCGACACCACAAATCCCCAGGAGAGTCTAAGGGGGGTAAGCCACTGGGAGATGATTTCCTCAAGTTTCTCTAAGAGGTTGTTGGCAGTGTGCCTCTTCCTGAAACCGGTGATACACAGCGTAGCCTGCCTTGGAAGGAGCTGGTGTGCAGGAGATGCTGCTGCTGCTGTGGAAGGCGATGCATCTACCCAGTGGGCTGTCACAGTCATATAGTCCTTAGTTTGCCCTGATCCACTTGTCCACATGTCTGTAGTTACGTGTACAGTGGGTACAGCTGCATTATTCAGGGAACTGAGGACACTTTTTCTGACGTACCTGTACATCGCGGGTGTCGCCTGCCTAGTGAAGTGGAAGCTAGATGGGATTTGGTACCGGGGACACAATATCTCCATCAACCATTTAAATCCCACTGCATTGATGGCGGACCCCCAGACGCACGTCTAACACCAACATAGCTGTCAAGGCCGCAGTTATCCGCTTTGCCTAAGGGTGACTGCAGTCGTATTTCATCCTCATGGAAAATGACTGTTGGACGGTCAATTGCTTAGTGAAAGACGTAGCGGTCTTACGACTTCCCCTCTGGGATGATGACTGACTTCCAGGAGCAGCGTCAGTAGAAGTAGGCGTAGCGCTGCAGGATCCTCCAGAGGAATCTATGGAGTCAATCATGCAGGTGAGATGGCCTGCAGGACTCCCCCCCCCCACCCCCGATCTGGATCGAGGAGGAATTTGATGAGGAGGGAAGTTGGTGGTGTGCTTTTCAGGCGTTTGACTCCAAAAGGAGGATCAAGGGATTTAGGTGGGTACTTGTTTCCTAGCACGGCCACAATCTCGGCCATCGGGTGTCATTTTCAGTGGTCTGCGACGCGACTGACGCGATGCCCCCGATTTTCCCATTGAAATGCATTGAAAAAAGTCAATATTGCGTCGGTCGCGTCGTATGCGGCTAAAAAAGGCTTAAATGGTCCAGACGCGATGCCCCCGATTTCCCCATAGGGAACAATGTTAAATGCCTCAATTTACCCGTGATGCCCCCGATTTCCCATAGGAATCAATGTTAAATGGCTCAATTTACCCAAATCATCATAGGGAACAATGGTAAATGGGCCAGAAAACCCAAAAAACACCCCAGAACCGTGAAATGTCCCTCCAAAAGTAGTTGACGCCACCCCACGATCAACGCGAACCCGAAGCGTGGCGAGCGCAGCGAGCCCGCGAGGGTCGGCGGTACGCGTCCTCCGACCTTTTCATACCCCCACTATCCACGTCGGCGTGGAGTTGAGAATAGAATAGTGTGGCGAGCGCAGCGAGCCACCGAGCCCAAAGCGCTGCGAGCGCAGCGAGCCCCGCGTGGGGACGCGGATACCTTCACAGGTAAACGCGGCCCTTCGCGGGCTTCACAGGTATCCGCGTCCCCTCGCGGGGCTCGCGCTCGCCACGCTTCGGGCTCGGTGGCTCGCTGCGCTCGCCACACTATTCTATTCTCAACTCCACGCCAACGTGGATAGTTGGGGTATGAAACGGTCGGAGGACGCGTACCGCCGCCCCCTCGCGGGCTCGCTGCGCTAGCCACGCTTCGGGTTCGCGTTGATCGTGGGGTGGCGTAAACTACTTTTGGGAGGACATTTCACTGTTCAGGGTTTTTTTTGGGGGTTTCTGGCCCATTTACCATTGTTCCCTATGATGATTTGGGTAAATTGAGCCATTTAACATTGATTCCTATGGGAAATCGGGGGCATCGCGGGTAAATTCAGGCATTTAACATTGTTCCCTATGGGGAAATCGCGGGCATCGCGTCGGGACCATCGCATGCACTAAAAAATCGGGTGCGATGGTCCCGACGCGATGCCCCCGATTTTTCCTCACGATGCCCACGATCATGATCGTTGTGGCCGTGCTAGGAAACAAGTACCTTTAGGTGTCCCTGGACTGCTAGCCGCAGTTCCTGAACTAAACACTGATTTATGAAGGTTGTTTAGGTGATGTCGTAGGGAGGATGTCCCTAGGTGGGCAAGATCCTTACCCCTGCTTATTGGAGTTTTACATAAGCTACAAATGGCAATACATTTGTTGTCCGGATTCGAATAAAAAACATTCCAGACCGTAGAGGTGGATTTATTGGTCCTGTGCCCAGGCATGACGATGGGCTTTTTCATCCCATGGACAACAACTTTTCCCCCCCCAAGGTGCCTCATTCCCCCCTGGTGCATTATTTAAGCAAACCACCTCTCCATCCTCCTCGTCAACTTTCTCCTCAGTGCCAGCTACATCAATATCCTCCTCCTGGTGTACAACATCACCTTCATTAATAAAATCTGGAACTAGACTGTGGGTGACCCTTTCAGCATATGCAGAGGGCGTACTGCAAATGGTGGAAGGAGCCACCTCTTCACGTACAGTGATGGGAAGGTAAGGCATCACAACTACTGCCACCCTAGGACTCTCCTTGGGGATTTGGGATATGTCTTTAGAAGGCAGAGTTTTTTCAGAGTTTTTTGAGTCGGTGTCAGCCTAACTCTCTTAAATTTCCTATTGGGTGGGGGGAGAGGAGGAGGACTTTGATCGTCATGTGAAGCTGCACCACTAGTCATGAACTTAGGCCATGGCCTTTGCCGTTCCTTGCCACTCCGTGTCATAAATGGCATATTGCCAAGTTTAAGTTTCTCTTCCATCGATTTACATTTACTTTTTCGATTCCTTCTACGAGACTTTGGTTTAGATTGTACATGCCCTCTGCTTTCACACTGGGCATCGGCCGTGGCAGACGACGTTGTTGGCATTTCATCGTCTATGTCATGACTAGTGGCAGCTGCTTCAGAACTATGAGGAAGTGGATCTTCATCTTTCCCTATTTTTTTAACCTCCATATTTGGGATCTCCATTATTTTTGTGGAGTTATGTCACAGGACAGCACCACTGGAGTGCAATTAATATGTCAGTAAGTATGCACCAGCAGGCAGGTATTACAGATACGGCAGTACTAGGCACCAGACAGGTAGATAAGGCAGTACTAGGCAGTGGGCACCAGACAGGTAGATACGGAAGTACTAGGCACCAGACGGTAGATACGGCAGTATTAGGCAGCGGGCACCAGACAGGTAGATAAGGCAGTACTAGGCACCAAACGGTAGATACGGCAGTATTAGACAGTGGGCACCAGACAGGTATATACGGCAGTACTAGGCAGTGGGCACCAGACAGGTAGATATGGCAGTACTAGGCACCAGACGGTAGATACGGCAGTATTAGACAGTGGGCACCAGACAGGTAGATACGGCAGTACTAGGCACCAGACAGGTAGATTAGGCAGTGGGCACAAGGCAGGTAGATATGGCAGTACTAGGCACCAGACAGGTAGATACAGCAGTACTAGGCACAAGATAGGTAGATACATCAGCAATACTAGTATATGTGCACCAGCAGAATTTATAATAATTAATTTTATTAGGTACTGGTTGGCTGTGGCACACGTCAGTGCACCAGCAGCATGGAATTATTTTTTACAGTTCCACACAGCACTGCAGGACAGGTATTATTTTTTAATTAAATTATATATAGCAGCCTAGTAGGTACTAGGTAGGTACACTTAGGCAGTAGCAGTGCCAGTGGCAACAGTGGACTGAGTAAATAATACTGGCAGCCTCTATTATACTACTATATATAATTAAATATTAATATAGCAGCCTAGTAGGTAGAGAAACTACTACGTAGGTAGGCAGTAGCCCTGCCTGTGGCCACCACAAAAGGTATTTACAGCAGTAGCAGACTACTATATGCACCAGCAGAATTTATAATAATTAATTTTATTAGGTACTGCTTGGCACTCAGTGGCACACGTCAGTGCACCAGCAGCATGGAATTATTTTTTACAGTTCCACGCAGGACAGGTATTATTTTTTAATTAAATTATATATAGCAGCCTAGTATGGAAGGTAGTGGTAGGTAGGTACACTTAGGCAGTAGCACTGCCAGTGGCCTGAGTAAATAATACTGGCAGCCTCTATTCAGTGCAGGCAGCATCAGTGGACTATATATATAATTATAATTATTAATGTAATATATAATATTAGGTACAGCACAGCACCAGAGGTAGGCCACAGCACAGAGGAGACAGTAGTACTACAAGTACACAGTTAGACTGTCCTCCTTGCTAGGGTGATCCCACCCTAAGCAGAGAGGAGAACAGAGTACACAGCAGCACTGAGGGAGACAGCCCCAACGAATAAAATATTGCGGTCAAGCTCAAGTTTAAGCCCCAGCAGCAGCACCAACACACCCTCTCCCAACCCACTACTAGACTGGAGTGAAGATGGCGGGCACGGGAGCCGCTATTTAAAGCCTCGCAAAATCCGGCGCCGGGTGATGATGTTTTGCCCACGCGGCCGGACCCGAGTCAGGTGGGAATCTCCGAGCTCTGCTCGGAACCGTGCTCGGATTGATGACGTTCGTGGGGACTCGGATCTCCGGAATCCGAGTCCGCACATCTCTAGTTACAATATGAATGTGTGTGTTTCCTCAGTCTCTGTTTATTCACTATTCCACTTTCACCCAGTCACATTACTTGTATGTTTATCACACAGTAATTGCTTTTGTGGAACTACATGACCCAGACAAACCCACAATGTATTAACTATCAACCAACACTTTCATAAGGCCACCTTCTTGGGATGTGTATGAACAGACATAAGAACACATCATAATTGCAGGTGAACATGACAATGCAAAGTTGAATGTGTACATGTGTTGACACTTACCAGTTTGCGGTGGAGTGGGGGGCCTTTCTGTGTCCGCAATGTGCACGCCTGGTAGCACCTCGGGTGGTATTATTCTGCGTAGCAGCCTCTCGTATGCCTTGAATGTGACATGCTGCCTAGGTCCGACTCCCGTGCGACAGGCCTCTTTCTGTTCCATGGCAAGCTTTGATTTGAGGAGGCCCTTAATGTCGTATCATTTTTTAACATTCCGCACACTCCTCTACTTCATAGTAGTTTTCATCAGAGGTAGTTGAAACAGCTGTCAGGATACAGCTGTCTGTTTGTGCAAACGATGTATGTACAATAAATCTACTTTTTCTTCACCTACAATTCCGCGTGCCGGTTCCATCCTTCCAAAAGAAGGGGGGTAAGTGCTCTCATATTGTTCATTAAGTTCCTGGCACCAGAGCCCTGCTATATGCTTATTGAGTGCCATCCTGTTAAACCAACTGCTATATATATATATATATATATATATATATATATATATATATATATATATATATATATATATGTTATATCTTCAGCCCGGCACTCCCTTAGTACAGACGTCCACCGTGGTTGCCCTCAGGTAAGAATGGTATAGGATGGCAGAAACAAACAGCGGCACTCTACGGGTTTTCAAAAAGGTGATTTATCTGTGTCCAGAATTTTGGGGTAGTGGTTACCCTGTTGTCAAGGTGTACAGACTGTACACCTTGACAGTGGCGGATTCAGGGGGAGGGCACCCGGGCACATGCCCCCTATCATTTTGTAGCTGAGGACCAGGGCTTTCTAACGAGCCCAGCCCCGTGTCTCTAGTCCCCCGGGAACCGGAGATATCGCCTGGCAAATCTGTAACATTTTTTTCCCCATAGGATAATATGGGACCCGTCAATTCCGACCCCCACTCGGTTCCGACGGCTGCCAGTTCCCGCCCTGGCATTACAGAAGCTTATGGTTAATCTCATTCAATTCCAAATCGCTGGGCCTTCAATATGATACCAGGCTGGTCCATATCGGTCAATCGGTTCCAGAGATATTGCGTGTAAACCGATTTTTTTATTTTTGAAATGTAATTTCATGGCTGTTCATGTTCTTTGAGGGCAGATTACTCTGGAACCAAACGTTCCAGTTTCACTGGACCAAAATCATTCAAAGCCCACTCAAAAGTTCTTCAATATGATACTCATGTAAATGGGTCAGTTGCCTCCGAAGATATAGCCGGTTAAATGAGATAACTGGTTAAAGGGGGGGTGGGGGGGTGGTTTTCTCTCCCCCTCACACCAGAAAATGCAGGGATTAGGCTGGTGTAAAAGGGGCCAAACTGGGAATGCATTTTCTGGTGTGAAAGGGGTATTATTTAAAATAGCCGGTACCTGCAGTGCTCTGAATACAGCCAGGCTCTGCCACTGTCAGTGGCTATCACTTCTGCCTGGCGGCGGCTGTCCCCCATTTACCGCAAGCATGTACTCCCCCTTGGCAATGAACATGTAATCCCACATGGCAATGAGCATGGAACCTCTGGCAATGAGCATGGAACCCTTGGCAATGAGCATGTAGATAAGCAGCACTTATGTAGCATAATTTTTAATAGGCATTATGGTGTTTGGCATAATACATAATGGACATAATGGCGTGTAACTTAACGTGTAATGGACATTATGGTGTAAATGTTTAATGCGTGCCTTTGGTGGACAATGTCCCTGTTTATAAAGCGTATTGTGAATTTTGGCTTAATCTTTGTGGCATTATGTGAATTCTGGCTCAATCCGTGTGGCATTATGTGAATTTTGGCTCAATATATGTGGCATTATGTGAATTTTGTCTCAATCCGTGTGGCATTATGTGAATTTTGTCTCAATCCGTGTGGCATTATGTGAATTTTGGCTCAATCCATGTGGCATTATGTGAATTTTGGCTTAATCCATGTGGCATTATGTGAATTTTGGCTCAATTCGTGTGGCAGTATGTAAATTTTGGCTCAATCCATGTTGCATTATGTGAATTTTGGCTCAATCCATATGGCATTATGTGAATTTTGGCTCAAGCCGTGTGTTATTATGTAAATTTTGGCTCAATCCATGTGGCATTATGTGAATTTTGGCTCAATTCGTGTGGCATTATGTGAATTTTGGCTCAATCCATGTGGCATTATGTGAATTTTGGCTCAATCCATCTGGCATTATGTGAATTTTGGCTCAATCCATGTGGCATTTTGGGAATTTTGGCTCAATCCATGTGGCATTATGTGAATTTTGGCTCAATCCGTGTGGCATTAAGTGAATTTAGTTTCATTCCATTTGGCATCATGTGTAAGGGGGAAGTATTTTGTTGCATAATGTGTAGATGTTGTATATGGTGTTGTAGACTACACTCAAGGACACACCTCTGTTGAGTGGCCACACCCCTTTTCCGGAGCGCGCCTTCGGCGCGCATACAACTACATCCTTCGCTTTTGTCGCCATGGTGGGCCTGCATACTTTAAATGCCAGGGCCTATTTTTAATCCCATTCCCACCCTCTCTCTGCCGCTCTCTTAGCATGTACAACTGGCACCACTAACACTGCCCCTCCCCCACCTAAACCCTCTTTTATCATGGTGCCCCCCTGTCATTTTATCCTGGATCCGCCCCTGCACCTTGACAACGGGGTAACCACTCCCCGAAACGTTGGACACAGATAAATCACCTTTTGAAAACCCGTGGAGTGCCGCTGTTTGTTTCTGCCATCATACTGTGTGTATATATATATATATATATATATATATATATATTTATTTATTTATTTGTAATTAGCTATTTAGGAATTTCTAAATGTCACATTTCTACAACATAATTTAGCTTAAGTATAAGCACTTTGGTAATGTGTTGCAACCCAATGCAGATTCAGGTGTTGCAGTACCATGCAATTCAAGTGAGACACTTTTGTTGTATAATTTTTAGTTTTTGGTGGCGTTAGCAGATATATTGATACTAGGTGATTCATCGCGCCCTACGGGCGCTCTTCACACCGTCGTAAGGGGCTGCGCCCCCTCAATTTGTGAACATTTGTATATGAGAAAGATGGTTAGAATTGTATGACAGATGCCTGTATTGCAACTTGAGTTATAGGTGAAATGTGTTAAATAGAGAGCATATGATGTGGAAGGGGGTGTGTATTGTTTTGTTTAATTAAAAAGCGGTTACAGAGTAAGATGTACATTAATAGTGTGGATGGTACAGTGACATTTGTGGGTGTGGGGGGGGGGCTGTGTGTGCATGTTGTTTAGGTGTGTGTGTGTGTGTGTGTGCAATAGTATAGTAGGGTGTTTTTGAGTCAGCGGCTCCCCACTGGCGGAGGTCACAACACAGGAAAACAGGAGGCTGGGTAGTGATAGGGGTGTGTGGGCATAAGGGGGACTAAAGAGGAGGGTGGGAGATACTGTGCAGCTTCTGCCAGTGGGTGAGGGTCCAGTGTGGCAGTAGAGGAGTACAGGATGGTGGCCCTGAGTCAGTGTCTCCTCCTACTGGGTGGGAGTTAGTGTCCATGAGAGCAGGAGGCTGGGCTATGAGGCATGATAGGGGCATGTGGGCAAAACAGCGTCAGTGACTCCCCAGTGATGGAAGTTATGGTTCAGGAGAGCAGGAAGCTGGGTAGTGATAGGGGTGTGTGAGTATACGGGGGACTAAAGAGGGGCTTAGGGATGCTGTGAATTGTGGGAGGGGCGCGGGGGGTGCCGTGAATCAAGGGAGGGAGGGGGCGCAGGTGTCCGCGAATCGCGGGAGAGGGCGGGGGTCTGCAAAGCGTGGGAGGGGGCGTGAATTGCGGAAGTGGGGGGGTTGCGAATTGCGGGAGGGGGGGTGTGCGGGGGGTGACGTGAATCGTGGGAGGGGGCGTGAATCGTGGGAGGGGGGGTGCGCGGGGGGTCCGTGAATTGCGGGAGAGGGGGGCACAGGGCGCGATGAATCACCTAGTTGGTTATATATTCTTGGAGAAGGATGGTAGGATGTTGCTGTCATTCAGAATGCATTTACATAAACAGTAATAGTAGCAGTAAAAGATCTGACTTTTAAAACACCTACAGTAAAACAGAACAGGTGTTATATATTATACAAAGAATTGGTTGATGATGTGTAGGTTGACGTGCACATAGTTGTCACTGGAAAAAAATTGCTACAAGAAAAAATCAACACAGAAAGGTCAACACATGTAAATCTTGACATAAGTGTGGCACTTCATTGGTGTCCATGTCGACACATGAGAATGAATATGAAAACATTCAAAAAAGAAAAATAAATCTTCAAAAACTCATGTCAACCTTTTTCATTGTCGACCATATGTCATTGTCGGCATGTGCCATTTAATCCTGGGGTTGCCGTGAATCGCGAGCGGGGGTGGGGGGGAGGGAGGAGGTGAGGGGTGTCCGCGAATCATGGGATGAGGGGTCGTGGGTGGATGCCGTGAATTGCGGGAGGGGGGGGTTGCGGGGGTGTGTGGGTGCCCCGAATTGTGGGAGGGGGGGACGCGGGGGTATGCAGTGAATCGTGGGAGGGTGAGTCGCGGGGGGTTTGCCGCAATGACAGGAGGGGGGGTCAGGGGGGGGAATCGCGGTAGGGGGGGTCGCGGGGGGTGGGGGGTACCGCGAACCGCGGGAGGGGGGGCCCGGGGGGTTGGTGCAAATCGTGGGGGGGGGGTCGCGGGGTGTCACGGGTGGGGCCGCAAATCGCGGGAGTCGCCGCGAATTGCGGGGGTGTGTGCTGCGAATCGCGGGAGGGGGGTCGCCGGGGGGTGCCGCGAATCGCCACAAGAAAAAATCAACATAGAAAGGTCAACACATGTAAATGTTGACATAAGTGTGGCACTTAATTGGTGTCCATGTCGACACATGAGAATGAATATGGAAACATTGAAAAAGTGAAAAATAAATCTTCAAAAACTCATATCAACCTTTTTCATTGTCGACCATAGCCATGTCAGTGTTTTACATGTGCCATTTAATCGTGGGGTTGCCGTGAATGGGGGGGGGAGGTGCATACCTCCCAACATGACCCTCTCCAGGAGGGATACATTGCTCTGTTTCTGGACTTTCTTCTTAATTTATGGATTACCATCACCTGTGCTTCTTATCAATTACCCTGTTTAAAACAGGTGATGACAATCATATATTAAGATGGAAGTTCACAAACAGAGCATTCTGTCCCTCCTGGAGAGGGTCATGTTGGGAGGTATGGAGGTGTGGGGCGCTCACCTGGTGTGTCTGGTGAGTAGCTGTGTCTTTGCTGTGTAACATGGAGAGGCAGAGGGTGTGTCTGGCACTGTGGGCTCACTGGGCTGGTTCTCTGTCATGTGAGTCAGTCATGTGAGTCAGAGGCTCCACCCAGCGTTACAGCTTCAGACACACTTTGAGTGACAGATGTAGCCAAATATATAAGATATGATGGTACACAAGATAAAGCCAAATAGATTTTAAGCATATGGCTCTTTTAAAATATCTTTATTTCATTTTAACATTAAATTATTGAAAATGTATTTTGTTTATTCATTTGTGGTTGAACTTGTAGGTAACAGATGCAGTGATTTTTCTAGACCAGAAGTAGCCAACCCTAGCCCTCGAGAGCTACCAACAGTTCACATTTTCCAGACAACCTAGCTGCTGCACAGCTGCACTCAATAATCACTGACACATTTTAAAAGATACACAGATGGAGCTAATTAGCTCACTTGTGATTCTGTGAGGAGACCTGCAAAACATGCACTGTTGGTAGCTCTCGAGGACTAGGGTTGGCTACCCCAGTTCTAGACCATACTTGCCTACTTTAAAAATCTAATCTCCAGGAAAAAGCCTGATGTAGACGTCATCAAGCCCCGCCTCCAGCACTGTAAACACCCCCGATTTGCGGGGCCTCACGGAGGGGTGGAGCTACATGACACTATTTGCATATTTAACCCCTCCCCTCCTGGTGAATACCCGCAAATCGCGGTAATTCAGCGATGCGGCCGGGAAGGTGAGGCAGAATCCGGGAGGACTGCCCACCTTTCTGGGGGGCCGAGAGGGGAACCCGATTTCCGGGACCCTCCCCACCAAACCGGGAGGGTAGGCAACCCTGGTCTAGACTGTTTAAACATTCTGGGCCAGATTCTCTAAGCTTCAAAAGTGATAAAATGGAGAGTGATAAACAGCCAGCCAATCAGCTCCTGTCTGACATTTTTCAAACCTAGTCTGTGACATGGCAGGTAGGAGCTGATTGGCTGGCTGTTTATCACTCTCCATTTTATCACTTTTGAAGCTTAAAGAATCTAGCCATGCGATACCTTGACAACTACCCGGCTGCTGGACTGTGCACGATACATCGCATGCATCCATTAGCATTTACGTAACCTCTGATTGTGATCTGAGCATATCGGATCTGGAGATTGCAAGTGCTGCACAAAAGTTTTACTCGGATCCAGCAGCACTTGCGATCTCCAGATCCGATGTGTACAGATCAGAATTGGAGCTTAGGCACATCCGATTTGGCCACTTTTCACCCAATTTCTCTGCCTAGTCCTTTGGACGAAAAAAAGCCCAAATCCTACAAGTGTATGGCCAGCTTTACTTAGGGATGGGACATCCATGTTACCTATGTTTAAGCATTGGTCACAGAATATTAACAACAGTTAGATATTGACACCCCTGCACCTGCCATTTCCACCTCGCCGTTTCTAAAAAGCGAGGTGAAAACAGCGAGTGAGGCTGTCAAAACGACAAGGCTTGTGGCTATATGCAGCGGGATCGCTGCATTAGCGTTGAACCTTGCCATTCGGGAGAATCCTCTCCGGCTGACGAAATAGGGCGAGCGGCTGGTGAGGGGGTTAAACGGTGAGGACGGCTTGTTTTCGGTGATCCTCGCCAAAAACAAGCCACCCTCTCCATAAATACCCCCTTGTTGGCCACATTGAATATACCCCATACGGTGTATGTTTGTTTCATTCCTCGTATTTGTTCTACAAAAGGGTTAGTAAACATTTCATTCACTTACTGAACTGTGACAATGTTCCTCTGCAGTAAAAGATCACAATGCAGTTCAGAAACACAAAAAATCTATCTCAACAGTTATAAGCTTTTATAATATTATACCAGGCTTCTACAAAGCGCGTATGTCCACATGCAGCATGGCATTATAAAACCCGGAAGGGCATTCATACTTTTGTAACAAAATTGGGAGGAATGGACACAAATGGTAAGAAGGGTACACAATATAGAGATTTTGTTGCAGGGAAGATGATTTTTAAATCTGAATACAAATCAGTGCTTCAAACTGTGTCCATGTCAACTGTGTCGACATCAGGTCAAAAAACAGTGCAAACCCCCATGTCGACCTTTTGACTGTCAACCTTGCCCATGTCAACCTAATGCTTGTGTCGACCTAATGTCCTGTCGTCCTTGACCCATGTCGACCTTGACCCATGTCGACATTGCCACCTGTCGACCTAGTGGTGTCGACCTAGTTGGTGTAGACCTAACAACCCACACCCATTTCAAGTAGTTGGGTAGCGTTACTCCCCCCCAAAAAGTTCAGAAAACTTCTGCTCCCCAGGGATTTTCCCATTCCTCTTGTTCCCAAAATTTTGGGGGTGGAACTTTGGGTAGGCTCATAATAATATGAAATTGTTATTATACATTGAAAACCATACCCTAAACCATACCATACCAAAGTGCACCCCAAATTGATTGCAAAATAGTAAAAACAAGCTATCTTGAAAGAAAAGTTTTATTGCATGACCTCACCAATCACCATCACTACTACTGCTGCACCGCCGCGGATGCTGATTGAATGAGTATGTACATGGACAATAGTGCGCGCATGCAGTGGTGGTTACATGGTGCACACACATACATTTTGTCATTCAGTTGAGACAGTCAGGTATTGAGCGAGTGAGATTGTTCCTTGTGTTCAAGTGTTGACATGCCAAAACATGCATATTTTGTAGGATGTGCTTTACCTCACAGATTAGTTGGAAGAAGTAGGCTGATTTTTAAAACTTGTGGTTTTTAGTTTTAAGTTTTTTGACGTTAAGGGTGACATTCTATGCTTTGAGATAAATTCGCGTTTTTTTTATCGCACCACTTCGCCCAAGATTGGGCCGTTTTTCGCATATTTAATGAGTTCCGAAAAACGGGCCAAATAGTGCGAATAGGTGCGAGGTGGTGCAATGTCTTTAGTCCTGCAAATGTGCGATTTTCATGTCTGAAAATCGCACGTTTGCAGGAAAGCGCAAACTAAAAAAAAAAAAACGAGCGCGGGGTCCCCTGCCAGAGCATAACCAGCCCGGGCTCATTGAGCCGGTGCTGGTGACATAAAATCAGGGTCCCCGAAAAATAGGGGTCCCCTTGATTTAATGAAACCAGCACCAGGCTCAAGGTCCGGCGCTGGTTCCCAAAATACGGGGGACAAAATGACTAGGGGTCCCCCGTATTTTAAGAACCAGCACCGGACCCAACCAGCCAGCAGGGTAATGCCACAGCCGGGGGACACTTATTATATAAGGTCCCGCGGCCAAAGCATTATCCCCGTGGCTGGTCAGCATGGGCAGGGGTCCTGGGGAAGTGGGGACCCCCCCAATGAAGGGGACCCCCCCTCCAGGACTTACCAGCCCATGCTGAAAGTCCGGGGCTGTCCCCGATGCCCCTGGGCGGTGGGCATCGGGCTGATGGATTGTGTAAAAAAAAGAAAATAAACTATTGTTTTCTACTGGCGAACTATGAGTCCCAGCAAGCCTACCCCAGCATGCGGGGCATTAAAGGTCCCGCTGGCACTTGTAGTTCTACAGTACAAAAAATAGTTAAATAAAACACACTGACACCCTGTAAAATAAAAGTTTAATACACACATAACACACACATACTGATACTTACCTACCTTGAGTCCGTAGGTCGGTCCCTGGGTCCGGGCTCCGGGGCTCCAGGGCAGAAGAGTCCGGTTCCGGGGCCTTGGTCCTGGTTCCGGGGCTGGTCCTGGGGCTCCGGGGCTGGTCTGGGCTCCAGGATCCGATGAAGTCCACAGGGGTACCTGAGAAAGGAAATCCTACTCACCTGGTCCCCGGCGACGACATCGGCATCTTCTCCGGCAGACGCGCTGCTCCCGCCTGCTGTGGTACCCGCTCTCGGACTGGAGAGGCAAAGAGATTTTCATCTTCCACGCCTTTCCTCCGGATGATTCTATTGGCCGCCTAGCGGCCAATCAGGAGCCGCTAGGCCGCAAGGCGGCCAATAGTGGCATTCGGGAGGCGGAGCCGCACGATGTACACAAACACCGTGCGGCTCTCTGCTGTCCGGCTGGTTTCGGGTGTCGGTTTGTTTTTTTGCCAAGACCCTTACCTGGACTACGTCGCCCCGGGAAAGGTGAGTATGGTTTCCTTCCACAGCTTCCACATGGATTTCGTCGGACTCCGGACCGCCGACAGCGAGGACGACATGGACAGCGACGTCGACATGGAGCCAAAAGATGACACAGGACCAGAAGACAACACAGGACCAGGGCTACCTACGGAAAGAAGATAGGTAAGTATTAGTATGTGTGGGCTTTGTATGTATTAAAGTTTTATTTTAAGTATGTGTCAGTGTTTTTTATTGTACTATTTTTAATACTGTGGCACTACAAGACCCAGCGGGCCCTTTAATGCCCCGCAGGCTGGAACTTGTGGTTCTCCAAGTCCCAGCTTGCGGGGAGGCTTGCTGGGACTTATAGTGCCCCAGTATTAGACAATAGTTTAATCTTTTTTTTACACCAAGATCAGCTCGATGCCCACCGCCCAGGGGCATCGAGGACAGCACCAGGCTTCAGCCTGGTCAGATAAGTCCTGGAGGGGGGGGACCCCTTTATTGGGGGGTCCCCACTCCCCCAGGGCCCCTGGCCAGGCTGACTGGTCGGTAGGGCTGAATGCTTTGGCCGGGGGGACTTGTATAAAAAGTCTCCCCCCCGGCTGTGGCATTACCCTGCTGGCTGGTTTGGCCTGGGGCTGGTTCTTGAAATACGGGGGACCCCTACTCATTTTGTCCCCCGTATTTTGGGAACCAGCCCTGGACCTGGAGCCTGGGGCTGGTTGTTAAAAATCGGGGAACCCCTATTTGTCGGGTTCCCTGATTTTTAATTACCGGCCCCGGCTCCTTCAGCCTGGTGCTGGTTACAGCTGTGGGGGGGACCCCACGCCGTTTTTTTTTATATATTTTTTTTATATATTTTTTTACACTAAAGCCTGCACGGATCTGACTGATCCGTGCAGGCTTAAAGCAAATACGACAGGGAAAGCAAGGTGTATTTTCCTGTCGTATTTGCGTGGGTGTTTCACACCACTTAGCAGCCGTATTATCAGTACGGCTGCTTAGTACATCAGGAACCACCATTCTTTTGAATGGTGATTTCTGTCGTATCCTATCGATGGTGTAGACATTCGTATTTGTAAATACAAATATGAATGTCCCATCATTAGGAATACGAATTGTTGTATTTTCGGGATTGTAAATCCCGAAAATACAAATTCGTAAAAAAAAGGTGTATTTCTCCCTACGAATACACCTTTTTTCTACGAATCCATTTTAGTAAATGTCCCCCATAGACTGAGAATTACATACATTGCACATGATGACAGAAGTAGTACTTTGCAGATGTCAGTGACATATAATGAGAATTACATACATTGCACGTGATTACAGTAGTACTACTGTGCAATTGTCAGCAACATATACCGAGAATTACATTGATTGCACATGATTACAGACGTGGTACTGTGCAATTGTCACTGACATATACTGAGAATTACACCCATCACACATGATTACAGAAGTGGCACTGTGCAATTGTCACTGACAATACCTTTATTACAAATGTACGTAACTTCCCCCCAGCTGAATAATTAGAATAAGACAGCAATATTATTTATTAAATAATAATTAAGGGACAATGTTACAGTGTGTTTTTCTAACAGGGACAATAAAAGTCTGTATGATGGGAGCAACAATTTATATTTTATTATGTGACCACCAATTAGATTTCTTAAATAATAAAATTTGTTTTATCATAGAAACATTTTTTTTCCCATATTAGTGATCAATGAATATTGTCCCATTAATTTAATAAAGTATTGCTACCTTTGATTATATATTCCCCCCCCCCCCCCCTAATAATGATTGTTGTCTCCTTAGAAGCATATAATTGCACGCAAAAAGGGGTGGGGTCACGGGTTATATACAGTCACTGGTCTAAGGCTTTGCACTACACCCCTCTTTCTCTACCACCCTCATAGTAACTGTATTATACCTACTTGTGTGCTGATTTTGCCAAGTGTAAAACTGCTGCACATATCCCAATGTTTTATCAGTATATAGAGGTGAGTGGATGACGGTGTTATGTTATGGTTCGACAATTAGATATATACACAGTAATCAGAGGTGTAACTAGAACTTCATGGGCCCCATAGCAAAATACTGAAAGGCCACCCCCCCCTCCTGGCCAAACCCCCCCCCCCCCCCCCCCCCACCCAGCGAGGGGCAGCGAGGGGGATAGAGACATAAAAAACATAAATGGAATACTGTAATAATTATAAAATGATTTAAAAAATGCTACAAGCACTTATTGTCTCAATAAACCCCCTCTGCCACTGTGGGGATAAAATATCAGGGAGGTGGGGGTGAAACAGGATTTGGCATTTTGCCATACCAGGACAGCAGCAGCACAGATGTAACTCCAGTGCTCAGTGGGACCTGTCCACTGACTGCAGGTGACTGATGGGGCCTCTAACACTGTGCGATGGAGTACCATCCATGCTGCTGCGGCCATGGTATTTCTGATCCCTGACACCCTACTCCGATCTCTCCTGCCCCAGCCTTCCTCTCCTCCCCCGCTCCACTAACCCGTCCAGCTCCTCTTGGTGGCCCGGGTCCTCCTTCCCTGCCGGCCGCCATTTCATACTTGCAGCGCGATCGTTGCACGCTCCTCCGCTCCACACACCTGCATGTAATTGCCGCGCTGTGTGACAGGGTGCAGGGGGAGCAGCATTCCGGTGCCTCCCTGCACAGACTGCCGACGCGGATCGTGCAATTATTAACCTAAGTTAATGTTTAGAGCGCTTATATATGAGTGGTTGTCTTAACGAGCAGCTGCTTATGGGGGTGGTCAGTTCCCCAGAAATAAAGAAAAACAGAAACAACAAAATTAAGCAACGCTTTCACACAATAATTATTGAGAGTGTATGCATCAATCTAATCATAAAAATGTAATAAAAAATTACACA
Organism: Crinia signifera; assembly: GCF_055691185.1. NCBI lineage: Eukaryota > Metazoa > Chordata > Amphibia > Anura > Myobatrachidae > Crinia > Crinia signifera. The sequence continues at coordinate 89,735,057 of NC_139218.1, forward strand.
TAAGAATACAATGATAAAATAACAGTAGAATTAATAGGACCTCTATTAAATATAGTCACCACTGATGATTGGTGGACCTGCTCTGGTCTTGGGAATAAATGTCCAATAGAACTTGGAGGGAGTCCGTCCATTTAATTTTGTATATAACCTGTGGATGCTTGGTTGTTGGCCAGTTGGCAAAAGTTGGTATAGCCAGCCAGGGAAACCTTTCTGTTAGCGCAATCCGATTTCAGGAATAATGGTCGGTCTGCAACCTCACCCGTAGGAAATTAGGACAGGATCAGATCGTTCAGCAGGAGGTCAAATGACGATTTGTGGCAATTGACAGTGTGACTTTTCTCTGGAGGATGGTCCAAACGCACCAACGCGTTTCGCTGTGCTGACTCGGATCTTCATATTATGCAGCAGGATGTCAGCGTCAGCAATCTCTCTGGATCAAAGCAGGGCACAATGGACTCATGGGATTTGTAGTTTATCGTTAACTGCACAAAGTGTGACCAGTTAAAGTTAAACTACAATCCCCATGATGCCACCGTGCCTGCTTTTCTGTCTATAGCCTAGATACCTCTGAGGTAACTGAAGCTTAATCCCGGCGGCAGCTGCCTTCACATTGTGCCGTCATCGTGGCACTCTCTCTAAGCGCCAGCTGCGTAATAGTCGGGCTGGGCTGCCTGGTGGTGTGACAGGGCGCAGGGGGAGCAGCGGGCCCCAATACAGCTCGGGCCCCATAGCAGCTGCACCCCTTGCACCCTCAGTAGTTACGCCACTGAAAGTAATACCCACTATCACTCGAGTAAGAATTGGAAATGACCTTTTATCAACAAAATATATCCCCCGACACTTGGAAGTCCCACCCCCGAGATCTGATTGGCCCACAGGCCATTCAGTCATATATAATGGATAACCATTGATAGCTAAAACTATCGCTGGTTATCCATCAAATAGTTTACTACTATCGATTGCTAGGTGGAGAATCACCATCGATGGCAACCATCAATGGCATCTGCACCAATGGCCATCCCTAACAATAACATTGTTAAACCTTCCTCTATTATAAAAACAATTTTTTCTTAAAATTGTTACATATCCCTTCATCCACCCGCCAATTACTCTCCCAACCACTGTAGTAAATCCATAGGTTTGGTGGTAAAACGCAAATCAAAGGTGATTATTTGTACATTTCCCCATTCCCCTTTGAGGCCTGTGAATCAGGACAGTTGGGATATGCGCTGTTCTGCCCCCACTTATCCCTAAACACAATTTGAGACTGTTTTGCTTTAATTTTTTGCTGTATGGCGGCCATCTTGTCCCATGACATCATTATGACATCACAAAGGCTCTGTGGCAGAGGAATTTCTGGCAGCATCAGGAGAAGAAGCTAATATTTTGCTTCTGTGCTATATCTCTATATTTTGGGATTATTTACCTGATATTGTGACATAATGGGCTGTCTGTGCAGTAAACTGTGCATCCCTGCACCCAGCAGGAAGGTAAGTGCGCTGTTATATTTATGGGTTGTACTGTGCACATACAGAGGATTATCACAGGCCGCAATAGGGGGGAGCTCAGCCGATATTGGGTGTTTCTCAGTAGATTGGGCGGTGATTTGTCTAGTTCTGTAACCTACATATGGGTGGATAGGTATATTGTACTTTTATTCTCAATATGCACAAATTTCCACACTTTAACTTGTATTGAACATCCAATACTGCTCTTCACCTCTAGGGGGGGAATTCAAGTGTTTTTCATGCTGGCGACCACTAGATGGCACATTATTGTTATGTAGCATTAGGGTACATGGTGCTCCCTGTATGTAACATTAGGGGTACATGGATGGGTGACACTCCCTGTAGGTAACATTAGGGGTACATGGATGGGTGATGCTCCCTGTATGTAACATTAGGGGTACATGAGTGGCACATGCTCCCTGTATGTAGAAACACTCACATTTCACCATTAGCCTCACAGGATCTCACATTATCAGGATTGAAGCATCCATTTCCCCACCTTGCTGGGCTTTGTAGTTCGGCAGCACTTCTGCTGCTGTCGCATAGGTCCTTCTCCTACCAGTAGCTGCCTCCTGCCTGACTCTAACTGCCACTAACTGCCCATGCCCCCTGGTGACCAGGGTTGTCAGATCATACATTTTGATATGCGCACATAAGAATTACACAGGTTTTAGGAGTCAGTTCATACCCACAGTCATTACATTCGATGAGCAGTCACGTTTAGCCCCAGAACATGTGTTAACAAATATTGACTGCTCATCGGATGTAATGACAGTTGGTATGAACTCTGACCCCTGGGACCTGTCTAATTCATATCTGCTCTTATTAAAGGGATGATCTGGCACCCCTGCTGGTGCCAGATCATCATACCAAGGAAAACACAGGATGCAAGAGGGGGGTTTCTCCCAACATGACCCATTCCAGGAGGGACACAATGCTTTGTTCCTGGGCTTCACTCTGATATTATGATTGCTGTCAGCTTGGTTGAACTAGTTACTTACTAAGAAAGGTGATAGCAATCCTAAAATATAAATAGGGATGGACAACAACCATCGATGATTCATAGCCATTGATGGTTTATGGCTGATGTACAATAAAACATTTTTGCCATCGATGGGTTAGAATCAGATGGTTTGCCTTCATCGATGGTGCAACATTACACCTGTGATGCCCTGCCCCTGGAACTGATTGGTCCATGAGCCAGTCTGTCACATAAAAGGGATGACCATCGGTCGGAGAAAATACAATTACATACTGTAGATGGCTACCATCGATAACTACATGCAATATCACCATCGATGGCAAACACCGATGGTCATCCCTAATTAAGAGAGAAGTCTTAGAAGAGAACATTTTCTCCATTCTAGAATGGATCAAGTTGAAGGTATGTAATATTGTAGATTATGTATGTACTAATGCATACCACCTGGTGCCCAGGGACATGGTCACTTGGTCTCACCAGCGAGTGTCACCCTAACAATGGTTACATATTACTGACAGTATATAAAATTTAGTGAATATACAGTAAATAAGCTGAGCGGATCTGCTTATCTCCATCATTATATATTGCTATAATCTTATTATAACTGCTGACCCCGGTACTAATAGTTAGGTACTTGTGGAGTATCACGGCTCCCACGACCTGCATCGTATGCAGATCGTATGCTAAAAATCGCATCGCATCGCATGTGCCATACGATGGCATACGATGCGATGCGATGTTTTACCGATTTTTTACTATTTTTGCTCAAAAATCGTATGCCATTGCATAACATCGTATGCCATATGTAGTGGCATACGATGTCATACGATGCGATACGATGTTTTACCGATTTTTGAGCAAAAATGGTCAAAAATCGGTAAAACATCGAATGACATCGTATGCCATATGTAGTGGCATACGATGTCATACGATGCGATACGATGTTTTACCGATTTTTGAGCATTTTAGCTCAAAAATCGTATGCGATCGCATCGGATGCCATACGATGGCATGCGATGCGATGGCACACGATTTTGGACTGAAATGCATCAGAATGCATTGAAATGTGTATTAAAGTAGTGAAATGCTCCCAAATGCCATATTTCATAGTGCACCACCCCCACTATCAACGTCAACCCGAAGCGTGGCGAGCGCAGCGAGCCCGCGAGGGGCGGTGGTACGCGTCCTACGACCTTTTCATACCCCCACTATCCACGTCGGCGTGGAGTTGAGAATAGAATAGTGTGGCGAGCGCAGCGAGCCACCGAGCCCGAAGCGTGACGAGCGCAGCGAGCCCCGCGAGGAGACGCGGATACCTGTAAAGCCCGCGAGGAGACGCGTATAGCTGTGAAGGTATCCGCGTCCCCTCGCGGGGCTCGCTGCGCTCACCACGCTTCGGGCTCGGTGGCTCGCTGCGCTCGCCACACTATTCTATTCTCAACTCCACGCCGACGTGGATAGTGGGGGTATGAAAAGGTCGTAGGACGCGTACCGCCGCCCCTCGCGGGCTCGCTGCGCTCGCCACGCTTCGGGTTGACGTTGATAGTGGGGGTGGTGCACTATGAAAATGGCATTTGGGGGCATTTCACTACTTTAATACACATTTCAATGCATTCTGATGCATTTCAGTGCAAAATCGGGTGCCATCGCATCGCATCGGATGCCATCGTATGGCATCCGATGCAATCGCATACGATTTTTGAGCTAAAATGCTCAAAAATCGGTAAAACATTGTATCGCATCGATGGCATACGATGTCATGCGATGTTTTACCGATTTTTCACCATTTTTGCTCAAAAATCGGTAAAACATCGTATCGCATCGTATGACATCGTATGCCACTACATATGGCATACGATGTTATGCGATGTTTTACCGATTTTTGACCATTTTTGCTAAAAAATCGGTAAAACATCGTATCGCATCGTATGACATCGTATGCCACTACAAATGACATACGATGCCATGCGATGGCATACGATTTTTGAGCAAAAATGCTAAAAAATCGGTAAAACATCGCATCGCATCGTATGCCACTACATATGGCATACGATGCCATACGATGGGAGCCGTGATACTCCACAAGTACCAATAGTTATAACAATAAAGTATAAGCCACAATGGTGAAGTTACAGCTGATTCCACTGCCCTGATCTGTTCTATTGCTTCCATGGTAGAAAGTGCTGGCACTGCGGAGAGTTATGTAGTCACAGCTAATGATGTCTCTTCCTCTGCTCCTTACAGCCAGGCAAGTCTGCTAAGCAGCAGAAGGGAGCGGCCAAGCACATCACCAGTGTGCAGCACCCCAACATTGTGTACCCCCCTACCAGTGTGAAGCCCCCCTTGCCCTGTGCCAGTGTGTCTGGTGAACTGCCAGCGAAGCCCGACCCTAGACAGGCGCGAGAGGCTCATGTGGCAGCAGCAGTGGCAGCAGCCATACACGAGGTAGTGGCATCCTACCTGCTGTTTGAGGGTAAGCTTCCTCCAGGTGCTATGAATGGGATGCTTGTATCTGATCACTAGTCTAATTCTAGTGTTGCTTTGTTCGGGCGCACACACCGGTGGTGCCAACATTACTGTTATGTTCCATCAATGTGACAGGCTGGTAACTAGTACTGTATGTACAGTATGTACTAAGCTGTGAGTTCTATGACTGTCTGGTAACCAGTATATATGTAATAGGCTGGGAGTTCTGTGATGGGACAGGAGCTTGTTACTGTATCTCACCAGCCTGATTCTGCCTTATGGGCCCTACACACATTGCGATGTGTGCAGGGCTACCTAGCTATGCTAGGTCGGGCTGTGCTGCGCCGCTATCGCCTAGCACACAGAGCTGACAGCCCACACACAGAGCGAGCTGTCAGCTCTGTGTGCTAAGCGAGCAGACAGCGCCAGTGTTCTCCGGTGGGAGAACACTGCCGATGCCGAGATTGATGGACTCTGTCCATCAATCTCGGCCAGCGATAAAGACTCGCGGGGACGCGCACGGATGCCGATATAGCCCCCACACATACACCGATGTGAGGGCATTTGCTAAGCGACTTTGCCAAACTAAGCAAAATCGCTTAGAAAATGCCTTAATATCGGCATGTGTGTAGGCCGTATTATACATTATGTTGCTTTATATCTACAGCAGTGTTAATTTCATGCTTTAGTCTTTTTTTTTTAGTCAATTTCCTATATTTGCCTAAATTATTTGTCACATTTTAGTCAAATGTTTTAATTTCGCCTAAGTCAAGTATTTAGTCAGTGGATCTTGACAAACATTTTTGTATAATTTTAGTCATTGATTTAGTTATGGCTGTGCAGGTTATTGATGCTGTAATGGATTTTGCTTGAATACTTTTTATACCTGTCACTATGGGGGAAATTTACTAAGCCAAATACTGCTGAAATATTCGTATTCGTAAATATGAATATATTAAGCGGATTCGTATTTTTGGCATTTACTATGCCAAAAATACATATCATATTTGTATTCATGGCACATTCGTATTTATGAATACGAATGCATACGCCATCAACAGAAGGGATCAGTATGAAATCCCGGCCGCCGAAATGCCGACGGTCGAAATACCAACGCCGGAATCCCGACCACTTAAATGCAGACAAGGGGGGGCTGTGGACCGCCCCCCCCCCCCCCCTTGCAGGCTCGCCACGCAAGGGGCCCGGTGCCTCGCTACGCTTGGCACACTATTTTATTCTCCCTCTATGGGTGTCATGGACACCCATAAAGGGAAAAAGTGCCTGCATTGCCGCGGTCGGGATTTCAACCGCTGGGATTCCTACCACCGGGATTTTGTCCGCATCCCCAAAAGAATACGAATAGGAATCAGCATGCAAAAGAATGGTGATTACTAATTTAGTAAGCAGCCGTATGTAATATACGGGTCGCTAATTACCGACAATTAGCTGGATAAAAATAGAAAAATAAATATTTTTTAAAAATGGAGTGGTGTCATCCCCCCCCTTCCCCCTTCCCCACGGCTATAACCAACCCTAGGCTACCCTAGCCTGTCCTTGTTTTAAAAAATCAGGGAAACTAACAAATAGGGATACCCCGTATTTTTTAAAACCAGCACCAGGCCCAAGGGCTGGTCCTGGTTCCCAAAATATGGGGGACAAATTGAGTAGGGGTCCCCCGTATTTAAGAAACAGCACCAGGCCCAACCAGCCAGCAGGGTAATGCCACAACAGGGGGACACTTATTATATAAGATCCCACGGCCAAAGCATTTACCCCCTGACCAGTCAGCCTGGGCAGGGGTCCTGGGGAAGCGGGGTCCCCCCCTCCAGAATTTACCTGCCCAGGCTGAAGCCTGGGGCTGTTCCCGGTACCCCTGGGCTTTGGGTACCAGGCTGATTGCAGTGTAAAATAAAGAATAATCTATTGTATATTGCTGTGGAACTATGAGACCCAGCAAGCGTCCCCTGCTTGCAGGGACTTGGAGAACCATAAGTCCCCTCATGCGGGGCATTAAGGAGTCCGCTGGAACTTGTAGTTCCACAGCAATACAAATAGTAAAATAACCAAATTGACACGCAATAAAAGTAAAACTTTATTACACCCAGAGCCCACCCATACATAAACTTACCTACCGTAGGTAGGTCTCCATTTATCCGTCCATCCCATGGTCCTTACGAAATCCAATATGGATACCTGTGGAAGTAAACCATACTTATTAGGGTCCTCCGGTATAGATTACGTCCTCTATGTTCCATGTAGGCATCCCAGGGACCTGGCAAAAATAACAAAACGGCTTCCGAACACCAGACCGGACTGTCAGGATGACATGTGGGATGTATGTTTACATCCGAAGGCTCCTCCTCCCAAATAGGTTCAGGAGTCGCTAGGCCGTTGGTAGTCAGTTAGTTTTTTGCCAAGTCCCTAGGATGCCTACATGGAATAAGGAGGATGTGGTCCCCACTTCCCCGGACCCCTGCCCAGGCTGACCGGTCAGGGGGTAAATGCTTTGGCTGCCGGACCTTATATAATAGGTGTCCCCCAGCTGTGGCATTTCCCTGCTGGCTGGTTGGGCCTGGTGCTGGTTCTTAAAATATGGGGGAGCCCTAATAGTTTTTTCCCCCGTATTTTGGAAACCAGGAAATATAGGGAAACCCTATTTGTTTATTTCCCTGATTTTTTAAAACCAGGACAAACTCTTTTTTTTATTATTTATTGAATTTTTTATTTATTTTACACTGCGGCCTGCACGGATCTGACTGATCTTTGCAGGCTGCCAACTCGTATTTGTATTTAGTGGCCATATATCAGGGTTGCCTACCCTCCAGGGAATGGCCGGGAGGGTCCTGGAAATCAGGTCCCCCTCCAGGAAAGGGGGGCAACCCTCCCGCATTGCTGTCCACCTTCCGCAAACTGCAACTCGGCGGGGGGGTCCACGGGTTAAATGACGCGATCGCTGCATTTTAGCCCCGCCCCCGACGTGCAATGCCTGAAATACCACATGGCTCCTCCCCCGAACCGCCGCCTTTCCCCTTCCATAGATGGACACACCCCCTGCTTCACAGAGCTGGCTGCCCTCTCCCGGAGAGGGCAGTCTAAAAGTCGGCAACTATGCAGTATATACGAATACATCTCAGTCGTATTCGTATTCTAAGTATATTTCCCCCCATGTGTTTAGTAATCTAGGTATCAAACAAGTGCAACTCAAATGCTACATTCTTCACAGCAGGTCATTTATTTTCTGCAAATATCAATTCAAGAAAACCATCGTTTTCTTTTGTTTTTTTAATTAAAAATTTGTTTTTAAATAATTAAAGAAAAACAAAACCTTCCTGATACAAGTAAGTAGTACAGAACTAGTCTACTGCAAAATAAAATAAAGCTGTAAGGATGCATATTATAATATATAGCTATTCAGCTAAAGGTAAGTAATTGGCTAGCTACATGACAAAGCGTTGTTGCGCAGCTGCAGCGCAAGTAAGTAAATCTAGGGCCAGAGAGGATGGATAAAACTGTATAAAATATAGTATTATGAATAAGAGAATCCAATAAATCACTCAAAAATATGGTGTCCTGACAAAAATGATACAGGATCTTTGTCTAGTCAGTTTTTAGTCATGACAACCAGAAAGAATATTAAGTCAACATTTTCGTTATTAAAAAAATCCTATTTTCGTTATTGTTAAATTTTATTCACAGAAAAAACCTTTGTTGATGAATAGTTTTAGTCTAAATTTTCATTGACGAAATGAACACTGATCTACAGAGGAGATTGCGCCTCCGCACAGAACTCGCAACCTATTACATAGAGCCCGTAGACAGTACAGGGTACATTTACTACAATGAAAAGAGGTGATGTTGCACATAGCAACCAATCGGCATCTGTCTCTCATTTTCAGATGATACATCATCTGTTGATTCCATTGATAGCAGCAGCAGTGGATGTTCGGAGCTTATTGATCTGGCAGAAACATCCGCAGATAACTGCAGCACCGGCTCTTTTGCGAGCAGTGACTCCTCCCCCAGGTAGGTTGCCGGCACTATAAGCAGGTCCTCCCTGCTCTGGTCGCTGGGGTAGATTTTAGGTCTCTTGTCTTACACACAGGCTGTGATTTAGAAACGGTATCTCCATATCTGCCTGCAGCTGGGGCTGCTGCACAGGTTCTACCACACAGAGCATTGATGGGCTGGTATCCTACTTGTATTACACACATGTATATATCATTATACTAACGAGTGTAACAATATAATAAGAGAAACGCTACATTAGAAATGAAGTCATGTCAGTGATCTGAATGATGCTAGATCGCTCAGATCACTCAGCACAGATCGCTCAGCCAGATCCGGAAGCACACAGCGCAGCACCAGCGCTGTGTGCTGAGTGATCTGTCACTGCCCATGTTCTATATAGGGAGAACACAGGTGATGACTAGATTAATACTTGCATGTATCTACATCTCCTGGCAATGGCGACGCACGGGGCCACACATAACTATCGCTATGGACCCTACACACACAGCGATGTGTGCTTAATTTCTAAGCGATCTAGTCAGATTGCTTAGAAAATCGCTGGGTGAGTAGCCCCATTAGAGGAATCTCACATCACTGTGCACTGTGCTTCCTGTATGGGGCCATCCTTGTCATGTCACACCCATGGTATCAGTGCTCTTATTGGTCCAAAGAGGAATCACCAGTGGCGGATTAGCCACGGGGCGATAGGGGCGGTCACCCTGGGGCCCCCACACATCTGGAGGCCCCCATACCCGCCACCCCACTGCTGCAGTGGCAGGTCACGGGTGGCAGGCAGCGAGATCTGGCAGCGCAGGGTGGGTAGCGCTGGCAGGCAGGGGGTCCCTGCGGCGTATGTAAAGTGAGCGGCGGGGTCCCTGCAGTAGATGGGAACTAGTTACTAGTTCCCATCTGCTGCAGGGACTCTGCCGCTCACTTCACATACGCCGCAGGGACCCCCTGCCCGCCAGCGCTACCCACCCTGCGCTGCCAGATCTCGCTGCCTGACTGCCTGTCACCCACCCTCACGCTGCCCAGGTACGGGGAAGGAGGGGGGGAAATGAGACCTCCATCCGGCGGAGGGGGGAGATTATGCCTCTATCCGGCGGAGGGGGGGGGATGCCTCCATCTGGCGGAGGGGTAATTGATGACTCCGTCTGGCAGAGGGGGGGGGGGGGGGGGGCACAGACCTTTTTGTCCAGGGCCCCCACACACCTTAATCTGGCCCTGGGAATCACACCGATAAATGTACTCAGTAAGGGCCACTAACATGGTGAACATGGTGCAGGCGCTGGTAGCAGCAGGGCAGGGAATAATGAGATGACTTGTACATGGCAAACGTTTGTGTTGTTACAATAACAGTCACTGATCAAAGTCTTTATTTATAGGAAGAGAATCTACAAGACACGTGTGGATGTTGGCTTCCTCTGGGATGACGAGGAGGATGGGCTGCCCAGGGTCGATGTTTAAAACCCGACCAAACCTGGACATCGGACTCACGGAGTCATTAACATCTTATAACGCATGTCCCATAACTTGGGAACTTGCACCTTTGATTTGTTGAAAAGTTTATGTTTAGTGCATTAAACTTAAATCATTAAAGTTTATGCCATGTTTATCTTAAAAGCCTGTCCTGTTGACAGGTAATACCCCTACCCTGTCCCGTTGACAGGTAATACCCCTACCCTGTCCCGTTGACAGGTAATACCCCTACCCTGTCCCGTTGACAGGTAATACCCCTACCCTGTCCTGTTGACGGGTAATCCCCCTACCCCCAATCTCTGTCTTCACAACTCCCTCTCTCCATATCCAGCAAGTTTGAAGCATCATTTTGCTTACACTTTCTGGGGAGTAATTTGGTCACTGAGCAGCCTCTATATAAATCTGTTGTTTCAACAATAAAAAGTAACACAAGTCAATCAGTGTCTGATGTGTTATTTCTCACTAATGTGAATGTTTCCTATTGTACTACTGTATTGGTCTGACCCATACTCATGTGTTAAATAACTGTGGGAATGTAATGTGTAATAACACGTGTACGGTACTGTAGGTTGGTGCAGTACTGTGGGCTATGAGGATCTGTTCAGCTACACTGAGCCCCAGAGGCTACTGATGCTTCAACACTTGGGGGCCAATTTACTAAGGATCACATATACAATATGGTCTGGGTGGGATCTTACCACCCAGGAGCACATTGCAATATGCGATCCTATCAGTAGTATACAGTTACCAGCAGAGGCAGGGACATCGGCTCCAAAAGGTGGCGCCCCTGCAAACTGCTCAGCTGGGTGCCGGGGAGTCTGCAAATGGCAGTAGCTGTGGGATTCAATGCAATGGGTGTGGTATAGAGGTCCGACAGTCGGAATCCCGACAGTCATTATCCCGACGTCAGGATCCCGACTGGCAGGACCCAGACAGTATGGCGAGCGCAACAAAGCCCCTTGCAGGCTCGCTGCACTCGCCACACTGCGGGTCGTGGACCCCCACGAGGAAACATAGCTAAAGGCCGTCGGGAACCCAAATGTCGGTGTTTTGACAGTCGGGATCCCGACGTCGGGTGAATGCCTGTCGGGATCCCGACTGTCTGGACCCTGTCCGGCACCCCAATGCAATTGCTGCCTGATATTAGTACATCAGGCAGCATTAAATCCCACATAGAAACCTAGGGGGGATGCAGCTGCGAGGTATTTATTTGCGGTTAACCCCGAAAAACATATATACGGGGAATTAGTCACAAATATTAAATGATAAATGAGCAATATTATCCCTTGGTGCTGAAAAGTAGCAGCGGGGGGCGGAACAGGGGACAGGGGAACGCTCACCTGCCTCCTCGGGGGGTGCAGCGGCCACCGCTTCTATGGTACTACAAAGTACCGCCCTCCAGAGGCCGGCGCCCTAGGCAAATGCCTAGAGCTGCCTAGTGGTGGCGCCGGCCCTGCTTAAAAGTATACTAAAATAAATAGATGTGCATAAAGCTGTTCAGAATTTGGTACTTGTGTACTAGCACGGCGCCCTCGATATTTGGTCGCACACCATATAATAGCATCACATGCCATACACCTTATGCACTGCGATGCGATTTAAAATTGTATAAGCCCCCTATACAATGTTTAATTGTAAAAGCACCCTAATGGGGGCTTACAATGTTAAATGCACCCCCACGCCACCCACAGTATGAACGTGAACCCGAAGCGTGGCGACCAGTACGCGTCCTCTGACCTTTTCATACCCCCACTATCCACGTCGGCGTGGAGTTGATTTTATATAGTGTGGTGAGCGCAGCGAGCCACCGAGCCCGAAGCGTGGCGAGGGGACGCGTATTACTTTATGTGTATTCCGCGTCCCCTTGCGGGGCTCGCTGCGCTCGTCACGCTTCGGGCTTTGTGGCTCGCTGCGCTCGCCACACTATGTAGAATCAACTCGACGTGGATAGTGGGGGTATGAAAAGGTCGGAGGACGAGTACCGCCGCCCCTCGCGAGCTCGCTGCGCTCGCCATGCTTCGGGTTCACGTTCATAGTGGGGGTGCATTTAACATTGTAAGCCCCCATTAGGGTGCTTTTACTATGTAAAATTGCATTGTATGGCATTGTATTCCATATACAATGCTATACAATTTTAACATTGAATGACATCGGGGGACATCTCGTCACATCGCATACCATCGCATGCCTTATGGTCTGCGATGCGATGGCCGCCGTGATAGTACACAAGTACCCAGAATTTCTTTACCTTCTTTGTTCTGACTTGGAAATGCACTTATCACTCCTGTTTCAGATTGGAGCACATGGCCAGCAAATATGGGAGAAATCCGTAGAACAGAAGGAGATCAAGGTGAAGGTAATGCACATTTCTGACCTTGGGCCTTATTCTAGTTCACTCTTTCTGACAAATTCCTTCTTAGATGGACAAAACCATGTGCACTGCAGGTGGGGCAGATGTAACTTGTGCAGAGAGAGTTAGATTTGGGTGGGGTTTAACTTCAAAGTGAGATCTATATTGCAGGGCAAAAATAAAGCACCCAGTATTTCCCCTGCACAGAAACAAAATAACTCACCCAAATCTAATTCTCTCTGCACATGTTACATCTGCTCCCCTGCACTGCACATTTGTTTGTCCATCTAAGAAGGATTTTGTCAGAAAGAGTGAACTAGAATAAGGCTATGTATGCTAAACCTTCCAGTATAAAATTTAAAATAAATAAAGTTCTGGAGTCTTCTATAAATTCAGAATGACCCCTGTCACAGTTATGTAAGAACCAAGTACACACTTGGTAGCCATTCTTGCAACTTACAGAACATTCTCCTTTCCAGAAGGCAGACATCCTGGTATTTATAGCCTGAAAATGTTAAAATAAAAAAATAATGACATATTGTATGTGCAGTACATAACATTTATTTGTATTAACAATAATCCATAGGGGTACCTGTGGAAGGCAGATGTTTCGTCTTCCGCGCCTCTCCTCCGAATGATTCTATTGGACGCCTAGCGGCCAATCAGGAGCCGAGAAAGTCCAATAGAATCATTCGGAGGAGAGGCGTGGAAGATAAAACATCTGCGTCTCTCCTCAGTACTTCACGGGTACCGGCCGGAATAGTCCGGTGTTTGTTATTTTCTGAAGACCTGGACTAAGTCGGAATGAAGAGGACAGATCTTCGCCGGATGACCTTGGTGAGTTGGATTTCCTTCCACATGTACCCCGTTGGATTTCTTTGGATCCTGGAACCCCGGACTCTACAGCCCTGGAGCCCCTGGACCGGACCCAGGAACCAATTCCCCTGACTCTGCAGCCCAGGAACCAAGGCCCCGGACCCAGGACCATGGAGCCCCGCACCCAGGAACCTACCTACGGTCTCAAGATAGGTAAGTATCAGTATGTATGGGCTTTGGATGTATTAAAGTTTTATTTTTCATGTGTCAGTGTGTGTTTATTTGACAATTTTTAATACTGTGAAACTACAAGTGCCAGCAGGCCCTTTATTGCCCGCATGCTGGGACTTGTGGTTCTTCAAGTACCCGCTTTCGGGGGGGGGGGCTTGCTGGGACTCATAGTTCCACAGTATTAAACAATAGTAATATCTTTTTACACTGAATCAGCCCAGTGACCACCGCTCCAGGGTCACCGGGGACAGCACCAGGCTTCAGCCTGGTCAGGTAAGTCTTGGAAGGGGGGGACCCCTTTATTGGGGGGTCCCCACTCCCCCAGCTCCCCTGGCCAGGCTGACTGGTCAGTAGGGTTAATGTTTTGGCCGCGGGACCTTATATAATAAGTGTCCCCTGGCTGTGACATTACCCTGCTGGCTGGTTTGGCCTGGGGCTGGTTCTTAAAATACGGGGGACCCCTAGTCATTTTGTCACCCGTATTTTGAACCGGCCCTGGAGCCTGGGGCTGGGTTTAAAAAATCGGGGAACCCCTATTTGCCAGGTTTCCTGATTTTGTTAATACCAGCCCCGGCTCTTTCAGCCTGGTGCTGGTTACGGCTGTGGGGGGGACCCCACGCCGTCTTTTTAATTTTTTTACACACTGCAGCCTGCACGGATCTGACTGATCCATGCAGACTGACTATACGAATTCGTATTAGCGGCCGTATAGACATAGTTTACATAGTAGGTAAGGCTGAAAAAAAGGCTTGCGTCCATCTAGTTCGGCCTAGTTATGCTGTATATTATGTTATTATATTTTAAAGACAGATTATGTTACTTATTTATAACCCTGGATATTTTTAGCTAATAAGTGTTTGTCCAACCTTATTTCGAATGTATTTATTGCGGTGGCCGACACCACCTCTCTGGGAAGAGAGTTCCAGAGTTTGACTGCTCTAACCGTAAAGACATTTTTTTCTGCTAGCTGAACAAAATCTTTTTTCTTCTAATCTGTACTCATGCCCCCTCATCCTAGATTTCTTTCTAGTAGAATAATGGGTGTTTGACAGTTCCTTATATTGGCCCCTGATATATTTGTACATGTTGAGCATGTCCCCCCTTAAGGCCCCCATACACTAGGGCGACTTGTCCTTAGGACAAGTCGCCCCCGACTTCCCCCTGAGCTTCCTTGGCTGCTCCCCGGGGGAGCTTGATTAGATTGGCACTTAATGTGCCATTTTTTACATGTGATAAATCGTCTCACATGCTGGTGGGAGCAGGGGGGCTGGGGACGCTGCGGGGGACACAGACGCTGCGGGGGACACAGGCGGCATAGAGCCGGGCAGAGGGAGCCGGGAGCTGTCAGTGTTAGAAAAAAAAGCCTACTGTATACAATGAATGGGCAGCCTGTGATTGGCTGAGCGCTCTCTCAGCCAGTTGCTGACTGGCTAAGAGAGCGCTCAGCCAATCACAGGCCGCCCATTCATTGTATGGGCTTTTTTTTTTTTATTCAGTGCTGACAGCTCCCGGCTCCCCCCGCTCGGCTCTATGCCGCCTGTGTCCCTCGCAGCGTCCCCAGCCCCCCCTGCTCCCTCCACCGCCGCCCCGCCCCACTAGGTCCCAAGTCGGGTGATCGGACGTGCAGCAGGTCCGACCACCCGACGCAGATCCGATGCGCACGGGACCGCGCATCGGATCTGAGGGGACATCAAAACTAGCCGATTTTGGTCCGATTTAGGCCAGATCCGACTGATCTGGCCTAAATCTGACCAAAATCGGCTAGTGTATGGGGGCCTTTAGACATCTCTTTTCTAATGTAAATAGTCCCAAATTGTTTAATCTCTCCTCATAGATTAAATTCTCCATTCCCCTAATAAGCATTGTTGCTCTTCTTTGTATTGTTCTAATTCAATGATGTCCTTTTTATAGTGTGGGGGGCCAGAATTGTACTCCATATTCGAGGTGAGGTCTAACCAATGCCTTGTACGGGGCATAATTACTTTTGAGTCCCTAGTTTCCATGCCCCTTTTGATGCAGGCTAGAATTTTCTTGGCCTTTTTTGTTGCTACATTACATTGGGCACTACACCCCAGTTTGCTGTCTATTAGGACTCCTAGATCCTTTTCAAGTCATGAGTTACCCAGTTCCTCCCCGCTAAGATTATAACTAGCACACTGGTTGTGTCTCCCAAGATGCATAACCTTACATCCACGTTGAACCTCATCTTCCAATTATTCGCAGATTCCTCTAGCTTTTCAAGATCTTTTTGGAGCGTCGTGACATCTTCCGATTATTTAATAATAGCAAAGATGGATACATTGCTGAGCAACCCCTTCCCAATATCGTTGATAAAAATGTTAAATAAAATGTGCCCTAAAACCGAACCCTGAGGCACTCCACTTAGTACCTGAATCGTGTCTGATACGGCACCGTTCACAGCCACTCTTTGTTCCCTTTTACACAGGCAGTTCCCTACCCATCTGCAGATGTTCTTACCCAATCTCATGTCCTCCATTTTATTTATCAACCTCTTGTGTGGATTTTTGCTAACCTCCTCATAGAAACCTAGTAGATTAGTTTGGCATGAACATTTTTTTATGAACCCATGTTGGTTCGTACTGAGTAAACGGTGAAGGTCTAAATATTCCTGGATACCATCCCTTAAAAAAATCCTTCAAATAGTTTATCCACTATTGATGTTACACTTACAGTTCTGTAATTAGCTGGATCCTCCTTTTTTCCTTTTTTTGAATATTGGTACTACCTCTGCTATTCTCCAGTCTTTTGGTACTATACCTGTTGACAGGGAATTGCTAAAGATATAATGTAGTGGGGTAGATAGTTCATCCCTTAATTCCATTAGTACCCTGGGGTGCATCCCATCTGGCCCCGGTGTTTTATTTGTTTTGATTTTGCTGAGCCTCAGTGCTATTTCAATGGGCGTGAAATGAACAATGAGATCTGGCTTGTTTGTCCCATTTGTAGTAGATGTTCTTTCCTCAGTCTGCTCTCCCTTAGTAAACACTGATGAGAAGAACTCATTTAACAGTTTTGCTTTTACCTTATCCTCTATAACACTTTTTCCATTGGTGTCCGTTAATGGACCTATGTTTTCCTTAATTATACGCTTACTATTTATATATTAAAAAAAATGGGGTTGGTTTTCCTTTCAGTGGCTATGCGTTCTTCATATATTCTTTTAGCTGCTTATTTTTATAGAATTGAAATGCTCTTGTTTTATTGTTGATAGCTGACCTTACTTTTTTGTTTAACCATGGTGGCTTTTTTTATTGAATTTACCCTTATTTACTTTTGGAATGTATTTAATAGGTAATGATGTAAGTACATTTTTTAGAGTATCCCACATTTCTTCTGCATTTTTTCCCTTCATAACCGTTTCCCACACAATTCATTTAAGGGCTTCCCTGAATAGTTCAAAGTTCGCTTTTCAGCCGGCTAATACAAATGGATACACCATCGTTGGGTTACAAAGCATTCGTATTTGACTGCTTTGTAAATTACCCTCCAGAACACGAATTTGCATACGGCTGAAACAGCCGTATGCAGTCGTATTAATTCGTATTAAGAATACGAATACGAAATTTCTTATTCTTAGTAAATTTCCCCCATATTGTGTAAGGGTATTGTGGTGTGTAGCATATTCTGTAAGGGGCATGACAGTGTGTCGCATAATGCATAATGGGCAATGCCAGGGGGCATAGCATTTTCCTATGGGGCCCACAAAGTTCTAGTTACGCCTCTGCTGGGACCACTTCCTGGCGCATACCATGCCGGAGGGCTGGCTAATTGGTAAGTGAGTTATCAGTGTTTTGTTAATTTTTGTAAAATTAACCCTACAAGCCATTTAGGGTTGCTTATGTTCAACATACGAATAATGCCATTTATGTTGATTAATTTATTTAGAGCAATATAGTGTGCAGTGCTACTATTACTTGCTAAATTCCCACATGAAATGTGACCACAAAATCACTTTTTTTTTAAATTTGTAGGTGACTCAGGATATGGGTGTCATCCGTTGCTCACGTAACCCACAAAGCCCTGCACAGCACCGCTACAACGCTGCACACATTGCCACCCGCAATGTAGTGGAATGCACCTTTGGGGTGCTGAAAAGCCGATTCAGGTGTTTGGACAGATCAGCAGGTACACTGCTTTACCACCCTACCAAAGTAGTATTGATCATCCAGGCTTGCTGCATGCTACATAACATAGCTCTGGGGCAACCTAATTATGTTGATGTTGGCAATGCAGCAAGTCGTGCAGGAAGCTGAAGCTACACAACATGTGGTAGTTAGGAGTACGTGGAGGGGGGATGTGGTTCGGGCAGAGATGATACGCCAGCATTTCTCGGGTATTTTTGCATGCAAACCTTCACAGTTAAGCAAAACACATATGACATTGTGTACCTTACAAAACAACCCACTGGTTTCTTTTACATTGCACAGGGCCATTTGGGGAATAATGCACACCGCCTGCAAGTTCTGCCATAACTGCTTTGTCATTTCTTTGAAAAATGGTGGTACCTATGACAATATAATGTAAGTAATCCTAACATGGTTGATGTATACAATTCATTGTTAACCCCTTCCTGACAGAGCCAGTTTTTGCGTTCCTGACAGAGCCATTTTTTTCAAATCTGACATGTTTCACTTAAGTGGGGATAACTTTTTTTTGCTTTTACTTATCCCAGTGATTTTGAGATTGTTTTCTCGTGACACATTGTACTTCAAGTTAGTGGTAAATTTGGGTCGATACAGTCTGTTTTTTTTTGTGAAAAATACCAAAATGTCGTGAAAAAATGGAAAATTTTGCAATTTGCAAAATGTCACATTTTCTGCTTGAGAGACAAATAAACATACCACTCAAAATAGTTAATAACTAACAAAGACCATATGTCTACTTTATGTTGCCATCATTATTTCAACCTCCTTTTCATTTTTTTGGAC